>NC_092336.1:163273750-163645000 GCF_046630445.1 Rutidosis leptorrhynchoides
ATAATATTTTTCTCGTGACCTTGATAAGATAACTATGTTAACTTTCATTTTATTTAATATGAAAATAAGAACGTGGAGTGTAAATAACTTAGATGTTGGATATCGACAAGTTAAGTAACTCGACATTTTTCATTAAGATGATTTCATACGTTTATTTAACCTTTGGACTTTATCTCATGCTTCACCAATAGACTGTAATTTAAAAACTTGAAACCTATTATGAATATATATAATTCTACTTTTCTAAAATGTTTTATGATATAACGATTTCCATTATTTTAACCTTTTAACAAAATGATTCTTAAATATATTTAGTTTTAGAAAACAAAATTATCATATTTATTTGATTTAGTTTCAAAAGTACAAAAAAACGTTTTCAGTTTAAAAAGAACTTTATTATTAAAACGTATATATCTTTTATAAATATCTAGAACCACTTTTGATAACTCATTACTTAACCAGTATGATAAAGATAACGATATTTATATTTTATTTTATTAAATATATATAACGATTTAAATTAATATTATATATATTTATACGCGTATTATACGTATATAGTTTTATACTTTTATTATACTTTACCTTTACCTTTACTTTACTTTTACTTTACTTTAACTTTAATAATTCATACTTTAATAATTCATACTTTAATAATTCATACTTTAATAATTCACTTTAATAATTCACTTTAATAATTCACTTTAATAATTCATACTTTAATAATTCACTTTAATAATTCATACTTTAATAATTCACTTTAATAATTCAAAAATCTATTATAAATAGAATTGAATAGGTTTCATTATTTCATAGAAACTTGAAAATATATTTCTCTAAACTCTCTCAATCGAATTACATATATATTTTTTTCTTTGTATTATTTGAAGATATTATTAGTATATATAAAATACTACGACGGAGTTATACTCAGACGATTTCAAAATAAGTTTTCAAACGGGATAGAGCTAAGGAAATTATGGGTTATAGCTATGGAGGTTATGGGTATTGATCGAGGGTATTGCTCGTGAGGTCAACCTAACGTTTATCATTTTCATTACGTCTACGTACTTTCCTGCAATATTGAATCACAATATTGATACGTTCGTGAATCCGAGACAAACCCTGCACTTGTTCAGTGCTGTCATATACATAATTGCTACGAAATACAGTATTGTGAGTTTCATTTGCTCCCTTTTTAATTGCTTTTGCAATATATATTTTTGGGCTGAGAATACATGCACTGTTTTATAAATGTTTTACGAAGTAGGCACAAGTACTAAAACTAATTCTATGTGGGTTTAAACCAGAAATATACCCTTAGCTTGGTAACATTAAACTACTTGTCTATGTACGGTAGGCGCGAATCCTAAAGATAGATCTATTGGGCCTGACAAACCCCATCCTGACTATGGGATGCTTTAGTACTTCGAGGTTATTTTAAACACACCTGATCTGGTGTACTTCAGAGGGTAAAACATGAATGTTAAGGCTTGTTACCGGGTGCCTACAACTTATAGAATACTTTTAAACACTTGCGAGTGTACGGATATTTATGGAAACTGAAATCTTGTGGTCTATTACTATTACAGAAATGATTGATTATGATAAACTAATGAACTCACCAACCCTTTTGGTTGACACTTTAAAGCATGTTTATACTCAGGTATTATAGAAATCTTCCGCTGTGCATTAGCTCATTTTAAGGATATTACCTGGAGTCATTCATGACATACTTTGAAAGACATTGCATTCGAGTCGTTGAGTTCATCAAGATTAATATTAAGTCAATTATAGTTGGATGTAATATAAAATGGTATGCATGCCGTCAATTTTTGATGTAAAGAAAGTTTGTCTTTTAAAAACGAATGCAATGTTTGTAAAACGTATCATATAGAGGTCAAATACCTCGTGATGTAATCAACTATTGTGAATCGTTTATAATGTATATGAATGGGTACTTTCAGTTGGTATCAGAGCGGTGGTCTTAGCGAACCAGGTCTTGCATTAGTGTGTCTAACTGATAGTTGTTAAGATGCATTAGTGTGTCTGGACTTCGACCGTGTCTGCATGTCAAAAGTTTTGTTTATCATTTTTAGTCAGAAATCATCTACTTACCATCCTTAGGAAATTACCTGCTTATCATTCTTAGTCTAGACACGTCTTGCTGCATTGATTGCATGAATAGTGTATAGAAAAAATTCATATCTTAGCGTATCTGCTAAATCATATCTTATCGTATCTATTACCGTAAACTTTGCCTGACATATTCGGTAAATTCCTCCGTAATCTATGAAATCTTTTGATCTATATATATAGATATTCTATGTAGTTAGAATACCACCCGATAGCCGAAAAATCATTTCGTATCGAAAAATCCTTTATCAAATCGTACGAAATGGAATTCGTCATCAGTTCAAGTTCCTCGGATTTCGAAATGGAATCCCACTCAAGCTCCGAAAGCAGTGTGACTGGAATGGATCAACCAATCAGCCATCATTTATTCAGGATAAATTGGGGATGGGTTCGTAGCCTCCTTAATCATTGGAAACAAGAAGAAGGCGATCCTTTCCATCCACCACATTGCCCTCTTGGCAATGAACTCGAAGCACTTACTGGCGAACCTGTTCGAAACACCATTTTCTCTCTCATTTCCAGAGTATCTCGTCATGATTATATACTACACCAAATTCTAGATCTTATTTATCCGCTCATCCGAACCGACAATCACCCCGGTGTAATAGAAGAAGTCAACGAGCTTCGCGCTCGGGTAGTGGCTTTGGAGAATATGGTGCAAAGGTTACAAACACCAGCAGCAGCACCAGCAACATAACCAGTACCACCATCAACAACATCAACAGTACCATTACCACCACCAACAACAACCACATCGCAAACTTCAACTTCACAATCTGTCCCATGAGCATCGACGTCAAACGCCCTGTAGATACTAAGGAATACCACAACGATGAAGTATTGATTCATAACTTCATTGGGAAAACATTCTACGATGATTATGAAATTTCTAAAGTTTAGAAATTATCTATCCTAGCCTTAACCATAAATCAAGTGAGTTTAATTTAATATTAACTCATTAAATCTATATTACATCTGAAGAAATATACACATATATTTCCATAAAGACTGTAATAAAATTCTTTTGTACAAAATATTAATTGTGATATTTTTTTTAACGGGTAGGTAATACCCGAGAGATATATAAATTCACAATTAATATGTTACATTCTTCGAATCTGATTCAGCAAATCATCTATTATACTCCCTAGTTTCACAACAATATACATTTTTTTATAGAAATCAAAACAACCATACTCATTCAAAAATCTAATTACATATTCTGATTTTGAAATTGCCGAATTCAATTCAAGTTATAACCGGTATCATCACTCTTAGATTCTTACATCTTTCAAAGCTATACTTTAACTTCAAAACTATGTTAGAACATCGTATGTATATTAACGATTATAATCTGTGTTCAAGCCCTTCGAAATACCTGAAGACACTTCAAATAATGAACAATTGAGATGATGATCCAACCACATGATATCCACAGTTACGTACCTGAAAAACTCTTGAAACCAAAGTCATAATTTAACATGTATCCATGTCAGACCTTTTGGCATTTACTAGCTAAAATAACTTTTCAATCCCTTCTAAAAATAGACGGTTTTGTCACAGCTCCAGTAAACCAACTTCAATTGTTCATTCGAATAAGCCTTATTATAATGATTACCCATTCATCATTATTACCGGGGAACCTTTCATATCTCGCCACATTAGCAGTAAACTTATTAACAACTTCATTGATCTTTGACTTTCCGAAAAATCTTTATATTTATCAAAACCCCATCATTTACTCATCTACATCTTGTAACGAGAATTGCCATACGAATCATCAGAAATTAGCAATCAGTATTTTGAAATCTCGCAGCATGTCTACACCAACAATTATATGTGTATATCTTCTGGACTTATATACTTTGAATGTGAAGTTTCTGAAAAACACCCTAAACTGCGAACTAGTTCTCGAAATACTGATGAAGCAGCAAAAACTATAAACGACCTTAACAGTAAAAAGTTTGATGATAAAGAGTAGTGTGTTGGCAAAGCTCAGAAAAAGAGAAGATTTGGTACTGAAAAATACGGATTGAGCAAACCATGAAGAAGGCTGTGGATAAATCACAAGGACGAAATCTACCTTCAAATAATCCAAATGATTCCGTGTCTGCTGAAGTCATTATCGAATACCTTGCTCCTGACTCTAAACCCTTACGGACAATATTCTTCATCATCCTCTGATATTAGAAATTTTAAGATATTATCGTATCTTTCATTATAAATATTCTCCATATTTCTGAAGTTATTTCCATAATTATTCTTATCTAAAATCATTTACCTCTTCGTGCTGTCTGTATTACATCATAAAAGAAACTATTTTAGTTTCTAAATTCTGAAACTTTCGAATTTAAAATAGGAATATTTTTGAAGTAGTGTTGGAAACTGAAGCGTGAACTAGTATAATATAATGACACTTGATCAACGTGATTATATTACAGTAAGTCATGCTGAGTTTCTAAATGGAACGTGATGATTCACAGATCATAACGTCATCATGTGCTATGTTACACGACTCTTGTATTCTCTTTAACCTCTAAAATATCAAGAAAATATTTCTTGATGATTTGACCTTTTCCGAGGTATTCTAGTAATTTGACAAGTCAAGATCATGCCATTACAATTTTCTTCTTAGAACATTAACAATGTTCATTCCGAAATTCATATATGCGAATTCTGGACCATTACAAGCGGTGCTTAATTGCAAGAAGAAGAAATGAAAGGACAAAACTCCGAAATAGAAATTGGGGTATAAATCGCAGCAAATAAAAGAGAGCATTAATTGGGGATGACAATGATTATAGAAGACAGAAGCAGGGACATCGAAATATAAGGGAAGATATAAAACCCAACAACAACCCAAAAACTATAAACCGTATATATCAATGCATATAGCAATATAAAGATATGGGAGAACTAAAAACACTATAAAACCCAGAGTATAGTAGAAGTAAATAGATTCTTCTGGAGGTAGATGAAAAAGAAGAACGACAAATATAAAAGTGAGGAGTATATCGAGAATCAGCACTGGATGAAGCATATTGACCAATAATTTTAAAGTAAGAATTGAGAGAGAAAGAATAGAAGGTGTGAATTAAAAGGAAACGAAGGAGGTGGATTTATAGTGAAATATCCGACAGAAAAATCGAGATGAATCATCGCATTAAATCGAAGAGGATCATAATTTTCTTAATCACCGAAGAATCAAATCCTATATAGATTACAAAGATTTTCTTTAATCCGAAGATCAACCGTGATGACGTCAAAAGATAAGATGAATTCCTATTTTCTCATTTCACTCTTTTACGATAGCTTCACTCATACGTTTCGAGTAATCGAATTATTTTATTCATATTTCTCAATCATGATAAAACCCTATGAATCAACTTATATTCGTCATAATAACATTCTTATTGTTAGCCATGACGACCTCGATCAAATTTCGGGACGAAATTTCTTTAACGGGTAGGTACTGTGACGACCCGAAAATTTTCGACCAAATTTAAACTTAATCTTTATATGTTTCCGACACGATAAGCAGAATTTGTAATGTTGAATCTCAAAAAGTTTGGAACTACATTCATGTAATCAATTACCCTTTGACCGTGTTCGACGATTCACGAACAATTATGAGTATATAGATATGTATATATAATATATAATATTAACTGAAAACATTAACAAAGTATTAGATATATGATACTTTACATGAACGTATTTATTTCGATATATTTATCGACAGAATTAAGAGATAATATCAAATGATTGAATTATCAGATACATTATGATATGATTACGGGCCTATGTTATGAGGTCCACTGTGATTTAAGAAATCTATTCTTTTTGACAACATTCGGAAAATGGTAAAGTGATTTATAAATAAGAACAAATGTGTCAATTAACGGGAACTAGATAAGGGTTAGTGAAAATTTCTGTTTAATTTCCAAGGCATGTTTTATAATATTTTTCTCGTGACCTTGATAAGATAACTATGTTAACTTTCATTTTATTTAATATGAAAATAAGAACGTGGAGTGTAAATAACTTAGATGTTGGATATCGACAAGTTAAGTAACTCGACATTTTTCATTAAGATGATTTCATACGTTTATTTAACCTTTGGACTTTATCTCATGCTTCACCAATAGACTGTAATTTAAAACCTTGAAACCTATTATGAATATATATAATTCTACTTTTCTAAAATGTTTTATGATATAACGATTTCCATTATTTTAACCTTTTAACAAAATGATTCTTAAATATATTTAGTTTTGAAAAACAAAATTATCATATTTATTTGATTTAGTTTCAAAAGTACAAAAAAACGTTTTCAGTTTAAAAAGAACTTTATTATTAAAACGTATATATCTTTTATAAATATCTAGAACCACTTTTGACAACTCCTTACTTAACCAGTATGATAAAGATAACGATATTTATATTTTATTTTATTAAATATATATAACGATTTAAATTAATATTATATATATTTATACGCGTATTATACGTATATAGTTTTATACTTTTATTATACTTTACCTTTACCTTTACTTTACTTTTACTTTACTTTAACTTTAATAATTCATACTTTAATAATTCATACTTTAATAATTCATACTTTAATAATTCACTTTAATAATTCATACTTTAATAATTCACTTTAATAATTCATACTTTAATAATTCACTTTAATAATTCACTTTAATAATTCACTTTAATAATTCATACTTTAATAATTCACTTTAATAATTCATACTTTAATAATTCACTTTAATAATTCAAAAATCTATTATAAATAGAATTGAATAGGTTTCATTATTTCATAGAAACTTGAAAATATATTTCTCTAAACTCTCTCAATCGAATTACATATATATTTTTTTCTTTGTATTATTTCAAGATATTATTAGTATATATAAAATACTACGACGGAGTTATACTCAGACGATTTCAAAATAAGTTTTCAAACGGGATAGAGCTAAGGAAATTATGGGTTATAGCTATGGAGGTTATGGGTATTGATCGAGGGTATTGCTCGTGAGGTCAACCTAACGTTTATCATTTTCATTGCGTCTACGTACTTTCCTGCAATATTGAATCACAATATTGATACGTTCGTGAATCCGAGACAAACCCTGCACTTGTTCAGTGCCGTCATATACATAATTGCTACGAAATACAGTATTGTGAGTTTCATTTGCTCCCTTTTTAATTGCTTTTGCAATATATATTTTTGGGCTGAGAATACATGCGCTGTTTTATAAATGTTTTACGAAGTAGGCACAAGTACTAAAACTAATTCTATATGGGTTTAAACCAGAAATATACCCTTAGCTTGGTAACATTAAACTACTTGTCTATGTACGGTAGGCGCGAATCCTAAAGATAGATCTATTGGGCCTGACAAACCCCATCCTGACTATGGGATGCTTTAGTACTTCGAGGTTATTTTAAACACACCTGATCTGGTGTACTTCAGAGGGTAAAACATGATTGTTAAGGCTTGTTACCAGGTGCCTACAACTTATAGAATACTTTTAAACACTTGCGAGTGTACGGATATTTATGGAAACTGAAATCTTGTGGTCTATTATTATTACAGAAATGATTGATTATGATAATCTAATGAACTCACCAACCTTTTGGTTGACACTTTAAAGCATGTTTATTCTCAGGTATTATAGAAATCTTCCGCTGTGCATTAGCTCATTTTTGGATGGGGTCTGTTAGGCCCAATAGATCTATCTTTAGGATTCGCGTCAATTAGGTTGTCTGTTCCCTAATTCTTAGATTACCAGACTTAATAAAAAGGGGCATATTCGATTTCGATAATTCAACCATAGAATGTAGTTTCACGTACTTGTATCTATTTTGTAAATCATTTATAAAACCTGCATGTATTCTCATCCCAAAAATATTAGATTTTAAAAGTGGGACTATAACTCACTTTCACAGATATTTCCTTCCTCGGAAATAAGACTTGGCCACGGATCGATTCACGAACCTATACAAATATGTACATATATATCAAAGTATGATCAAAATATAATTACAACCATTTTTATTATGTTTTAAAGATTTGAGTGTATTAAGTCAGCTGTCCTTGTTAGTAACCTACAATTAGTTGTCCACAGTTAGATGTACAGAAATAAATCGATATATATTATCTTGAATCAATCCACGACCCAGTGTATACACGTCTCAGGCTAGATCACCACTCAAAGTATATATATTTTTGGAATCAACCTCAACCCTGTATAGCTAACTCCGACATTACTGCATATAGAGTGTCTATGGTTGTTCCAAATAATATATATATATGGGTCAATATGATATGTCAAAACATTTGCATACGTGTCTATGGTATCCCAAGATTACATAATATATTAGAATACATGTATAATACAATATAAGTTAGCTAAGATATAATTAATATAGATTTGTTACCAATTTCCCGTAGCTAAAAAGATCAAAAATATCCAATCTTGTTTTACCCATAACTTCTTCATTTTAAATCCGTTTTGAGTGAATCAAATTGCTATGGTTTCATATTGAACTCTAATTTAAGAATCCAAACAGAAAAAGTATAGGTTTATAGTCGAAAATTTAAGTTACATGTCAATTACTAAAGAGGTAGTCATTTCCGTCAAAAGAACGACATCTTGATGACCATTTTGAAAAACATATTTCACTTTGAGTTTAACCAAGATTTTTGGATATAGTTTCATGTTCATATGAAAAATCATTTTCCCAGAAGAACAACTTTTAAATCAAAGTTTATCATAGTTTTTAATTATCCAAACCAAAACATCCCCCGGTTTCACTACGACGGCGTATATCCGATTTTATGGTGTTCATCGTGGTTCCCGGTTTTAAATTATTAAGTTAGCATATCATATAGATATAGAACATGTGTTTAGTTGATTTTAAAAGTCAAGTTAGAAGGATTAACTTTTGATTGTGAACAAGTTTAGAATTAACTAAACTATGTTCTAGTGATTACAAGTTTAAACCTTCGAATAAGATAGCTTTATATGTATGAATCGAATGATGTTATGAACATCATTACTACCTCAAGTTTTCTGGATAAAACTACTGGAAATGAGAAAAATGGATCTAGCTTCAAAGGATCCTTGGATGGCTTGAAAGTTCTTGAAGCAGAATCATGACACGAAAACAGTTCAAGTAAGATTTTCACTCGAAATAAGATTGTTATAGTTGTAGAAATTGAATCAAAGTTTGAATATGAATATTACCTTGAATTAGAAAGATAACCAACTGTAAATAACAAAGGTTCCTTGATCTTAGATGATTACTTGGAATGGATGATAATGCTAAAAACGAACATATATTTCATCGCATTATCCCTTAAGAAAGACAAGCTTTTAGTTGCAACTGTTCTATTTACAAGTGATATTCGTTTAAATAATAAAAGGTGAAGACAAAAGACAGATTCGACAAATTGAAGACGCAAACGACCAAAAAGCTCAAAAGTACAAAGTACAATCAAAGAGGTTCCAATTATTGATAAGAAACGTCTCAAAATTACAAGAGTACAAGACGCGAAACGCAAAGTACAAGATATTAAATTGTACGCAAGGACGTTCGAAAATCCGGAACCGAGACCAGAGTCAACTCTCAACGCTCGACGCAACGGACTAAAAATTACAAGTCAACTATGCACATAAATATAATATAATATTTAAATAATTCTTATAATTATTTATATATTATATTTATTTAATTAAAACGTCGACAAACAAGAAAACAAGGAAATTTGAGCTGTCACCGACGGCCATGCGATCGCATGGCCTGGAGGAAGAAATCCCATGCGATCGCATGGCTAACTTTTCCAGCCCACATGCCTATAAAAATCGAGCTTTGGTGCATCATTTAACACATCTTTTTCCTTCTTCTTACTCAACGTATAATATATATATATATATTATAATTTTAATTTTAATTTTAATTTTAATTCTAATAATAAGGGTATGTTAGCGAATGTTGTAAAGGTGTAAGTCGAAATTCTATCCGTGTAACGCTACGCTATTTTTAATCATTGTAAGTTATGTTCAACCTTTTTACATTAATGTCTCGTAGCTAAGTTATTATTATGCTTATTTAAAACGAAGTAATCATGATGTTGGGCTAATTACTAAAATTGGGTAATTGGGCTTTGTACCATAATTGAGGTTTGGACAAAAGAACGACACTTGAGGAAATTAGACTATGGGCTATTAATGGGCTTTATATTTGTTTAACTAAATGATAGTTTGTTAATTTTAATATAAAGATTTATAATTGGACGTACCTATAAATAACCATATACACTCAATCGGACAGGATGGGCGGGATATTTATATGTATGAATAATCGTTCATTTAACCGGACACGGGAATCGATTAATAGTCTATGGAATTATTAAAACAGGGGTGAAATTATGTACAAGGACACTTGGCATAATTGATAACAAAGTATTAAAACCTTGGGTTACACGCAGTCGATATCCTGGTGTAATTATTAAACAAAGTATTAAGACCTTGCTACAGTTTAAGTCCCCAATTAGTTGGAATATTTGACTTCGGGTATAAGGATAATTTGACGAGGACACTCGCACTTTATATTTATCACTGATGGACTGTTATGGACAAAAACCAGACGGACATATTAAATAATCCAAGACAAAGGACAATTAACCCATGGGCATAAAACTATAAATCAACACGTCAAACATCATGATTACGGAAGTTTAAATAAGCATAATTCCTTTATTTTCATATTTAATTGCACTTCTAATTATCGCACTTTTATTTATTGTCATCGTATTTAATTGTACTTTTAATTTTCGTAATCTTTAATTATCGTAATTTTATTTTATCGCACCTTTATTATTCGCAATTTCATTATCGTTATTTACTTTACACTTTAAATTAAGTCTTTTATTTATTTAATATTTTACATTAGGTTTTAACTGCGACTAAAGTTTTAAAAATCGACAAACCGGTCATTAAACGGTAAAAACCCCTTTTTATAATAATAATATTACTTATATATATTTGTATTTTTATAAATTAAAACTAATATAGCGTTAAGCTTTGTTTAAAAGATTTCCCTGTGGAACGAACCGGACTTACTAAAAACTACACTACTGTACGATTAGGTACACTGCCTATAAGTGTTGTAGCAAGGTTTAGGTATATCCATTCTATAAATAAATAAATATCTTGTGTAAAATTATATCATATTTAATAGTATTTCCTAGTAAAATATAAGCTATTTCATATACACCTCGCATAACATCAAGTATTTTTGGCGCCGCTGTCGGGGATTACACTCTTGCTTAAACGCCGGAAGCGCAACGCTATATAAAAAAAAGATTTTTTTAGTTTACTTATATAAAAAATACGCTTTTGTAAAAATACGTTTTAAATATTCGAAAATATACAAAGAAAAACAAAAATATAAATATTTTTAAGAGTTTGTTAAATATTTAAGTTCTATAAAATTTTTTTATCTTTATTTTATAAAAATATAAGTTTTATTTAAATTATAAATATATATTATAAATATATAATTCAGCAAAACAGAAAAAAAAATATATAAAAACTCTCGGCCTGGTACTGTAGCAGCCCAGACCGTGGCCTAAAAATAAAGCTCATGCGATCGCATGAGCCCGAAGGCAAAATCTCATGCGATTGTATGAGAGTGTCTGACACGCCAACTGTTGCACTAAATCAGCATTAATTACGGAGTTTATTTATATTATTTTTACTTTAACCCTAGTTAGGTTATATTAATTTATTATTTAGTTTTAGTTTTTATTTTTAATTTGTATTATTTAGTTTAATTAGTTTAAATAATTTATAAAATTAATAGTTTTATTAAACAAAAAATATAAAAATAATATTTTTATAAAAATTGTAATTTTTACAACTTTTAGTTTATTTTTATATTTTGTTCCTTTTTATTTGTTTTAGCGTAATTTTTTTTGTATTTTTCGTTCGTATTTAGTTTTAAGACATAGTTTTTGCCATAGTTATTTTTATTTCTAGATTTTTAGGCTTTGCCGTAAAATCCCTTAAGTGCTTTTTCTTTAGACTAAGATTTAGGTGCTTTAGAATTTTGCGACGCTGTATTTTATATTTTAGTACCTTTTTAAGTTATTGTCATTTTGAGATATAGAATTCCTTTTAAGCTTTAATATTTTAAGACGCAACTTTTAATTCTTAGTTTTTAGATCCTTTTTAAGTTTCGACGCGCTACTTTCTTATTTTTATTTTTCAACGCATATTATTTTTCGCCTTTTTATTTTTCGACGTTTTTCGACGCGCTCTTTTTCTTTCTTATTTCTCGACATTCTAGTTTTAGGACTTAGATTTTATTTTCTACTTCTTCTCTAAATTTCTTTAATTTACGAAAATTTATTTTAAGCGGTTAAATTGATAGACATCAAAATTTTCTGGTTCGTAGTAATAGTTGGATTTGTACGTGGACCGGGTTATTGGAGCCAAACAGTACTCAATTATATTGAGACCAAACGAATCCTGCCCCTCTGCTGCATCTTTTGGCTATTCGAAACGTGGGCAAAATCAGAAAAGTCTATTAATTGGATAACTTATATAATTTTTTCTTATTTTTAAAAACTAATAGGATATTCAGTGAATGCACCGAGCAAAACGTTCACCACCTTTTGTACGTTCACCACTTGTAACTCGATCAAGACATCTAGCTAATATTGTCGCCGTTGATTTTTCTTTAGAATCGTCATCCAGTCGACCAAGTACTCCGATTCAAATTTCCGATAATCCATTTTTTGAACCCGACCTCACAATTGAGAATCCGGAGAATATTCAGGGACAATTCATAGATCCTGAACCACTAATCTTTCCTCCGAAACCACCAATCATTCAAACAGAGATTGTTGAGGAACGAACCATTAAATCAGAATCCTCTAGTGATTCAGATTCAACAAATTCAATTATGGAAAATCTGGAACCTCTACGTATGGAAGACCGAATGAGAGCTAAACGCACTGGCCAAGGTCACGCAATTACTCATCCTGACATTAATGCGCCAGATTATGAAATCAAAGGACAAATTCTACACATGGTGACTAATCAATGCCAATTTAGTGGTGCGCCGAAGGAAGATCCAAATGAACATCTTCGTACCTTTAATAGGATCTGCACACTATTTAAAATCCGAGAAGTTGAGGATGAACAGATATATCTCATGTTATTTCCCTGGACTTTAAAGGGAGAAGCCAAAGATTGGTTGGAATCGTTACCTGAAGGGGCGATTGATACATGGGACATTTTAGTTGAAAAATTTATTAAACAAATCTTTCCGGCATCTAAAGCCGTAAGACTTCAAGGAGAAATTGTTACGTTCACACAGAAACTAAATGAAACTCTATATGAGGCATGGATCAGATTTGGAAAGTTATTGAGAGGATGTCCGCAACATGGTTTAGACACCTGTTAAATAGTACAAATATTCTACCAAGGATGCGACATCACTACAAGGAAAGACATAGACATAGCAGCTGGTGGTTCTATTATGAAGAAAACAGAAACTGATGCTTACAAAATTATTGATAACACTGCTTCCCACTCACATGAGTGGCACCAAGAAAAAGATATCGTTAGATCATCTAAAGCAGCTAGAGCCGATTCTAGCCATGACTTAGATTCTATTTCTGCAAAGATAGATGCTGTCGAGAGACGAATGGAAAAGATGACTAATGATATTCACTCAATACGAATTAGTTGTGAGCAGTGTGGAGGACCACATTTGACAAAAGATTGTCTCAGTATTGAACTAACAATGAAATAAAGAGAGAATGTTTCATATATAAACCAAAGGCCTGGAAATAATTATCAGAATAATTATCAACCGCCAAGACCAATTTACAATCAAAACCAGAATTATAACTGAAATGTTCCATACAACAACCAACAAGGTCCTAGTAATCAACAAGTATCCAATAATACTTACAATCAGCAAAGACCTAATTTTCAAAACAAACCACCACAAACCGATGATAAAAAGCCGAATTTAGAAGATATGGTGACAAAGCTAGTTGAATCTCAAACACAGTTTTTCACATCTTAGAAACAAACCAATGAACAAAATGCTCAAGCATTTAGAAATCAACAAGGTTCTATTCAAAATCTGGAACAAGAAGTAAGTAACCTAGCAAGGTTAATAGGTGAAAGAAAACCGGGAAGTCTGCCTAGTGATACAAATGCTAACCCCCGGAATGAAACAGCTAAAGCCATTACCACAAGAAGTGGTATGACACTTAAACTACCTGAAATACCTGTAATTTCTAATGAAGATATTCCTACTCCACAAGAACCACAACCTGAGCAAGATAAGGAAAAAGAACCGGTAGTTGAAAAGGTTAATGAAGATAACACAGTTAAGGCTAAACCTTATGTTAAACCATACCAACCACCACTTCCTTACCCGAGTAAAATAAGAAAAGAGAGACTTGAAGCCGAGCAATCCAAATTCTTGGATATGTTTAAACAAATAAATGTAAATCTTCCTTTCATTGATGTGATTTTAGGAATGCCTAGATATGCTAAATTTCTGAAAGATCTAATCACAAATAGAAAGAAAATGGAAGAACTCTCGGCTGTTACTATGAATGCTAATTGTTCTGCAGTGCTGTTGAATAAGATACCAGAAAAACTATCTGATCCAGGAAGTTTCACAATTCCATGTTTTCTGGGTAGTCTTAGTTCAATAGAAGCATTGGCAGACTTAGGTGCTAGTATAAATCTGATGCCGTATTCATTATACACTAAACTAGACCTTGGAGAATTGAAACTAACAAGAATAAGTATACAACTAGCCGATCGATCAATAAAATATCCTAGAGGGATAATGGAAAACATGCTAGTTAAAGTTGGTACTTTAGTATTTCCAGTAGATTTTGTTGTTCTCGACATGGAAGAAGATTCTCAAGTTCCTCTCATATTAGGAAGACCATTCTTAAACACGGCTAAAGCAATGATAGACGTGTTCGGTAAGAAACTGACCCTAAGTATAGAGGACGAGAGTGTTACCTTTTCTGTTGATAGAGCAATGCAACAACCGCAATATGCAGATGATACATGTTATTATATTCAAACTATAAAATCACATGCAGAATTGTTAAAAGAATTTCCAGAATTGCAAGGAACAGGAGAATGTTCTTTAGGAGAAGGAACTGAACCAATTGATGAAACTGAAATGTTAGCTACACTAATGGTTAATGGATATGAACCAACAACAGAAGAAATTCAAATGCTAAAAGAGGAAGACATATATCGATACAAATCATCGATAGAAGAACCACCGACATTAGAGTTAAAGCCACTTCCAAACCATTTGGAATATGCTTATTTACATGGTGAATCTAAATTACCTGTAATAATATCGTCTTCTCTTACTGAAAATGAGAAATCTCAACTCATTTCTGTGTTAAAAGCTCATAAACCAGCTATTGCATGGAAAATTCATGATGTTAAAGGAATAAGTCCTTCGTATTGCACACATAAAATCCTTATGGAAGAAGTTCATAAAACGTATGTGCAACACCAACGAAGACTAAATCCGAATATGCAAGATGTTATTAAGAAAGAAATTATTAAACTGCTTGATGCAGGTTTAATTTATCCAATTTCTGATAGTCCATGGGTAAGCCCAGTTCAATGCGTACCAAAGAAGGGTGGCATGACTGTCATCACAAATGAGAAAAATGAGCTTATTCCTACTAGGACTGTAACAAGATGGCGTGTATGTATTGATTATAGAAAATTAAATGACGCCACCAGAAAAGATCACTTTCCCTTACCTTTCATTGATTAAATGTTGGAAAGATTAGCCGAAAACAGTTACTATTGTTTTCTTGATGGTTTTTCCGGATATTTTCAGATTCCGATAGCACCCGAGGACCAAGAGAAAGCCACATTCACGTGCCCTTATGGTACTTTTGCTTACAAACACATGCCATTTGGACTTTGCAACGCCCCTGCAACCTTTCAAAGGTGCATGATGGCAATTTTTCACGACATGATAGAAGAATGCATGGAAGTTTTCATGGATGACTTTTCAGTCTTCGGTGATACTTTTGAATCATGTCTAGTTAATATTGAACGAATGCTTATTAGATGTGAACAATCAAATCTAGTTCTTAATTGGGAGAAATGCCATTTCATGGTTAAAGAATGCATCGTTCTTGGACATAAAATTTCAAAGGAAGGAATTGAAGTGGATAGAGCTAAAGTAGATGTAATTGCTAAACTTCCACATCCCACCAATGTTAGAGGAGTTAGGAGTTTTCTAGGCCATGCCAGTTTTTACCGACGTTTTATAAAAGATTTTTCTAAAATTACCACTCCTATGAATAAACTCCTAGAAAAGGATGCTCCATTCATCATTTCAGATGAATGTATCAAATCTTTTAATATTGTTAAAGAGAAACTCACTAATGCACCGATTATGATAACTCCAAATTGGAATCTACCATTTGAACTAATGTGCGATGCAAGTGATTTTGCAATGGGAGCCGTTTTAGGACAAAGGATTGAAAAACGATTTCAACCTATATATTATGCTAGTAAGACGTTACAAGGAGCACAAACAAATTACACATCTACTGAAAAAGAACTCCTTGCTATTGTCTTTGCTTTTGACAAATTTCGTTCATATCTCGTTCTAGCAAAAACAGTGGTCTATACCGACCATTCTGCTCTTAGATACCTATTTTTGAAACAAGATGCTAAACCAAGATTAATCTGTTGGATCTTACTCTTACAAGAGTTTGATATTGAAACTCGAGATAAAAGAGGAGCAGAAAATCTCGCCGCTGATCATCTTTCTCGTCTTGAAAATCCCGAATTAGAAGTTCTAAATGAATCGACCATACAAGACAACTTTCCTGATGAATATCTATTGAAGATAGATTATAATGAAATTCCATGGTTTGCAGACTATGCAAACTATTTAGTATGTGGATTCCTTGAAAAAGGATTGTCGTGCCAAAAACGAAAGAAATTCTTTAGTGATATAAAACACTATTTTTGGGAAGATCTACATTTGTTTAAAAGTTGTCCCGATGGAATAATACACCGATGTGTATTCGGAGATGAAGCTAGTAAAATCTTAAACCATTGTCACACAGGACCAACAGGAGGGCATTATGGGCCTCAACTAACAGCAAGAAAAGTTTACGATGCTGGATTCTATTGGCCTACAATTTACAAAGACGCACACCTTCTTTGCAAATCCTGTGATGCTTGTCAAAGGGCCGAAAAAATAAGTCAACGTGATGAAATGCCACAAAATGTCATTCAAGTATGTGAAGTATTTGACATTTGAGGTATTGACTTTATGGGTCCATTTCCAAAATCTCATAATAATCTATATATTCTCGTTGCCATTGATTATGTATCTAAATGGGCGGAAGCACAAGCTCTCCCAACTAACGATGCACGAGTTGTAGTCAACTTTTTAAAACGTCTTTTTGCAAGGTTTGGAACACCGAAAGCTTTAATAAGTGATCGAGGAACTCATTTTTGTAATAATCAACTTGAGAAAGTTCTCAAAAGATATGGAGTAACTCATAAAATCTCCACTGCATATCATCCACAAACAAGTGGACAAGTTGAAAATACCAACCGAGCTTTGAAACGTATTCTAGAGAAAACCGTAGGATCAAATCCGAAGGAATGGTCCATAAAGTTAGAGGATGCACTCTGGGCTTTTAGAACAGCCTACAAAACTCCAATTGGTACCACACCTTTTAGACTCATTTACGGAAAAGCATGTCATCTTCCAGTAGAAATTGAACACAAAGCATTTTGGGCTTTGAAGACATGTAATCTTGATTTACATGAAGCTGGACGTCTACGGTTAAGTTAATTAAACGAATTAGAAGAATTGAGACATGAAGCATACGAAAATTCGTTAATCTATAAAGAAAGAACGAAGAAATGGCATGATAAAAGAATCAGAAGTTCAAAAGAATTTAAAGAAGGAGACATAGTTCTTTTTTTCAATTCACGATTCAAGCTATTTCCTGGAAAATTGAAATCAAGATGGTCTGGACCATTCATAGTCAAAAGAGTTTTCCCGTACGGAACAGTAGAATTAATAAATTCAAATGGGATTGAATTTAAGGTTAATGGTCACAGAGTTAAACATTACATAGATAGTCCGATGAAAGTTGACAACGAAGTTAATCACAATTTCAACACCACAGCTAACTAAGTGTGGGGAGAATCAAGTCTTTAAAGGATAATATGTATTTCTGTTAGAGTTAGATTTTCTGTTTTCGTGTAGTTCTCGAAAATGGAACCCGAATGGTCTTTCCCTAGCAGACCCTAAAGAACTAGTCTTCTCCCCCCATTCTAAATTTTTATTTTTCTTAGGTTTTACGAAATGAAGACTTCCTGTGAATTAAACCATGGTCTAATGCTACACACTTTGATTACTAAACGGAATAATGACACCCTTCCAAGTGAAATAGTATCATTAATCAGAGGTAAATTGGACGAAGTAAGAAAAGAATCCAGATACGAAAATAATAAGTTACAATTTGGTAAAGGAAAATCAAAATCCGCAGCGAAAAGAAGAGCACGACACCTTGAAAGATGTCACAAATGCGGAAATTGGTCACACGAAGGTAAATGTTCAAATAATCAAACCTATTCAAACATCGAATTTGTTACTTTATGCAGAGACGGACCGTTCATATGTTTAGAAGAAAAATCGATAAATGCTCGAGGTTATGCCTATATAGCTATGGAAAACCAATTAGTCCGACTATCTTATGAGTGGGCTAGAGCATATCATTAAGAAATCTTTCTCACAGGTAAGTATGTACAGTTTTTATTTTTATTTTTATTTTTATTTTTAACCTTTTGATAATAAACGCTAATTTATTCGCTATAAAGTATTAAATTGGTATTCGATAAAATTAGGTCTTGCGACCGAAATTATTGATATCATACAAAAATTTATTACATCACTGCGAAATTTAAGGTTTATTCTTAAGGTATAAATATCTTTAATCAATCAACCCAAAATATTTCAAAAATTCGTCATGAGTTAAATTAGGTTATGGAACCGAAATTACTTTACCGAAAAGAGGGGCGTATATTTTTGATAATATTTGATTGATTAAAGTGGGAAAAAAGACCAAAAAGATTTTTAATTTTATTTTTACTTTGTTTTTAAAATTAATATTAAAATAATATTGTTAACCTGTTTAAATCAATATATTTAAAATTGTAAATATTTGAAAAATTAATATTTTTAATATAAGTTTGTATGTATAAAAATAAAAATATAATTTACGTTTGGTGTGAATTTATAATATGAATTTTTAATTTTATGCATTTTAAATTTAAGTTTGGTGTGAATTTAAAAACAAAAATTTACTTTATTTCGTAAGTTAAAAATATGATTTTTAAAATTCGTCGTAAGTTGAAGACTAGGTCTTTGAACCGAAATTGCTTTACCCGAGGGAGGGACGAGAACTTTTATTATCATTATTTTTAATCTTATTGAATTAAAGTATGTCAAAAACATTAAAAAACCCAAAAATCTTTGCTTTTAAAACCGCGCTTAAAAGTGACAAATTTTAAAATTTTTGTCGAGGGACGGACTAGGACATCGTTCCGAAAAGCCCTCATCCTAAAAAGAAACAAAATTTTAAAATTTTATTAATTATATGATTTATAAAGTATAAGGTTTTTATAAAAAAAAAAAAAGCTGAAAACACTGTAGCCGGCACCTCATGTGATCGCATGGGGTTTACACTTCAACCTCATGCGATCGCATGAGGCTGAAAAACAGGCCAGATAGAAAAGAACCAGCGAGTCTGCTTCTACACCACAATACACACACATACCCGAAAATACTCCCAAATATTCACCAAATTTCACCAAAATTCACCGTAATTCATCAAATTTTTTGCTCTAATCATGAAATTGTTCAGGAGTTTATCAAGAATGGTAAAAATTATACCCCTAAACTCTATAAATTCCTAGTTTTTGTGATAATTACCAATATTTTACTTAATGCAATTTTATTGATTTCTAGTGTAATTAGTGTTAAATTGTTAGTATTTTATGCATGTATAACCTAGATTGATGCTACTTAACATGATTTGAAGCCAAAAACTTCAAAAATTTTAGAAATCTAGGGTTTGTGTTCTTGAGCAATTTGGGGCTTTTTGATATAAACAGGTTATG
Organism: Rutidosis leptorrhynchoides; assembly: GCF_046630445.1. Lineage (NCBI taxonomy): Eukaryota > Viridiplantae > Streptophyta > Magnoliopsida > Asterales > Asteraceae > Rutidosis > Rutidosis leptorrhynchoides. The sequence continues at coordinate 163,294,141 of NC_092336.1, forward strand.
GCCGATTTTTGTCATGAATTATTGCTAAATTAAGTAGTGTAACATGTTTAGGTAGTTAAATATCCAAACTTTGATCCTAAACATGATTTTTGGAGATTAAAGTAGACTTTTTAAGTCTAAAATTCATGAACTTGACTAATTTGATATAATTGCCATTTGAGACTTGTTTAATTGCTAGTAATGACTATTTTGACATGTTATTTGAGTTAAATGCTTATGAACTTTGTCTACATTTTCATATGTGCTTATTTGAAAAAGTGTAGAATTGTGAAAAATTGTGAAAATGTGTATAAGTTTAATTTTGATTAACATGTTATTGTGATTGTTTTAAATTGTTATTTTGCTAACACTAATGCATATTTGGATGCACAAATTTCGTGTTTAATGTGTTTTGTAGAAAGCCGATACTGGAGGTTCAGGATCATTATCATCTAGACAGCCAGCTCCAGCTCCAGAACCAGAACCAGAAATGCAATATGAACCTGAACAATAACCACAACAGGAACCACAACATCAGCCTGATCAGCACGTACCTTATTATGATCCGCTACAGTTACCTAATGAATTCATAGTATTTCCGCAACATCCACCTGTAGAATACCCAACGATTCCGGAACACAAGTTGCATCCTAATCTGAGATTCGATAGACGATGGAGAGATTACCCGGCATATCAAAGTAATAAATTTAAATTGGTAACAAAAGAGGTAGAGGTGCCGAGGGTAATTGATTGGAATCTTTTGGAAACGGTACATCTAGCTGACCGTGTTAGACAACATTTGGTACAAAGGTATGGCAGTTCTTCTTTTACAGATTGGGAACGTCTTTTCACCATTCGTAGACCTGTATATAAGGAATGGTGTGTTGAGTTGATGAGTACTATAGCGTTAAATGTAGATGTAGATAGGTTAGATGATAGAAGTTTTCTTAGATTTATCCTTGGCGGTAGGACGTACAGAATGTCCATGATGGACATGGCCAGGGCATTACAGATTTACACTCCTAGTGAATTACTACTACCCGATTGTATGAGTTTGATTTATCGTGGTGAAAGGGTAGATAGGAACTTTGACGTAAACGCCGTTTGGAGGCGTATGTCAAACTATAATGTTTTTACACTGGGAGGAAAACACTCCTACTTACATATTAACAAAGCCGAGCTTCATGTAATTCATAGATTTTTGGCTAATTCGATTACACAGAGAGGTCACAATAAGGAGAAAATGACCTTACATGATTTATTTTACCTAAAGTGTATTCGAAACCCGAGAAGCTTTGTTAATATCCCTTATTGTGTTGGTTTTTATTTATCTAAAATGGTAGAAGGAATGCAGGACGGGAGTATAATAGGAGGAGGTATTTTTGTTATTCTCATTGGAGAGTATTTAGGCGTTGATAGGAACCAAGGGGGTCCATTACAGGTTTGTAGAGAACATGATGAGACCATAGGATTGCGGGTTTATGTGGGTGCTAAGGTATTGAAGAGTAGACGCAACCAGGCATTGCCCTATGAAGGTAATCATCCTCAGGTAGAGAGAGTGTCAGACGAGGAAATGGAGGAAGCGGAAGACATTAGGGATGTCTTTCGAGATGCTATTCTTGACGTCCACATTCGTATAGATGAGGAAGCAATGACGAGCGCGGCCAGACATAGTATGTACGAGCAGTGGAACTCTGAGCGAGTATACGAGGATTATAGGCGACGCCAACACGATAGCTGGTTAGTTCATCAGCACCAAATCATGACCCAGCTATCATATCAGGTACCAAATAATTACGTGCCTACTCGACCTGCTCATTTTCCGCCACACAACCCCGATATCCGACCACCCTTTAACCGGTATGACTATAACCAAGCCTATCAGAACACCTATAACCAACAATGGAACCCACCTGACGAGATGAACTGGAACCCCTATCCAGACTGATTTAGTTCCATTGGTTATTTTTATGATTTTTATGTTTTTATCTTTTTACTTATTCATGTTTAAACTTATGTTATTGGATATATTTATGTAATTTTTATCATTTTTATTATTATTGTATACTAATATTTCACATTTAGGATTTGAAAGTGGGATTTTAAGTCCCATTTCAAATTGCCATTCATGGTTATATTTGTATGTATGTATATTGTCGATTGTACAAAACAGGGTAAAACAGCGCATTTTCAAAGACTGGTATTAAGTTCAGCAAAAGCTAGTAATTTTGACGACAAGATGAAAAATAAATGTGATGTAACAACAAGATGGAATGAACAAATGATATGCACCATTTATCATTCCACAAACAAACGCCAATATGTTTGGAAACTTTGGTAAAATTTATAATTTTTGTACGCTATTTACCCTCAATAATTTAAATTGTGACTGATTTCTTGCAAATGAGGGCATTGCAAGATCTTAAGTGTGGGAAGGGGTTAAATTCTTTCGAATTTTTAAAATTTTTAACTTAAACACTTGGTTACCATTAAAAACACTAGTAACGTAGTAGTTGTATTAGAATCTAGTGCTCTCTGATAACAAAGAACAGCCCTAGTCTTATATACTGACTACCCATTTCTAGTAAAATTTTTCAAAATTTTCAATTAAATGAACTCAAAATCATGTTTATATATATTTATGAACGATAAAACTAGGTGTTAACACCGAAATTATTGTTACCTCGGAAAGGACATAAATTGAGAAACAAACCAAAATATTAGAATTCATTTAAAATGGAATAGAGGACAATAAAAAGGAAAATAAAAGAAAATAAAAGCCAAGTGTGGAAAAATTTACCAAGTTATTTAAAACATAAGTCACATATTTTTGTAACAAATAACTGAAGATACTTTTGTTTTGGACAATTTTAATCAGTTTTACCTGATTTACTGTAATATATTTGAAAGAAAGATGGATCTACACGATGAATCAATTCCATCATTAAAAGGAAGCAAAGTCTTCCGAAAAAGAAACGCGCCTCTTGATTTAGGTCATGAAGTTGTCGTCCAGACCAGCTGTAGGTTGACGAAAAACCTAGAAAAGTCATCTCTAAAATCAGCAGGAAATCCACGGACCTCAGCATCAAACAGGGTCGCCAAGTGGTCAGACTTATCCTAACTATGAGAGGATCTGTCTTGTAAAATGGGGAGGGCGCCGTGGAAATTAGCTGGATAAGACTAATGAATCAGATCCCCAGAAAGGATAATCTCCTTTAAAGATCAAAAATCAGCTTTTAAGACTGATATTACTCAATCCTTGAGATTGACCTTAAAGACTGAGAATTACAAACTCATAGAATTCGATGATATCTAAACTCGAGCTTGAACGAGAAAATATTTTGATCAAAATTTCAAACCGATTTGTTTTCTGAAAACCCATTTTTCAATGCGTTCATTACCATTGAACGTAAAATCCTAGGAATTCACCTGGAATTCATTAGGTCACCTGAACCAAATCGGGTGTCAACCGTAAGAACGGTGGTTGCACAGCATGGTCAAAGACAGGACCGTGTGCCAGACCGAAAAATTATAAGGGTGAGCTTTACTATTACTCCTACAAAGGATAGTAATTGCATCCGACATGTTATAGACCATAATTAAAAGCATGTCAGGGGACATTGCCTTAACAGTTGCTTGTTCAACGCTTTCCTTTACAACCGGACGGTAGTTTACTGAAAGGTAATATACAGAACAAGTATACTGGACGTGTTGCTTTCCCAATACAAGGTTAGCAAGTGGGTGACACAAAACCGTAAGTTTTGAACTAAAATTTTCAAATCTAAAACTCACCAAACCCACAAAAACAATTTGCAAACACCGGTGAAGGGTTATCCCGGAAAACTTATCTAGGGTAAAAGCTAGATTTAATTTTCAAAAGATCAAATGTTTTCATAAAGATCCAATTTCCTTAAAGGATCTAAATTTTATAGTCATGTTGGACTGTAAACCACATCGTTACTACCATTGTTTATACCGCCGTATAGAAATCACTGATGTACAAAGTGTGAAGAATAAAGAAGTGATTCTAGTATATTTCAAGACTATATTGCTTGAGGACAAGCAACGCTCAAGTGTGGGAATATTTGATAATGCTAAAAACGAACATATATTTCATTGCATTATCCCTCAAGAAAGACAAGCTTTTAGTTGCAACTGTTCTATTTACAAGTGATATTCGTTTAAATAATAAAAGGTAAAGACAAAAGATAGATTCGACAAATTGAAGACGCAAATGACCAAAAAGCTCAAAAGTACAAAGTACAATCAAAGAGGTTCCAATTATTGGTAAGAAACGTCTCAAAATTAAAAGAGTACAAGACGCGAAACGTAAAGTACAAGATATTAAATTGTACGCAAGGACGTTCGAAAATCCGGAACCGGGACCAGAGTCAACTCTCAACGCTCGACGCAACGGACTAAAAATTACAAGTCAACTATGCATATAAATATAATATAATATTTAAATAATTCTTATAATTATTTATATATTATATTTATTTAATTAAAACGTCGACAAATAAGAAAACAAGGAACTTTGATGTAGTGACCCGAACTTTTCCATGTTTATATATATTAATTGAGATTGATGTTTACATGATTAAATGTTTCCAACATGTTAAGCAATCAAACTTGTTAAGACTTGATTAATTGAAATATGTTTCATATAGACAATTGACCACCCAAGTTGACCGGTGATTCACGAACGTTAAAACTTGTAAAAACTATATGATGACATATATATGGATATATATATAGTTAACATGATACTATGATAAGTAAACATATCATTAAGTATATTAACAATGAACTACATATGTAAAAACAAGACTACTAACTTAATGATTTTTAAACGAGACATATATGTAACGATTATCGTTGTAACGACATTTAATGTATATATCATATTAAGAGATATTCATACATGATAATATCATGATAATATAATAATTTAAAATATCATTTGATATTATAAACATTGGGTTAACAACATTTAACAAGATCGTTAACCTAAAGTTTTCAAAACAACACTTACATGTAACGACTAACGATGACTTAACGACTCAGTTAAAATATATATACATGTAGTGTTTTAATATGTATTTATACACTTTTGAAAGACTTAAATACACTTATAAAAATACTTCTACTTAACAAAAATGCTTACAATTACATCCTCGTTCAGTTTCATCAACAATTCTACTCGTATGCACCCGTATTCGTACTCGTACAATACACAGCTTTTAGATGTATGTACTATTGGTATATACACTCCAATGATCAGCTCTTAGCAGCCCATGTGAGTCACCTAACATATGTGGGAACCATCATTTGGCAACTAGCATGAAATATCTCATAAAATTACAAAAATATGAGTAATCATTCATGACTTATTTACATGAAAACAAAATTACATATCCTTTATATCTAATCCATACACCAACGACCAAAAACACCTAAAAACACTTTCATTCTTCAATTTTATTCATCTAATTGATCTCTCTCAAGTTCTATCTTCAAGTTCTAAGCGTTCTTCATAAATTCCAAAAGTTCTAGTTTCATAAAATCAAGAATACTTTCAAGTTTGCTAGCTCACTTCCAATCTTGTAAGGTGATCATCCAACCTCAAGAAATCTTTGTTTCTTACAGTAGGTTATCATTATAATACAAGGTAATAATCATATTTAAACTTTGGTTCAATTTCTATAACTATAACAATCTTATTTCAAGTGATGATCTTACTTGAACTTGTTTTCGTGTCATGATTCTGCTTCAAGAACTTCGAGCCATCCAAGGATCCATTGAAGCTAGATCCATTTTTCTCTTTTCCAGTAGGTTTATCCAAGGAACTTAAGGTAGTAATGATGTTCATAACATCATTCGATTCATACATATAAAGCTATCTTATTCGAAGGTTTAAACTTGTAATCACTAGAACATAGTTTAGTTAATTCTAAACTTGTTCGCAAACAAAAGTTAATCCTTCTAACTTGACTTTTAAAATTAACTACACACATATTCTATATCTATATGATATGCTAACTTAATGATTTAAAACCTGGAAACACGAAAAACACCGTAAAACCGGATTTACGCCGTCGTAGTAACACCGCGGGCTGTTTTGGGTTAGTTAATTAAAAACTATGATAAACTTTGATTTAAAAGTTGTTATTCTGAGAAAATGATTTTTATTATGAACATGAAACTATATCCAAAAATTATGGTTAAACTCAAAGTGGAAGTATGTTTTCTAAAATGGTCATCTAGACGTCGTTCTTTCGACTGAAATGACTACCTTTACAAAAATGACTTGTAACTTATTTTTCCGACTATAAACCTATACTTTTTCTGTTTAGATTCATAAAATAGAGTTCAATATGAAACCATAGCAATTTGATTCACTCAAAACGGATTTAAAATGAAGAAGTTATGGGTAAAACAAGATTGGATAATTTTTCTCATTTTAGCTACGTGAAAATTGGTAACAAATCTATTCCAACCATAACTTAATCAACTTGTATTGTATATTATGTAATCTTGAGATACCATAGACACGTATACAATGTTTCGACCTATCATGTCGACACATCTATATATATTTCGGAACAACCATAGACACTCTATATGTGAATGTTGGAGTTAGCTATACAGGGTTGAGGTTGATTCCAAAATATATATAGTTTGAGTTGTGATCAATACTGAGATATGTATACACTGGGTCGTGGATTGATTCAAGATAATATTTATCGATTTATTTCTGTACATCTAACTGTGGACAACTAGTTGTAGGTTACTAACGAGGACAGCTGACTTAATAAACTAAAAACATCAAAATATATTAAAAGTGTTGTAAATATATTTTGAACATACTTTGATATATATGTATATATTGTTATAGGTTCGTGAATCAACCAGTGGCCAAGTCTTACTTCCCGACGAAGTAAAAATCTGTGAAAGTGAGTTATAGTCCCACTTTTAAAATCTAATATTTTTGGGATGAGAATACATGCAGGTTTTATAAATGATTTACAAAATAGACACAAGTACGTGAAACTACATTCTATGGTTGAATTATCGAAATCGAATATGCCCCTTTTTATTAAGTCTGGTAATCTAAGAATTAGGGAACAGACACCCTAATTGACGCGAATCCTAAAGATAGATCTATTGGGCCTAACAAACCCCATCCAAAGTACCGGATGCTTTAGTACTTCGAAATTTATATCATATCCGAAGGGTGTCCCGGAATGATGGGGATATTCTTATATATGCATCTTGTTATTGTCGGTTACCAGGTGTTCACCATATGAATGATTTTTATCTCTATGTATGGGATGTGTATTGAAATATGAAATCTTGTGGTCTATTGTTACGATTTGATATATATAGGTTAAACCTATAACTCACCAACATTTTTGTTGACGTTTTAAGCATGTTTATTCTCAGGTGATTATTAAGAGCTTCCGCTGTCGCATACTTAAATAAGGACAAGATTTGGAGTCCATGCTTGTATGATATTGTGTAAAAACTGCATTCAAGAAACTTATTTTGTTGTAACATATTTGTATTGTAAACCATTATGTAATGGTCGTGTGTAAACAGGATATATTAGATTATCATTATTTGATAATCTACGTAAAGCTTTTTAAACCTTTATTGATGAAATAAAGGTTATGGTTTGTTTAAAAATGAATGCAGTCTTTGAAAAACGTCTCATATAGAGGTCAAAACCTCGCAACGAAATCAATTAATATGGAACGTTTTTAATCAATAAGAACGGGACATTTCAGTTGGTATCCGAGCGTTGGTCTTAGAGAACCAGAATTTTGCATTAGTGTGTCTTATCGAGTTTGTTAGGATGCATTAGTGAGTCTGGACTTCGACCGTGTTTACTTGAAAAATGATTGCTTAACAAATTTTGTTGGAAACTATATATTTTTAACATGTGAATATTATGTGATATATTAATCTCTTAATGCGTTTGATATTATGTGATAGATGTCTACCTCTAGAACAAGTCCCATTGACTCACCTAATAATAATGAAGAGTCAAATGTAAATTGGAATAATTTGTGGACTGATTCACAAGTTCCCGAAGAGGAACCGGAAGAAGAGTCGGAACCGAAAGAAGAATCGGAACCGGAAGAAGAATCGGAACCGGATGAAGAAATAGAACCGGTGGGGGAAATAATAAAACGGTTAAGTAAAAGAAAATCCTCAACCAACCGACCAAAGTTAATTATGGTCAATGGTGTTTCCGCCAAGGAAGCAAAATATTGGGAGGATTACCAATTCTCCGATGAATCAGATTCCGACGAGAATTCTGATGATGTTATAGAAATTACCCTAACTGAATTTAAAAAGGCAAAAGAAAATAATAAGGGAAAGGGCATAAAAATAGAGAAATCTAATTCCAACCCCGATGAACTTTATATGTATCGTCAACCCCCGAAGTCCTTAAGTTGTAACAATGACCCGGGAACCTCTAAACCACCAGGTTTTTCTAAACCAATGTGGATCACGACGGCTCGTATTAGGGGAACATCATATATCCCTAGAAACTTGGCAAAACGAACCAAAACCGAAGAAGAAGAAACAAGCGAGTCGGAATAAGATAGTTGTATTCGTGTGGTGTAATATATGTAATATAGTGTGCTTATGCTTTATGATATATGTAAAAATTGCTTGTATTAATAAGTATTTATTTTTTTTATGAATCTAACTCTTGTCTATTTTACAGTATAAAAACACAAAATGGATAGACAACCCAATATTTTAAGAGACCTACCCGGAGACATGATTGATGAAATCTTGTCTAGAGTCGGTCAGAATTCTTCGGCACAACTATTTAAGGCGAGATCAGTTTGTAAGACATTCGAAGAACGTTCCAAGAATGCCTTGGTTTATAAAAGGCTTTCGTTCGGAAGATGGGGGATATCACATTGGGAAATCCATAAGTTACGATGTGTTTACTTTGACGCATATATTGCGGGGAACCCAAATGCTATTTTACGCAATGGGTTAAGAAATTATTTTGACTCAATATATCCGAATATTGGACTTCGTGATTTAGAAAAAGTGGCTAACATGCAACATAAAGAAGCATGTTATGCTTACGGATTAGTAATGTTCGCTTCTCACCAAAGTGAGAACAAGAACATCGGGCTACAACTATTAAACAAAACGTTCCCACAAGTGACGGAGTCGGTAATTGGGGTAAGAAATGAGGTTTTTAGATTGTTACGGGACTGTTGGACATTACGTAACCCTCGTCCCTTTGATGACGTTACAACACGCTGTCTTATCAACGGCCATAACGGTTATGTTGCACAAGACCAAGGATGGGAAGTAGTCCTAGTAAAACCAGAATGCATGACTTGTTTCTGGACGTATGAATTACGTGTATTTATTGCCTTTGCTGAACGACTTGTGTACTAGCTAGAATTGTCTTCACAACTATCTTGTATCAAAGTTATTGTGTGCTATATTTCATGCTTTATGTAAAATAAGCGGTATTGTAAGTTTGTAAAATATTGTATAAAAGTTTGAACGCGAAATATTATTATAATCAGTTTTTCATATAGAATTGTAGTAGTTGAATTGTATATTAGCTACTAAGTATGAACTTAACGGGTAGGTACTACCCGAATTTAAACTTATAAAACGCTAATATGAAGAAAAAGCTTTTATAAATGAGTTCATATTATGCTACGAAATACTATTAACTACTCTTAATATTCTGTATGATTAACTTGTTCCATTTAACTATTTTGAAGGAAATGGCACCGACTACTCGACACACCGTGAATATGAATGAAGAGGAATTTCGTACTTTTCTAGCTTCAAACATAGCCGCAGTACAGGCTGCGCTACATTCCAACAATAACCTTGGATCTAGCAGTACAGAAAATCGTGTAGGATGCACCTACAAAGAATTCACTGCCTGCAAACCTTTGGAATTTGATGGAACCGAAGGACCGATCGGATTGAAACGGTGGACCGAGAAGGTCGAATCGGTGTTTGCCATAAGTAAGTGTACTGAAGAGGACAAAGTAAAGTACGCTACGCATACCTTCACAGGTTCTGCGTTAACATGGTGGAATACCTATCTAGAGCAAGTGGGACAAGACGATGCGTACGCACTACCGTGGTCAGCATTCAAGCACTTGATGAACGAGAAGTACCGTCCCAGAACCGAGGTCAATAAGCTCAAGACAGAACTTAGAGGGTTACGAACCCAAGGATTTGATATTACCACATACGAAAGACGATTCACAGAATTGTGCCTATTGTGTCCGGGAGCATTCGAAGATGAGGAAGAGAAGATCGACGCGTTTGTGAAAGGATTACCGGAAAGAATCCAAGAAGATATAAGTTCACACGAGCCCGCCTCCATACAACAGGCATGTAGAATGGCTCACAAACTCGTGAACCAGATTGAAGAAAGAATTAAAGAACAGACTGCTGAAGAGGCCAATGTGAAGCAAGTCAAAAGAAAGTGGGAGGAAAACGGTGATAAGAATCACCAATACAACAACAACAGCAATTACAACAATAATCGCAACAATTATCCCAACAATCGCAACATCAATCGCAACTACAACAAACGGCCCAACAACAACAACAACAACAACAACAACAATAGCAACTACAACAATCATCCCAACAACAATAATAACCGCAACAACAACAACAATCAGAAGCAACTATGCCAAAGGTGTGAAAAGAATCACTCGGGGTTCTGCACCAAATTTTGCAACAAGTGTAAAAGAAATGGTCATAGCGCGACGAAGTGTGAGGTCTACGGAACAGGGGTTAATAGAACGAAAGGAACAAATGGTGTCGGAACGAGTAATGGCGGAGCAAGTAGTGTCGGAGCAAGTTATGCCAATGTAGTTTGTTATAAATGTGGAAAACCAGGCCACATTATTAGAAATTGCCCGAACCAGGAGAACACGAATGGACAAGGCCGTGGAAGAGTTTTCAATATTAATGCGGCAGAGGCACAGGAAGACCCGGAGCTTGTTACGGGTACGTTTCTTATTGACAATAAATCTGCTTACGTTTTATTTGATTCGGGTGCGGATAGAAGCTATATGAGTAGAGATTTTTGTGCTAAATTAAGTTGTCCATTGACGCCTTTGGATAGTAAATTTTTACTCGAATTAGCAAATGGTAAATTAATTTCAGCAGATAATATATGTCGGAATCGAGAAATTAAACTGGTTAGCGAAACATTTAAGATTGATTTGATACCAGTAGAGTTAGGGAGTTTTGATGTGATAATCGGTATGGACTGGTTGAAAGAAGTGAAAGCGGAGATCGTTTGTTACAAAAATGCAATTCACATTATACGATAAAAAGGAAAACCCTTAATGGTGTACGGAGAAAAGGGCAACACGAAGCTACATCTTATTAGTAATTTGAAGGCATAAAAACTAATAAGAAAAGGTTGCTATGCTGTTCTAGCACACGTCGAGAAAGTACAAACTAAAGAAAAGAGCATCAATGATGTTCCCGTCGCAAAAGAATTTCCTGACGTATTTCCGAAAGAATTACCGGGATTACCCCCACATCGATCCGTTGAATTTCAAATAGATCTTGTACCAGGAGCTGCACCAATAGCTCGTGCTCCTTACAGACTCGCACCCAGCGAGATGAAAGAACTGCAAAGCCAATTACAAGAACTTTTAGAGCGTGGTTTCATTCGACTAAGCACATCACCGTGGGGAGCTCCTGTTTTGTTTGTCAAGAAGAAAGATGGTACATTCAGGTTGTGTATCGACTACCGAGAGTTGAACAAACTTACCATCAAGAACCGCTACCCACTACCGAGAATCGACGACTTATTTGATCAACTACAAGGCTCGTCTGTTTATTCAAAGATTGACTTACGTTCCGGGTATCATCAAATGCGGGTGAAAGAAGATGATATTCCAAAGACTGCTTTCAGAACACGTTACGGTCATTACGAGTTTATGGTCATGCCGTTTGGTTTAACTAATGCACCAGCTGTGTTCATGGACCTTATGAACCGAGTGTGTGGACCATACCTTGACAAGTTTGTCATTGTTTTCATTGATGACATACTTATTTACTCAAAGAATGACCAAGAACACGGTGAACATTTGAGAAAAGTGTTAGAAGTATTGAGGAAGGAAGAATTGTACGCTAAGTTTTCAAAGTGTGCATTTTGGTTGGAAGAAGTTCAATTCCTCGGTCACATAGTGAACAAAGAAGGTATTAAGGTGGATCCGGCAAAGATAGAAACTGTTGAAAAGTGGGAAACCCCGAAAACTCCGAAACACATACGCCAGTTTTTAGGACTAGCTGGTTACTACAGAAGGTTCATCCAAGACTTTTCCAGAATAGCAAAACCCTTGACTGCATTAACGCATAAAGGGAAGAAATTTGAATGGAATGATGAACAAGAGAAAGCGTTTCAGTTATTGAAGAAAAAGCTAACTACGGCACCTATATTGTCATTGCCTGAAGGGAATGATGATTTTGTGATTTATTGTGACGCATCAAAGCAAGGTCTCGGTTGTGTATTAATGCAGCGAACGAAGGTGATTGCTTATGCGTCTAGACAATTGAAGATTCACGAACAAAATTATACGACGCATGATTTGGAATTAGGCGCGGTTGTTTTTGCATTAAAGACTTGGAGGCACTACTTATATGGGGTCAAAAGTATTATATATACCGACCACAAAAGTCTTCAACACATATTTAATCAGAAACAACTGAATATGAGGCAGCGTAGGTGGATTGAATTATTGAATGATTACGATTTTGAGATTCGTTACCACCCGGGGAAGGCAAATGTGGTAGCCGATGCCTTGAGCAGGAAGGATAGAGAACCCATTCGAGTAAAATCTATGAATATAATGATTCATAATAACATTACTACTCAAATAAAGGAGGCGCAACAAGGAGTTTTAAAAGAGGGAAATTTAAAGGATGAAATACCCAAAGGATCGGAGAAGCATCTTAATATTCGGGAAGACGGAACCCGGTATAGGGCTGAAAGGATTTGGGTACCAAAATTTGGAGATATGAGAGAAATGGTACTTAGAGAAGCTCATAAAACCAGATACTCAATACATCCTGGAACGGGGAAGATGTACAAGGATCTCAAGAAACATTTTTGGTGGCCGGGTATGAAAGTCGATGTTGCTAAATACGTAGGAGAATGTTTGACGTGTTCTAAGGTCAAAGCTGAGCATCAGAAACCATCAGGTCTACTTCAACAACCCGAAATCCCGGAATGGAAATGGGAAAACATTACCATGGATTTCATCACTAAATTGCCAAGGACTGCAAGTGGTTTTGATACTATTTGGGTAATAGTGATGGAATTCTTCAAATAAACAAGTCACAAAATCCATTTATATGTATAAGCGGAAGCAATTTTCAAGTTTATGCATGCAAAGTTTTAACCTTTTAAAACAAGAATTCCATTAAAAGATCTAGTCTTGAAAATACACTTAAATGTAAAAGAAGCTAGTAAGAATTATACCTACTCCAAGCTTGCTAGTAAATGATGAAGATGATGATGTTGAATGGAGCTCCAAAACTATGAAACCTCAAGTTGTTATACCCCAAACTTTGCACCAACACCTTGTACTTTGGTTAGGATTTAATTGACACTTGAAAATAAGCTAAAAAAAACTTGAAGAAGCCTTTTCTCCCTCCCTAAGCTCACGGCAACAGCAGCAGTTTTTGGGAGCTTTTTTTGCTTATTTTTGATATGTAAATTGCATGCATTGTAGTCTCCAAGAGTGCTAGACATATACTTGTGGAAATGGGAAGTATTGACCAAAAGATGGAATCTTTGAACATGTGTCATTACCCTCCCAATGCCACTACTATGTCTTTTAAATAAAATTGGTTTTATTTTATAAAATTAAATTTTATAAAACTTCCATTTTATTTAATTATGTATGTGTACATTATTTATAAATGCATTTATAAAATGTAACATAACATGATTAATTATTTAGCCTATAAATAATTAAAACCATATCATATAAATTATCCCATAATTTATATTTACATATCAAGTGTTATTATTTTAGAAACCATTTTCTTGAATTCAAGTGTCGCGTATTTAATCAATGATTCAATCACTAAGATCAAATACGAATAAGGTGTCGGTAAGTTTGTTATTGGGTATGACCCGACTTGGATCAAAACATATTAGCCACGTTAATTTAATATGTCTCTCGGGCATATGAAATACCTTCAATCTCCCACTTGCACGAGAAACATAAGAAATTAATGCAAGTGATGGATACAGCCTAACACACCATCCATCACCCTTAATATGTTATGACTTTGTGCCATTCAATAACATCATCCCTTTCGAGCTCCCTACTCGAACTGATATATGTAGGTGAATCTTTCATTATATCCTTTCGTCCTAGATGTCATGTTAAATCCAAGAGATACAGAGTGATCACTCTCTTATAGATTTAACTTTTCAGGCCTTAGACATCTTACTCTTAACAAATAAGAGGGACAAATCCCATCTTGACTACATACGTCCTAGATATACACTTTGTAATATACCTGAGTTCTTCCTTATGTACTACCATGTTTCAGAATAGCGAAGAAAAGAATCAAGGCACAGTACTAGGTGAATATCCGAACCCAATATGTATCTCAGGTCAGAGGATACAATGATATTCGCCTTTACTCAAGATTACATGTGATCAACCACAAAGGCTCTATACAGTAATTCTTGAGAGCGGGTCTTCCAATATTTGTTTCCCACAAATATCTATGAACCTTGGTTGCAACCTTGCCCCACATTCAACCTATGAATGTATACCAATCCGAGTTCATAATAGTCTAAACCTCACACTTGTTCCCACAAATGTGATCGACTACGGAAATTTAGAATAATTGCTTATTCATGGATGAAATATGCAAAATAGGAACATAACTCAAATAAATTAACACCATAGTTATATTAATGAGTTTGAATAATTTCGTTCTGGTACAATACATAAAATAGATCATTTCCAATCACTAGAATATCGAAGCCCTAACGCACAAACATGTCCCTCATGTTTTGGCCCATGTAAAAGCTTCGTGAGTGGATCCGCAACATTATGATCTGTGTGAACTTTGTGAATACATATCTTTCCCTTTTCAACCTCATCCCTGATGTAGTTGAATCTCCGCTCAATGTGACGAGTCTTTTGATGAGCACGAGGTTCCTTGATTTGAGCAATCGCACCCTCGTTGTCACAAAAGATCTCAAGAGGGTCCTGAATGGAAGGGACCACTCCTAAGTCGTCGATGAATTTCTTCATCCATGCAGCTTCCTGAGCTGCCAGTGAGGCGGCAATGTACTCCGACTCTGTAGTGGATAACGCAACAACTTCCTGTTTCGAACTCTTCCAAGAGACCGCACCACCATTTAACATGAAGACGTAACCGGATTGTGATCGAGAGTCATCTCGATCAGTTTGGAAACTCGCGTCCACGTAACCTTTTACGGCGAGTTCCTCCTCACCAGACCCATATATTAGAAACATATCCTTAGTTCTCCTAAGGTATTTCAATATACTTTTAACAGCAATCCAATGACTGTTTCCTGGGTTGTTCTGGTATCTACTTGTCAAGCTTAGAGCGCATGACACATCCGGTCTAGTACATATCATTGCATACATGATAGACCCAATAGCGGATGCATATGGGACTTTCTTCATTCTCTCTTGTTCATCTTTCGTGGTAGGACACTGAGATGAACTGAGAACGGTTCCTCTTTGAATAGGTACCAAACCTTTCTTAGAGTTTTCCATCTTGAACCTTTTCAAGATTTTATCAATGTATGTACTTTGACTTAAACCTATCAATCTCTTGGATCTATTCCTATAGATCCCTATCCCCAATATGTATTGTGCGTCTCCAAGATCCTTAATGGAGAAGCAACTCTTTAGCCAAGTTTTGACTCCTTGCATTGTGGTAATATCATTCCCAAATAATAATATATCATCCACATATAGTACAAGGAACATGATAGTGCTCCCACTAGCTTTCTTATATACACAAGCTTCATCACCATTTTTAATAAAGCCAAATTTCTTTGCCTCTTCATTAAAACGATGATTCCACATTCTAGATGCTTGTTTCAATCCGTAGATTGATTTCTTTAACTTGCATACCATTTTAGGATTTTTCGGATCAACAAAACCTTCGGGCTGTACCATATAGACATCTTCCTCAAGATATCCATTCAGGAAAGCGGTTTTGACATCCATTTGCCATATTTCATAGTCGTAGTGAGCAGCAATGGCAAATAATATCCTAATAGACTTTAGCATTGCCACTGGCGAGAAAGTTTCATCATAATCAACCCCTTGAGTTTGAGTGAAACCTTTTGCAACAAGTCTAGCTTTATATGTATCCAAGTTTCCATGTATGTCGGTTTTCTTCTTGAAAAGCCATTTGCAATCAACTAGCTTGGAGCTAGGAGGTTGCACAACAAGTTCCCAAACTTGGTTTTCATACATGGATTGCATCTCAGCGTTCATGGCTTCCTGCCATTTATCTTTATCGATCCTTGATAAAGCATCTTCGTAGTTTGTCGGTTCATCCAAATCAACCGTATAGCAACCATCTATGAGAAACCCATATCTCTCGGGAGGATTACTAATCCTACTAGATCTTCGAACGTCTTGTGTACCTTGATCATCCACTTGATCATTTTCAACATCCTCATGTTGAGTACTAGTGTCAACCAATTGTGTATCATCGGCTTGATCTTGTACCTCTACAAGATCTATCTTCCTTTCACCATCACCTTCCATAAGGAACTTGGTTTCAAGGAATTCCGCTTTCCGAGCAACAAATACGGTTTGCTCGGATGGATCATAGAAGTAATATCCCATGTCATCTTTGGGATATCCTATGAAGATACACTTTGTGGATCGAGCATGTAGCTTATTTGCTACATAACGCTTAGGATAAGCTTCACATCCCCATACTTTCAAGTATGAAAGAGAAGGAGGTTTTCCAAACCACATCTCATGAGGAGTTCGTTCCACCTTCTTGGTTGGGGCCATATTTAAAATACGAGCCGCGGAGCTTAGACAATAACCCCAAAATGATAGAGGCAGCGAGCTTCTTGCCATCGTAGATCGAACCATATCCATTAGGGTTCGGTTCCTCCTTTCGGAAACTCCATTAAGTTGGGGTGTTCCGGGTGGAGTAAGTTGTGAGATAATTCCACAACTCCTAAGATGATCTTGGAAGGCATCGCTTAGGTATTCACCTCCTCTATCGGTACGAAGTACCTTAATTGTCCTATTGAGTTGATTTTGTACTTCGTTTTGATATTCTTTGAATGCTTCAAACGTTTCGTCCTTGTGTCTTAATAAGTAGACATATCCGAAACGACTAAAGTCATCAATGAAAGTAACAAAGTATCTTTCACCTTTCCTAGTCATGGGTTTAAAGGGTCCACATACATCCGAATGTATTAATCCCAATAAATCTTTAGCCCTTTCATAGGTCCCTTTGAAAGGTGCTTTAGTCATCTTGCCTTGTAAACAAGATTCACATACTTCAAACGAATCCATTTCAATTGATTTCAAAAGTCCATTCTTTTGAAGTGTATGTATTCGGTTCTTGTTTATGTGACCAAGGCGACAATGCCATAAGTAGGAATCACTCAAATCCCTTTTGAGTTTCTTGGTGCTTGTATGGTACATTGAGCTACTAGATGATGTGTCATCATGAACCAATTCATAAATTCCATTTGAAGGCGAAGCCTTGAAATAGAATACATTATCTTTAGAAACATGAATATCATCATCAATAAAATTAACAACGTAACCACATTGTTTTAAGCGAGAAATAGAAATAATGTTTCTACACAAATCCGGAGCATACAAAACATTTTCTAAAATAAGTTCCAATCCGCTTGGAAGCTTTAATATAAAATCTCCTTGAGCTTTAACATGCACCTTTGCACCATTGCCCATATAGAGACTTGATGTTCCCGCCTTATGATCACTTCTTTTGAACCCCTGCAAAGAATTGCAAATATGAGTTCCACATCCAGTGACTAATACCCATGTATTAGAAGAAGTAATACTTAGCTCTATATATACCATATATATATTACCTGAGGTTTGCCCTGCATCCCTCTTGTCCTTCAACTCCTTAAGGTAGACCGGACAGTTTCGTTTCCAATGACCCATCTCACCGCAACCGAAACATGGGTCTTCCTTGGGGTTTGCCTTCTCGGTGACCTTTTGCTTCTTGGCCTTGTTGATGGTTGGGGTAACCATCTTCCCCTTCCCTTTGCCTTGATGGGCGGGTCCTTTTCTCTTAGCCACCTTTGGCTTAGAGGTGTTACCTTTAGACCCACCTTGATCGATTGCTAACACGGGTAAAGTCCTTTTACCCATGCTTGTTTCCGCCGTCCTAAGCATACCATGAAGCTCACCTATGCTCTTATCCATCCCATTCATGTTGTAATTAATTACAAATTGATCAAACCTCTTTGATAGGGAGTTAAGGATAAGATCGGTGGCTAACTCATTAGATATGTTAAGGTTAAGACGGTTAGCTCGATCGATAAGGCTCTTCATCTTAAGTACATAAGATGAAACCGATTGGGTATCGTCCATACGACAAGCATGAAGCGCCCGAACCGTTTCGAAACGCTCAACACGTGCTTGTTGGAGAAACATCTCCTTCAATTGTGTTATCATGTCGTATGCGCTATGATGCTCGAAATCCTTTTGGAGTTCGGGTATCATAGTCCCAAGCATTAAGCATGAGACTTGAAGGGAGTCGTGGCAATACTTGTCGTAAGAGGCCATTGCCTCCACATCACTCTCATCCGGTTGATCGGGAATGGGTTCCTCAAGCACATACATTTTATCCTCTTGTTTGAGGACAATCCGAAGATTGCGGAACCAATCCATAAAGTTTGTATGGTTGAGTTTGTCTTTCTCGAGGAGAGACCGTAACGATAGGTTGTTAAAGTTAAGTGGTGCGTTGTTCATGTTGTTGTTGTTATTAGCGGCCATCTACAAAATTCAACAAAGTTCATTTAAGTATTGATTTCAAACTCAACCCTTTTAATTTGTTTTATTAAATATTAGAATCCAACGGTAAATCAAATTTCGGTTAGGTGACCTTTATCCCGTCATTTGATTTAGCTAGGTAGTCATAATGACAATTGCAATCCTTTTGCAACTTCTAATTTATGGGATCATGCAATCCTTATGCATGGCATATTAATCCCATCAACGCCTATTTGTTCCTCATGCTTCAGTGACCCTAAGTTCATGATTCCCAAATCAAGTCGTCCTACTTGTGTAGACATGTAGACTTAACATACAAGTGGTTAGGTGACCTTTATCCCACATGTATGCGAAGTGTACCTTATTCATATTAGTTCACTCATGACGGTTAGGTGACCTTTATCCCATCAAGAGATTCCTAATATGTCTAAGTGTTTCCACAAAAGGATGGCGTTTAACTTGTTTACCTTGTTTTAGTAAAGGGATTTTAGGTTTTCTACATTCTAGTTTAGAAAACAAGGTGCTATACACCAACATGCATTTGGTGTGTAGTATGTTTATGAAAAACCCATTTTCATGTCCTCTTTAGTAAACCAATTACTAGTTTTAACCATTTCATTACTTTTAAATAAACCATTTTATTCAAGTCTAATAACCAATTATTAGTGTCATATTGTTATGTTTTTATTATAACCATTTTATAATGTATTATGCAAGTGTTAACATGTGATGATCTTGTAGCAACCAAACATACAAACATACACAAACATGCATAACAAAGTGTTCACAATCAAGAGCCATTTTGGTAGACATTTGTTTAGCCAATAAACAAATGTCACCTAAGGGGTTAAACCAAAGTAAGAGATTTTTACCAAAATCTCCCACTTAATCTTGTAATCTTCAAATGCTTCATCTTGTAACCTTCTTTATGGATCTTCATTTTCTCTTTACAAAGTTATATCCTAATACAATCTTTCTAGAAAATGAAATAACAACCTATTCTATTTTACAAACCAAATAGAACAAATTACATCAACAAATTACAAGATTAATTACAACTTTCCAAATCAAAAAATTACAAAATTATTACAACCATATGAATGAATATTACAAATCAAGAATAATCACCAAATCATCCAAACATTCAACCACACGGTCTAGGCTCGATTGTGAACAACAACATAACATCAAACATGGCCAAACTTGAAATCCCAAACCCATTTTGGGACCCAAATAATTCGGCCATGACCAAAATACCCACCAAAGCTCAAAATTTTTTTTTTTTAATCTACTTTCATGCATGTTGGTAGATTGCAAAATAAATGAGTTTACTAGCCAAAACAAGAAGCATATTAACAAGACTTTGGCTCTAGATACCATTGATGGAATTCTTCAAATAAACAAGTCACAAAATCCATTTATATGTATAAGCGGAAGCAATTTTCAAGTTTATGCATGCAAAGTTTTAACCTTTTAAAACAAGAATTCCATTAAAAGATCTAGTCTTGAAAATACACTTAAATGTAAAAGAAGCTAGTAAGAATTATACCTACTCCAAGCTTGCTAGTAAATGATGAAGATGATGATGTTGAATGGAGCTCCAAAACTATGAAACCTCAAGTTGTTATACCCCAAACTTTGCACCAACACCTTGTACTTTGGTTAGGATTTAATTGACACTTGAAAATAAGCTAAAAAAAACTTGAAGAAGCCTTTTCTCCCTCCCTAAGCTCACGGCAACAGCAGCAGTTTTTGGGAGCTTTTTTTGCTTATTTTTGATATGTAAATTGCATGCATTGTAGTCTCCAAGAGTGCTAGACATATACTTGTGGAAATGGGAAGTATTGACCAAAAGATGGAATCTTTGAACATGTGTCATTACCCTCCCAATGCCACTACTATGTCTTTTAAATAAAATTGGTTTTATTTTATAAAATTAAATTTTATAAAACTTCCATTTTATTTAATTATGTATGTGTACATTATTTATAAATGCATTTATAAAATGTAACATAACATGATTAATTATTTAGCCTATAAATAATTAAAACCATATCATATAAATTATCCCATAATTTATATTTACATATCAAGTGTTATTATTTTAGAAACCATTTTCTTGAATTCAAGTGTCGCGTATTTAATCAATGATTCAATCACTAAGATCAAATACGAATAAGGTGTCGGTAAGTTTGTTATTGGGTATGACCCGACTTGGATCAAAACATATTAGCCACGTTAATTTAATATGTCTCTCGGGCATATGAAATACCTTCAAATAGTTGATCGTCTCACCAAATCAGCACACTTCCTACCAATAAGAGAAGATGACAAGATGGAGAAGTTAGCACGACTGTATTTGAAGGAAGTCGTCTCCAGACATGGAATACCAATCTCTATTATCTCTGATAGGGATGGCAGATTTATTTCAAGATTCTGGCAGACATTACAGCAAGCATTAGGAACTCGTCTAGACATGAGTACTGCCTATCATCCACAAACTGATGGGCAGAGCGAAAGGACGATACAAACGCTTGAAGACATGCTACGAGCATGTGTTATTGATTTCGGAAACAGTTGGGATCGACATCTACCGTTAGCAGAATTTTCCTACAACAACAGCTACCATTCAAGCATTGAGATGGCGCCGTTTGAAGCACTTTATGGTAGAAAGTGCAGGTCTCCGATTTGTTGGAGTGAGGTGGGGGATAGACAGATTACGGGTCCGGAGATTATACAAGAAACTACCGAGAAGATCATCCAAATTCAACAACGGTTGAAAACCGCCCAAAGTCGACAAAAGAGCTAAGCTGACATTAAAAGAAAAGATATAGAATTTGAAATTGGAGAGATGGTCATGCTTAAAGTTTCACCTTGGAAAGGCGTTGTTCGATTTGGTAAATGAGGGAAATTAAATCCAAGGTATATTGGACCATTCAAGATTATTGATCGTGTCGGACCAGTAGCTTACCGACTTGAGTTACCTCAACAACTCGCGGCTGTACATAACACTTTCCACGTCTCGAATTTGAAGAAATGTTTTGCTAAAGAAGATCTCACTATTCCGTTAGATGAAATCCAAATCAACGAAAAACTCCAATTCATCGAAGAACCCGTCGAAATAATGGATCGTGAGGTTAAAAGACTTAAGCAAAACAAGATACCAATTATTAAGGTTCGATGGAATGCTCGTAGAGGACCCGAGTTCACCTGGGAGCGTGAAGATCAGATGAAGAAGAAATACCCGCATCTATTTCCAGAAGATTCGTCAACACCTTCAACAGCTTAAAATTTCGGGACGAAATTTATTTAACGGGTAGGTACTGTAGTGACCCGAACTTTTCCATGTTTATATATATTAATTGAGATTGATGTTTACATGATTAAATGTTTCCAACATGTTAAGCAATCAAACTTGTTAAGACTTGATTAATTGAAATATGTTTCATATAGACAATTGACCACCCAAGTTGACCGGTGATTCACGAACGTTAAAACTTGTAAAAACTATATGATGACATATATATGGATATATATATAGTTAACATGATACTATGATAAGTAAACATATCATTAAGTATATTAACAATGAACTACATATGTAAAAACAAGACTACTAACTTAATGATTTTTAAACGAGACATATATGTAACGATTATCGTTGTAACGACATTTAATGTATATATCATATTAAGAGATATTCATACATGATAATATCATGATAATATAATAATTTAAAATATCATTTGATATTATAAACATTGGGTTAACAACATTTAACAAGATCGTTAACCTAAAGTTTTCAAAACAACACTTACATGTAACGACTAACGATGACTTAACGACTCAGTTAAAATATATATACATGTAGTGTTTTAATATGTATTTATACACTTTTGAAAGACTTAAATACACTTATCAAAATACTTCTACTTAACAAAAATGCTTACAATTACATCCTCGTTCAGTTTCATCAACAATTCTACTCGTATGCACCCGTATTCGTACTCGTACAATACACAGCTTTTAGATGTATGTACTATTGGTATATACACTCCAATGATCAGCTCTTAGCAGCCCATGTGAGTCACCTAACATATGTGGGAACCATCATTTGGCAACTAGCATGAAATATCTCATAAAATTACAAAAATATGAGTAATCATTCATGACTTATTTACATGAAAACAAAATTACATATCCTTTATATCTAATCCATACACCAACGACCAAAAACACCTACAAACACTTTCATTCTTCAATTTTCTTCATCTAATTGATCTCTCTCAAGTTCTATCTTCAAGTTCTAAGCGTTCTTCATAAATTCCAAAAGTTCTAGTTTCATAAAATCAAGAATACTTTCAAGTTTGCTAGCTCACTTCCAATCTTGTAAGGTGATCATCCAACCTCAAGAAATCTTTGTTTCTTACAGTAGGTTATCATTCTAATACAAGGTAATAATCATATTTAAACTTTGGTTCAATTTCTATAACTATAACAATCTTATTTCAAGTGATGATCTTACTTGAACTTGTTTTCGTGTCATGATTCTGCTTCAAGAACTTCGAGCCATCCAAGGATCCATTGAAGCTAGATCCATTTTTCTCTTTTCCAGTAGGTTTATCCAAGGAACTTAAGGTAGTAATGATGTTCATAACATCATTCGATTCATACATATAAAGCTATCTTATTCGAAGGTTTAAACTTGTAATCACTAGAACATAGTTTAGTTAATTCTAAACTTGTTCGCAAACAAAAGTTAATCCTTCTAACTTGACTTTTAAAATTAACTACACACATATTCTATATCTATATGATATGCTAACTTAATGGTTTAAAACCTGGAAACACGAAAAACACCGTAAAACCGGATTTACGCCGTCGTAGTAACACCGCGGGCTGTTTTGGGTTAGTTAATTAAAAACTATGATAAACTTTGATTTAAAAGTTGTTATTCTGAGAAAATGATTTTTATTATGAACATGAAACTATATCCAAAAATTATGGTTAAACTCAAAGTGGAAGTATGTTTTCTAAAATGGTCATCTAGACGTCGTTCTTTCGACTGAAATGACTACCTTTACAAAAACGACTTGTAACTTATTTTTCCGACTATAAACCTATACTTTTTCTGTTTAGATTCATAAAATAGAGTTCAATATGAAACCATAGCAATTTGATTCACTCAAAACGGATTTAAAATGAAGAAGTTATGGGTAAAACAAGATTGGATAATTTTTCTCATTTTAGCTACGTGAAAATTGGTAACAAATCTATTCCAACCATAACTTAATCAACTTGTATTGTATATTATGTAATCTTGAGATACCATAGACACGTATACAATGTTTCGACCTATCATGTCGACACATCTATATATATTTCGGAACAACCATAGACACTCTATATGTGAATGTTGGAGTTAGCTATACAGGGTTGAGGTTGATTCCAAAATATATATAGTTTGAGTTGTGATCAATACTGAGATATGTATACACTGGGTCGTGGATTGATTTAAGATAATATTTATCGATTTATTTCTGTACATCTAACTGTGGACAACTAGTTGTAGGTTACTAACGAGGACAGCTGACTTAATAAACTAAAAACATCAAAATATATTAAAAGTGTTGTAAATATATTTTGAACATACTTTGATATATATGTATATATTGTTATAGGTTCGTGAATCAACCAGTGGCCAAGTCTTACTTCCCGACGAAGTAAAAATCTGTGAAAGTGAGTTATAGTCCCACTTTTAAAATCTAATATTTTTGGGATGAGAATACATGCAGGTTTTATAAATGATTTACAAAATAGACACAAGTACGTGAAACTACATTCTATGGTTGAATTATCGAAATCGAATATGCCCCTTTTTATTAAGTCTGGTAATCTAAGAATTAGGGAACAGACACCCTAATTGACGCGAATCCTAAAGATAGATCTATTGGGCCTAACAAACCCCATCCAAAGTACCGGATGCTTTAGTACTTCGAAATTTATATCATATCCGAAGGGTGTCCCGGAATGATGGGGATATTCTTATATATGCATCTTGTTATTGTCGGTTACCAGGTGTTCACCATATGAATGATTTTTATCTCTATGTATGGGATGTGTATTGAAATATGAAATCTTGTGGTCTATTGTTACGATTTGATATATATAGGTTAAACCTATAACTCACCAACATTTTTGTTGACGTTTTAAGCATGTTTATTCTCAGGTGATTATTAAGAGCTTCCGCTGTCGCATACTTAAATAAGGACAAGATTTGGAGTCCATGCTTGTATGATATTGTGTAAAAACTGCATTCAAGAAACTTATTTTGTTGTAACATATTTGTATTGTAAACCATTATGTAATGGTCGTGTGTAAACAGGATATATTAGATTATCATTATTTGATAATCTACGTAAAGCTTTTTAAACCTTTATTGATGAAATAAAGGTTATGGTTTGTTTAAAAATGAATGCAGTCTTTGAAAAACGTCTCATATAGAGGTCAAAACCTCGCAACGAAATCAATTAATATGGAACGTTTTTAATCAATAAGAACGGGACATTTCATTTGAGCTGTCACCGATGGCCATGCGATCGTATGGCCTGGAGGAAGAAATCCCATGCGATCGCATGGCTAACTTTTCCAGCCCACATGCCTATAAAAATCGAGCTTTGGTGCATCATTTAACACATCTTTTTCCTTCTTCTTACTCAACGTATAATATATATATATATATTATAATTTTGATTTTAATTTTAATTTTAATTCTAATAATAAGGGTATGTTAGCGAATGTTGTAAGGGTGTAAGTCGAAATTCTGTCCGTGTAACGCTACGCTATTTTTAATCATTGTAAGTTATGTTCAACCTTTTTACATTAATGTCTCGTAGCTAAGTTATTATTATGCTTATTTAAAACGAAGTAATCATGATGTTGGGATAATTACTAAAATTGGGTAATTGGGCTTTGTACCATAATTGGGGTTTGGACAAAAGAACGACACTTGTGGAAATTAGACTATGGGCTATTAATGGGCTTTATATTTGTTTAACTAAATGATAGTTTGTTAATTTTAATATAAAGATTTATAATTGGACGTACCTATAAATAACCATATACACTCAATCGAACACGATGGGCGGGATATTTATATGTATGAATAATCGTTCATTTAACCGGACACGGGAATGGATTAATAGTCTATGGAATTATTAAAACAGGGGTGAAATTATGTACAAGGACACTTAGCATAATTGATAACAAAGTATTAAAACCTTGGGTTACACGCAGTCGATATCCTGGTGTAATTATTAAACAAAGTATTAAGACCTTGTTACAGTTTAAGTCCCCAATTAGTTGGAATATTTAACTTCGGGTATAAGGATAATTTGACGAGGACACTCGCACTTTATATTTATCACTGATGGACTGTTATGGACAAAAACCAGACGGATATATTAAATAATCCAGGACAAAGGACAATTAACCCATGGGCATAAAACTAAAAATCAACATGTCAAACATCATGATTACGGAAGTTTAAATAAGCATAATTCCTTTATTTTCATATTTAATTGCACTTTTATTTATTGTCATCGTATTTAATTGCACTTTTAATTTTCGTAATCTTTAATTATCGTAATTTTATTTTATCGCACCTTTATTATTCGCAATTTCATTATCGTTATTTACTTTACGCTTTAAATTAAGTCTTTTATTTATTTAATATTTTACATTAGGTTTTAACAGCGACTAAAGTTTTAAAAATTGACAAACCGGTCATTAAACGGTAAAACCCCCTTTTTATAATAATAATATTACTTATATATATATATTTGTATTTTTATAAATTAAAACTAATATAGCGTTAAGCTTTGTTTAAAAGATTTCCCTGTGGAACGAACCGGACTTACTAAAAACTACACTACTGTACGATTAGGTACACTGCCTATAAGTGTTGTAGCAAGGTTTAGGTATATCCATTGTATAAATAAATAAATATCTTGTGTAAAATTGTATCATATTTAATAGTATTTCCTAGTAAAATATAAGCTATTTCATATACACCTCGCATAACATCAATGGATTAGAAAGCTTAGAAGTAAACTTGCAAACTTGGTAGTATTCTTGATTTTTATGAAACTATACTTATGGAATTTATGAAGAACACTTAGAACTTAAAGATAGAACTTGAGAGAGATCACTTAAATGAAGAAAATTGAAGAATTAAAGTGTTTGTAGGTGTTTTTGGTCATTGGTATATGGATTAGATATAAAGGATGTGTAATTTTGTTTTCATGTAAATAAGTCATGAATGATTACTCATATTTTTGTAATTTTATGAGATATTTCATGCTAGTTGCCAAATGATGGTTCCCACATGTGTTAGGTGACTCACATGGGCTGCTAAGAACTGATCATTGGAGTGTATATACCAATAGTACATACATCTAAAAGCTGTGTATTGTACGAGTACGAATACGGATGCATACTAGTAGAATTGTTGATGAAACTGAACGAGGATGTAATTGTAAGCATTTTTGTTAAGTAGAAGTACTTTAATATGTGTCTTGAAGTCTTTCAAAAGTGTAAGAATACATATCAAAACACAACATGCATATACATTCTAATGGAGTCGTTAAGTCTTCGTTAGTCGTTACATGTAAGTGTTGTTTTGAAACCTTTAAGTTAACGATCTCAATTAATGTCGTTAACCCAATGTTTATTATATCAAATGAGATGTTAAATTATTATATTATCATGATATTATGATGTATGAATATCTCTTAATATGATATATACATTAAAATATCGTTACAACGATAATCGTTACATATAAGTCTCGTTTCGTAATTCTTGAGTTAGTAGTCTTGTTTTTACATATGTAGTTCATTGTTAATGTTAGGTACCCGAGAAAAGAGTAATACGAGTTTCCCTAGCCTTATGGAGGATCCTTTATACGAGGCTATATAAAGGATCCAAGGCTCCCTAGATTAGCTAAGCTTAGCCACTGTTATGTAGAGATTTCAAGAGAGCCGTGGAAAGTCAATCTTGACTGATTGACTTTCTCTCTCAATCTTAATGGCTATTCTTCACATTCATTGGTATTCATGAGATCTAGGGTCCTACAATTGGTATTAGAGCTTAGGCCTTCATCACATGAAGGAGATCTTTATGAATCATATCAATGTTTTCCCTCCACCTTCAACCCTTCAAACACCAAACACATACATCTTCAACCTACTTTCAACACCAAACCTTCAAACCTTCAAACCTTCATCATCTTCATCATGAAGATATGAAGATCTTCAAATTTTTTCAAAAAATTTTTCAAAATTTTTTCGGACCGAATCCTTTTTATCTCATTACCGAATCTCACTACAACATCTCAAAATCCTAAAGCACAAATTCAACAAACATTATTCTGACTCAAATTTCATATCATCAATTAAAAATACAATTCAAATCACTACTACTTAGACGTATTCTATCATTATTTTATCATTTTACAAATACGAGAAGACTTATTACAATTTCCAATTAATGATATTATTGTTACTGTTCGAAGCACATCATTCTCATCGTCGAATCAAATTACAGACACTTATATGATGATCTTCAACAACAATTAAGCGTATATCCGTGATCATTAGCATCATTCCATACTACTTCGATCATCAATCTCGATCAACAACAATGATTTCTCAGATTTTGATCTCGTATTCATCGATAAACCGTACATATGAAGATCGATGAGTTTGGAGAGATTTACTCAATCATATTTCGATCTGAAAGCTGTTTTGAATTCCTCTCAACTTTTTTTTGCTTCGTGATATCTTCAATTTGATGGAGATTCATCCTATTTTTCGAAATCTAGAAGTCAAAGTTCGAGGAAAATTGGTCAACAAATTGATTCGATCGATATAGGATATTTCTGGTGAAATTGATGATCGACGAGCATTCCATAGGTGTTTTGTAACAAGTTTGATGCAGAAATTGCAGCCTATCAACAACTAATTTGTGATTTTGAATTTCATGTTCATATGTAGCTGTCGTCATCTGTTCATCATCAAAATTGATTTTATGATGCTATTTTGGATCGAATTATGGTGAAGAAGTGTTAATCGCTGCTGTTTGATGCTATTTCCATCAGGTTTGAGGTTGAATTGCATCAAATTCGAGATTCGAGTTTTTGTATTCATCACGGTTTAATGAACAGATTCGGTATATTGAACAAGTTGTTACAGGACTTGGTAATAATGATTAAATCAGCTTCTGTATTGCCTTTCTCTGCTTCGATTCGGTATATCTCAGTTCTTGCTTCATTATTGTTATGGTGATGATGATTCGGTATGGTAACTCTCGGTATCTTCTTCGGTATGTTTTATGAATTAGATTCGGTTACCGAGTCTGACTTGGTGAACTGAATACCACACTTTCCAGTCTCGTTCAATGTATTTGGATATGTTTATTTGGAGGAATTGGACTGGATTATGGTCTATTTTGTTAATGGGCTTACCGAATCTACTTAGCCCAACAATCATGAGCTTGAGTCCATTTACCAAATTTGATGTATATTTGTCAAGTTTAGTCCCTGACAGGTTTGACACTTTTGCAAGGACAGTCCTTATACCGAATCTGAGACCTAAATCAACATTTTCAGTCCCTGAAAGGTTTCAGAATTTTGCAAGCACAGTCCTTTACCGACTCTGGACCTTCGAAACATATTTTTGCGATATTTTTGAGGCTCGGATTCACACAGCTTTTCTCATACGCGTTCTATATGATATTTTGGAGATTTACCGAGCACGTCAACCATTTTATACAATGACGCTCTTATTTCATACGATATTCATGCGAGCATCATTGTGGGGGAGATATGTATATGGTTGATGTGTGTGTGTGACTTCAATACACGTACAGTATTGGACTCGGACTTCAAAGAAAGAATTATTTGTTTGGGGGGAGCTAGAGACTCGAAGAAGATCCTACATCATATGGGGAGTTTTCTTATGACTAGTATCAAAAATACTCTTTGGAACGATGAAAGTTCAAGAGGCGTGTCTCGGTATTGAAATCGACGGTATTTACGTCATGACACTTTGATGCGAGCCCATGTACTTTGAGGGGGGAGCTTCTAAAGTTTAGAAACGACTTCTCAATGCAAGCAAATTCTAAAGACATATCACAACTAAGTCAAGGGAGAGATTGACGGTAACATATTTAGTTTGTGATGTGTTCTTCAATGCGCATTCCGCTGTGCACACTCAAAGACCGTTGAAAGAGCAAAGATATCACGATGAAATTCAAGTCTCAAACAAAGTTGAAAGAAGATTGTTAGCATGACAATTCGAGGATCTAGGGGGAGGTTGAAGCGTAATGATTGACCAAGACGATGTTAGAGATGCGAATTCATTTGATGATTCAAAGTGAAGATTCAAGATCTTCATCAACGACCATGCATCATTCGAGGGGGGGGGGGGAGTTAGTTAGCAATAGTTGATTCTTTCCTTGTAATGTTGTATGTTTACTAGGGAGTTAGTTTTTGGAAACCCGTCTCACTCCTGGGGGGAGATTGTTAGGTACCCGAGAAAGGAGTAATACGAGTTTCCCTAGCCTTATGGAGGATCCTTTATACGAGGCGATATAAAGGATCCAAAGCTCCCTAGATTAGCTAAGCTTAGCCACTGTTATGTAGAGATTTCAAGAGAGCCGTGGAAAGTAAATCTTGACTGATTGACTTTCTCTCTCAATCTTAATGGCTATTCTTCACATTCATTGGTATTCATGAGATCTAGGGTCCTACAGTTAATATACATAATGACATGTTTACTTATCATTTATCATGATTAAACATAGTGTATCAATATCTTAATATGATTCATATGTATTTAGTAGACGTTATCATTACGAGAATCGTTATATATATCATTTCGAGTTTCTTAACTTAGTAATCTCATTTCTTATGTATATCACACATTGTTAATATATTTAGTGAGATACTTACTCATCATAATCTTATGTCAACCATATATATATGTCCATATATACCACAACATGTATTTTTTATTGTGACGACCCGGGAATTTACGACTAAATTTAAACTTAATCTTTATATAATTTCGATACGATAAGCAAAGTATGTAATGTTGAGTCTAGAAAATTTTGAAACGATGTTCATATATTCAATTACCCTTCGAATGTTTTCGACGATTCACGAACAATTATTTGTAAATAAATATGTATATATATATATATATATACACATATATATATATATATATAGGTATATAAATAATAATTAGAGATATTAAATAAAGTATCATATGATTTGATGATTTGAATTAATAATGAAATTGTTAGTTAATATATATTTATGTAAATATAATGTAATTCGAAAATAGATGGTTTTGAATTCATTTAGGAAACAATAATAACACTTGTTTATCATTCAAATGGTCATTTAACCAAACTTATATAGATTTAAAATAAATGGTGATTCGAAAACGTGTTATATGAATCATAGGCCTATTAAAAATATATTTAGAAGCTAAATATTAAATTTTAACACTTTTTACATTTTACTCAGGATTGAGGGCGGACAGTTGAGTTAATTTTTATTTAGTAATTAATGATCGAATTTTATACCATAATGACTGAAATAAATAAATATAATTACTGTAAAAATTTGGGATTTTTTCTGAATACTTTTATCCGCCACTGTTTAACAACGGGGTATGATTTAGCAATCCGTGAAAACTGTCGGCAGATAAATCTAAAACCTCGGCTGCTTTACTGTGTGAATTGGAAATATTGTATCACCTTTTTCTTTCCATTTGATTTTTATTTTATATTATAATAATATTTATATGATATTATATGTGTGTCTAACTGCAATTTTGTATGCACATATAGATAATATAGGCATATACATATGAGGAACAATTCAAGAGGGATATCACAACACCCAACACTATTCAACCATCTCTTTCTCTTTTGATAAACTACCATATTCATCGCCATTAAAAACTGTTGTGCTACTGCTCGACCACCACAACCGTCGACTACCATCAAACTTCCAACACCGTCACAACCCCCATAACAACCGAAGCATATATATATATATTTTTTCTTTTCTATTTACATTTGAATCACAAAACGACCACCGTCACTTAATTATACGGTTTACAAGCTATCATATATATATTTTTTACATCAACGAATAACTTGAGGCCAACATCACTTCATCCTATCTACTACTTCTAAGATCATCATCATCGTTGTCATGTTTTCACCGTTACCATCTCAACCCACTTCATCTACAAGAAAACCACTTATGTCTATTGAAACCCAATTGAGTACCACCCATCATCACTTCCTGCTCGATCACAAATCACTACTCTACCACCATCGTAAACCAATCACCAAACCCACCATGCAAAGAACCACCATTGTTTTTCTTTTCCCTCTTTTCCTGTCCAAGTCGTGATCTCCCAAGACCATAGATCACCCAATTATTTCTGCTACTACACTTGTTGTTTTTCTGTTTCGTCTTACTGTTTCAAACCAACGAAATCACCACCGATTACCCCATTATTGCTACTGATATCCCTTCATGAACAGCTGAGAAACCACGAACCCCCACAAACTATTATTCGATCATTGTTAATTGCTGCAGTCGCTGTTCAAAATTTATATCAACAACATTCCCTTCATTCTATTTTAAGTATAATATTACGAAGTATATATATATATCTTAGAGATAGAGTTGGCCGACAAAGACCAAAACATATAAATCCACTTAGAATATTTAATGAGATAGTGGAGGTGAGTGGATGCTGCATTTTTTTTCCCTACTGTCGAAATATAAACAACCAATTAATCAGTTACATGGGTCGTTCATATATTGGGCTTATGGAATTATTTGATCAAAAAATGGATTAATTGATGGTGGGCTTGTGAAATTACTAATTGGGCCGTGACTTTGGCCTGGCTGCTGTTTAATTTTCGGCCCAAGAAGTTTGTTGAAGAAGATGTACACCGAAATATAAGGGTTATATAGTTTTGGTCTGTGAATTAAAACATAAAGTCAGATCAGAGTAGATTGATAATGCTAAAAACTAACATATATTTCATAGCATTATTCCTCAAGAAAGACAAGCTTTTAGTTGCAATTGTTCTATTTAAAAGTGATATTCGTTTAAATAATAAAAGGTGAAGACAAAAGACAGATTCGACGAATTGAAGACGCAAACGACCAAAAAGCTCAAAAGTACAAAAGACAATCAAAGAGATTCCAATTATTGATAAGAAACGTCTCGAAATTACAAGAGTACAAGATTCAAAACGCAAAGTACAAGATATTAAATTGTACGCAAGGACGTTCGAAAATCCGGAACCGGGACCAGAGTCAACTCTCAACGCTCGACGCAACGGACTAAAAATTACGAGTCAACTATGTACATAAATATAATATAATATATAATTAATTCCTAAAATTAATATATATATATTATAATATATTTATAAATCGTCGGCAAGAAAGAAGCCAAAGGAGGGTGAGCTGTATTTTCAAACTCCGCGACTCGTGGAGTTTGAAGGCAAAAATTGCCGCGAGTCGCAGAGCCCCAAATTTAGAAACTGCCTATAAAGCTCGCGCATTCTGATCGTAAAAAAACCAACATATATATCCATCCATCTATCTAAACGTATATATTTATATTAATATTTTAATTTTAATTTTAATTTTAATTTTAATCCTAATAATAAGGGTATGTTAGCGAAAGTTGTAAGGGTGTAAGTCGAAATTCTGTCCGTGTAACGCTACGCTATTTTTAATCATTGTAAGTTATGTTCAACCTTTTTAATTTAATGTCTCGTAGCTAAGTTATTATTATGCTTATTTAATCTGAAGTAATCATGATGTTGGGCTAATTACTAAAATTGGGTAATTGGGCTTTGTACCATAATTGGGGTTTGGATAAAAGAACGACACTTATGGAAATTAGACTATGGGCTATTAATGGGTTTTATATTAACTAAACAATACCTTGTTAATTTAATATACAAACTTATAATTCGACGTATTTATATATAACCACATACGCTTGACTGGGTACGGTGGGCGGGATATCTATAAATACCAATAATTATTCATTTTACCGGATACGGAACTGGATTAATAGTTAATAGACTTGTTGAAACAGGGGTGAATTACATTCAAGGGTAATTGGTGTAATTGTTAACAAAGTAGTAAAACCTTGGTTTACACGCAGTCGATAACCTGGTGTATTCATTAAACAAAGTATTAAAACCTTGTTACAATTCGAATCCCCAATTAGTTGGAATATTTGACTTCGGGAATAAGAATAATTTGACGAAGGCTTTCGCTCTTTATATTTATGTCTGATGGACTATTATGGACAAAATCCGTATGGACATATTAAATAATCCAGGACAAAGGACAATTAACCCATGGGCATAAAACTAAAATCAACACGTCAAACATCATGATTACGGAAGTTTAAATAAGCATAATTCTTTTATTTCATATTTAATTTCTTTTATTTTATATTTAATTGCACTTCTAATTATAGCACTTTTATTTATTGTTATTATATTTAATTGCACTTTTAATTATCGTACTTTTTAATTATCGCAAGTTTATTTTATCGCACTTTTATTATTCGCAATTTCATTATCGTTATTTACTTTACGCTTTAAATTAAGTCTTGTATTTATTTATTATTTTACATTTGGTTTTAACTGCGACTAAAGTTTTAAAATCGACAAACCGATCATTAAACGGTAAAAACCCCCCTTTATAATAATAATATTACTTATATATATTTGTATTTTTATAAAAGTAAACTAATATAGCGTTAAGCTTTATTTAAAGATATTCCCTGTGGAATGAACCGGACTTACTAAAAACTACACTACTGTACGATTAGGTACACTGCCTATAAGTGTTGTAGCAAGGTTTAAGTATATCCATTCTATAAATAAATAAATATCTTGTATAAAATTGTATCGTATTTAATAGTATTTCGTATTAAAAATTAATAGTATTTTATACCACTCTGCTCAAACATCAAGTATTTTTGGCGCCGCTGCCGGAGAACAATCTAGCTTAAAAGCCGGAAGCGTAACGCTAATAATAAAAAAAAAAGATTTTTATTTTTAGTTTACTTTTATTAAAATTCACTTTTGTAAAAATACGTTTTTAATTATTCGAAAACATAAAAAGAAAAAAAAAATATAAATATTTTTAAGAGTTTATTAAATATTTAAGTTTTGTAAAGTTTCTTTATTTGTATTTTATAAAAATATAAGTTTTATTTAAATATTTTTATTTAAAAAAAAAAATTAATATATATATAAATATATTTTTAAGATATTTTTAAAATTATAAAGTAGTTCTATCTTTATTTTAGTTTTTAAATATAAGTTTTTATTATATAAATATTTTGATTTAAACAGAAAATATAAAACAGAATATAAACAAAAAAAACTCGTCGAATTTTAAACAACCTGTCATTTGAATTTTGGAACCCCACGACTCGCGGAGTTTGCTGCTTGGAATACCGCAACTCGCGGAGCTACCCTGACACCGACAGAAACCCTAATCAGCATTTATTACGGGTAATTATTAATTATTATTATTAATAAACCCTAATTACTTAATTATTAATATAATTAGTTTAAGTTTTTAAATTAAATTGTATTTTAAATTTTAATTAGTTTTATTATATATATAAATTAATAGTTTTATAAAATAAATAATATAAAAATAATATTTTTATAAAAATTGTATTTTTTACAACTTTTAGTTTATTTTTATATTTTGTCCCTTTTTAATCGTTTTAGCGTAATATTTGTATTTATAGCTCATATTTAGTTTTAAACTTAATTTTTTCCATAGTTATTTTTACTTCTAGATTTTTAGGCTTTGCCGTAGAATTCCTTAAGTGCTTTTTCTTTAGACTAAGATTTAGGTACTTTAGAATTTTGCGACGCCTTTTTAAGTTTTAGTTTCTTTTTAAGTTATTTCCATTTGGAATTTAGTTTTTCCTGTAAACTTTAATATTTTTAGACGACTTTTACCTATGTATCAATTATCATTCCAATTAGTAATCTCAATTTGCGATTATAATTTTAAGTTAGTTGTGGTGATAAGGTTAGGTTAGTCAAGTGTTTTTAAGTTTTATAAGTTTCTTTTATTTTTCCGTCACCTTTTATTTTTCAACCATTTTTCTTTTTCGACCTTTTTCGACACGCTCTTTTTCTTTCTTATTTCTCGCTATTCTAGTTTTTAGGACATAGATTTTTATTCTACTTCTTATCTAAATTTCTTAAAATTACGAAAATTTATTTTAAGTGGTTAAATTGATAGACATCAAAATTTTCTGGTTCGTAGTAATAGTTGGATTTGTACGTGGACCGGGTTATTGGAGCCAAACAGTCCTCAATTATATTGAGACTAAACGAATCCTGCCCCTCTACTGCATCTTTTGGCTATTCGAAACGTGGGCAAAATCAGAAAAGTCTATTGATTGGATAACTTATTATAATTTTTCTTTCCTTTTAAAAACTAATAGGATATTCAGTGAATGCACTGAGCAAGACGTTCACCACCTTTTGTACGTTCACCACCTGTAACTAGATCAAGACATTTAGCAAATATTACTGCCGTTGATTTTTCTTTAGAATCGTCATCCAATCGACCAAGTACTCCAGTTCAAATTTCCGATAATCCATTTTTTGAACCCGACCTCACAATTGAGAATCCGGAAAATATTCAGGGACAATTCATAGATCCTGAACCACTAAATTTTCCTCCGGAACCACCATTCATTCAAACAGAGATTGTTGAGGAACGAACCATTAAATCAGAATCCTCTAGTGATTCCGATTCAACAAATTCAATTATGGAGAATCTGGAACCTTTAAGTATGGAAGACCGAATGAGAGCTAAACGCACTGGCCAAGGTCACGCAATTACTCATCCAGACATTAATGCGCCAGATTATGAAATCAAAGGACAAATTCTACACATGGTGACTAATCAATGCCAATTTAGTGGTGCGCCGAAGGAAGATCCAAATGAACATTTACGTACCTTTAATAGGATCTGCACACTATTTAAAATCCAAGAAGTAGAGGATGAACAGATATATCTCATGTTATTTTCCTGGACTTTAAAGGGAGAAGCTAAAGATTGGTTGGAATCGTTACCTGAAGGGGCGATTGATACATGGGACGTTTTAGTTGAAAAATTTCTTAAACAATTCTTTCCTGCATCTAAAGCCGTAAGACTTCAAGGAGAAATTGTTACATTCACACAGAAGCCGAATGAAACTCTATATGAGGCGTGGACTAGATTTGGAAAGTTGTTAAGAGGATGTCCGCAACATGGTTTAGATACCTGTCAAATAGTACAATATTCTACCAAGGATGCGACATCACTACAAGGAAAGACATAGATATAGTAGCTGGTGGTTCTATTATGAAGAAAACCGAAACTGATGCTTATAAAATTATTGATAACACTGCTTCCCACTCACACGAGTGGCACCAAGAAAAAGATATCGTTAGATCATCTAAAGCAGCTAGAGCCGATTCTAGCCATGACTTAGATTCCATTTCTGCAAAGATAGATGCTTAGGAGAGACGAATGGAAAAGATGACTAAAGATATTCACTCAATACGAATTAGTTGTGAGCAGTGTGGAGGACCACATTTGACAAAAGATTGTCTCAGTATTGAATTAACAATGGAACAAAGAGAGAATATTTCATACATAAACCAAAGGTCTGGAAATAATTATCAGAATAATTATCAACCGCCAAGAACGATTTACAATCAAAACCAGAATTATAACCAAAATATTCCATACAACAACCAACAAGGTCCTAGCAATCAACAAGTATCCAATAATAATTACAATCAGCAAAGACCTAATTTTCAAAACAAACCACCACAACAAACCGATGATAAAAAGCCGAATTTAGAAGATATGATGACGAAGCTAGTTGAAACTCAAACGCAGTTTTTCACATCTCAGAAACAAACTAATGAACAAAATGCTCAAGCATTTAAAAATCAACAAGCTTCTATTCAAAATCTGGAACAAGAAGTAAGTAACCTAGCAAGGTTAATAGGTGAAAGAAAACCGGGAAGTCTACCTAGTGATACAAATGCTAACCCCCGGAATGAAACAGCTAAAGCCATTACCACAAGAAGTGGTACAACACTTAAACCACCTGAAATACTTGTAACTTCTGATGAAGCTATTCCTACTCCACAAGAACCACAACCTAATAAAGATAAGGAAAAAGAACCGGTAGTTGAAAAGGTTAATGAAGATAACACAATTAAGGATAAACCTTATGTTAAACCATACCAACCACCACTTCCTTACCCGAGTAAAATGAAGAAAGAGAAACTTGAAGCCGCGCAATCCAAATTCTTGGATATGTTTAAACAGATAAATGTAAATCTTCCTTTCATTGATGTGATTTCAGGAATGCCTAGATATGCTAAATTCTTGAAAGATCTAATCTCAAATAGAAAGAAAATGGAAGAACTCTCGGCTGTTACCATGAATGCTAATTGTTCAGCAGTGCTGTTGAATAAGATACCAGAAAAACTATCTGATCCAGGAAGTTTCACAATTCCATGTTTTCTGGGTAGTCTTAGTTCAATAGAAGCATTGGCAGACTTAGGTGCTAGTATAAATCTAATGCCGTATTCACTATACGCTAAACTAGACCTTGGAGAATTGAAACCAACCAGAATAAGCATACAACTAGCCGATAGATCAATAAAATATCCTAAAGGGATAATGGAGAACATGCTAGTTAAAGTTGGTACTTTAGTATTTCCAGTAGATTTTGTTGTTCTGGACATGGAAGAAGATTCTCAAGTTCCTCTCATATTAGGAAGACCATTCTTAAACACGGCTAAAGCAATGATAGACGTGTTCGGTAAGAAACTGACCTTAAGTATAGAGGACGAGAGTGTTACCTTTTCAGTTGATAGAGCAATGCAACAACCGCAATCTGCAGATGATACATGTTATTATATTCAAACTATAGATGCACATGCAAAATTATTAGAAGAATTTCCAGAATTACAAGGAACAGGAGAATGTTCTTTAGGAGAAGGAACAGAACAAATTGATGAAGCTGAAATGTTAGCTACACTTATAGCTAATGGATATGAACTAACAACAGAAGAAATTCAAATGCTAAAAGAAGAAGACAGATATCGATACAAATCATCGATAGAAGAACCTCCGAAATTAGAGTTAAAGCCACTTTCAAACCATTTGGAATACGCTTATTTACATGGTGAATCTGAATTACCTGTAATAATATCGTCTTCTCTTACTGAAAATGAGAAATCACAACTCATTTCTGTGTTGAAAGCTGATAAACCAGCCATTGCATGGAAGATTCATGATATTAAAGGAATAAGTCCTTCGTATTGCACACATAAAATCCTTATGGAAGAAGGTCATAAAATGTATGTGCAACGCCAACGAAGACTAAATCCTAATATGCAAGATGTAGTTAAAAAAGAAATTATTAAACTGCTAGACGCAGGTCTAATTTATCCAATCTCTGATAGTCCATGGGTAAGCCCAGTTCAATGCGTGCCTAAGAAGGGTGGCATGACTGTCATTACAAATGAGAAAAATGAGCTTATTCCTACTAGGACTGTAACAGGATGGCGTGTATGTATTGATTATAGAAAATTAAATGACGCCACCAAAAAAGATCACTTTCCCTTACCTTTCATTGATCAAATGTTGGAAAGATTAGCCGGAAATAGTTACTATTGTTTTCTAGATGGATTTTTCGGATATTTTCAAATTCCAATAGCACCCGAGGACCAAGAGAAAACCACATTCACGTGCCCTTATGGTACTTTTGCTTACAAACGCATGCCATTTGGACTTTGCAACGCCCCTGCAACCTTTCAAAGGTGTATGATGGCGATTTTTCATGACATGATAGAAGAATGCATGGAAGTTTTCATGGATGACTTTTCAGTCTTCGGTGATACATTTGAATCATGTCTAGCTAATCTTGAACGAATGCTTATTAGATGCGAACAATCAAATCTAGTTCTTAATTGGGAGAAATGCCATTTTATGGTTAAAGAAGGCATCGTTCTTGGTCATAAAATTTTAAAAGAAGGAATTAAAGTGGATAGAGCTAAAGTAGATGTAATTGCTAAACTTTCACATCCCACCAATGTTAGAGGAGTTAGGAGTTTTCTAGGGCATGCCGGTTTTTACCGACGTTTCATAAAAGATTTTTCTAAAATTGCCACTCCTATGAATAAACTCCTAGAAAAGGATGCTCCATTCATCTTTTCAGATGAATGTATCAAATCTTTTAATATTCTTAAAGAGAAACTCACTAATGTGCCGATCATGATAACACCAAATTGGAATCTACCATTTGAACTAATGTGCGATGCAAGTGATTTTGCAATGGGAGCCGTTTTAGGACAAAGGATTGAAAAACGATTTCAACCTATATATTATGCTAGTAAGACGTTACAAGGAGCACAAACGAACTATACAACTACTGAAAAAGAACTCCTTGCTATTGTCTTTGCTTTTGACAAATTTCGCTCATATATCGTTCTAGCAAAAACGGTGGTCTATACCGACCATTCTGCTCTTAGATACCTATTTTCAAAACAAGATGCTAAACCAAGATTAATCCGTTGGATCTTACTCTTACAAGAGTTTGATATTGAAATTCGAGATAAAAGAGGAGCAGAAAATCTCGCCGCTGATCATCTTTCTCGTCTTGAAAATCCCGAATTAGAAGTTCTAAATGAATCGGCCATACAAGACAACTTTCCTGATGAATATCTATTGAAGATAGATTATATAGAAATTCCATGATTTGCAGACTATGCAAACTATTTAGTTTGTGGATTCCTTGAAAAAGGATTATCGTACCAAAAACGAAAGAAATTCTTCAGTGATATAAAACACTATTTTTGGGAAGATCCACATCTTTTTAAAAGTTGTCCCGATGGAATAATACGCTGATGTGTATTTGGAGATGAAGCTAGTAAAATTTTAAACCATTGTCACACAGGACTAACAGGAGGGCATTATGGGCCTCAACTAACAGCAAGAAAAGTTTATGATGCTGGATTCTATTAGCCTACAATTTACAAAGACGCACACCTTCTTTGCAAACCCTGTGATGCTTGTCAAAGGGCCGGAAAAATAAGTCAACGTGATGAAATGCCACAAAATGTCATCCAAGTATGTGAAGTATTTGACATTTGGGGTATTGAGTTTATGGGTCCATTTCCAAAATCTCATAATAATCTATATATACTCGTAGCCATTGATTATGTATCTAAATGGGCGGAAGCACAAGCTCTCCCAACTAATGATGCACGAGTTGTAGTCAACTTTTTAAAACGTCTTTTTGCAAGGTTTGGAACACCGAAAGCTTTAATAAGTGATCGGGGTACTCATTTCTGTAATAATCAACTTGAGAAAGTTCTTAAAAGATATGGAGTAACTCATAAAATCTCCACCGCATATCATCCACAAACAAGTGGACAAGTTG
This sequence comes from Rutidosis leptorrhynchoides, assembly GCF_046630445.1. Classification (NCBI taxonomy): domain Eukaryota; kingdom Viridiplantae; phylum Streptophyta; class Magnoliopsida; order Asterales; family Asteraceae; genus Rutidosis; species Rutidosis leptorrhynchoides. The sequence goes on from NC_092336.1 coordinate 163,335,791, forward strand.
AAAATACCAACCGAGCTTTAAAACGTATTCTAGAGAAAACCGTAGGATCAAATCCGAAGGAATGGTCCATTAAATTGGAGGATGCACTCTGGGCTTTTAGAACAGCCTACAAAACTCCAATTGGAACCACACCTTTTAGACTTGTTTATGGAAAAGCATGTCATCTTCCAGTAGAAATTGAACACAAAGCATTTTGGGCTTTGAAGACATGTAATCTTGATTTACATGAAGCCGGACATCTACGATTAAGACAACTAAACGAATTAGAAGAATTAAGACATGAAGCATACGAAAATTCGTTAATCTATAAAGAAAGAACGAAGAAATGGCATGATAAAAGAATCAGAAGTTCAAAAGAATTTAAAGAAGGAGACAGAGTTCTTCTTTTCAATTCACGATTCAAGCTATTTCCTGGAAAATTGAAATCAAGATGGTCTGGACCATTCATAGTCAAAAGAGTTTTCCCATACGGAATGATAGAATTAATAAATTCAAATGTGATTGAATTTAAAGTTAATGGTCACAGAGTTAAACATTACATACATGGTCCGATGAAAGTTGACAATGAAGTTAATCATAATTTCACCACCCAAGAAAACCTTCAAAATGAAAACATAAATATGTTATCAACAACATATGAAAAATAAAAATTGGAATATAGGGAGGATTCAAATTTGAGTGATGAAGAAGAATTCCTATACAAACCTCCCATTCCAAGAAACGAAGAAAAATGTGAACAAGAAATTCAAATAGAAATGAAAGAACCAAGGAAAGAACACCCAAAAAAGGTTTACAAACCAACTCGACTTACTAAAGCAGGAGACCCGGGTGAATTTATCATTTCTTGCTTACTTAATGATGGTGCTGTATATAATGGACTCACATATTTAGGATCAAGTGCAAATATTATGCCTCTTTCCTTATACAAAAGATTAGGCATGGGTAAATTAAAACCAACCAAAATAGGTGTTCAATCATTTGACCAAACCATTAAACACCCGGTTGGAATAGCAAATAATTTACTTGTTAACGTGGGAAGTTTGACCTTTGTTGCAAACTTCATAGTGATTAATATGGAGGAAAACCTTGATATTCCTATAATTCTAGGTCACCCATTTTTAGCAACCACCGAGGCATTCATTGATGTAAGAGAAGGTAGAATGATACTTAGGGATGGTGATACATTGATCACCTTTGTGAACCGAAAGTTTAGATCTCCACAAACCAAAACTGTTAGACCAATAAAAACGCATAAGTGTGGGGAAGATGAAGAAACACTTAATGATGATCCAATAAAAAAGAATGCCGTTGATGATACGAAATTAGATGAACCCATTTTTAACAGTTCAACGAAGAAAATTTATAAACGGATTCACGATGCTAAGATTAAAGGAAACTTTAAGTTATATAACCGATTAATATCCAATTTATCGTCAAAAGAAAAGGCAATGTTAGTTGAATTTGTGAAAGTTACAGAGGAAATCAACAAATGGATTGAAGTAAAAGTCAAAGATATACAAGTTGTTGAAGATTCAATTGAAAATAATGTTAATCACAATTTCAACTAAGTATAGGGGGTTTATGTATTTATGTTAGAGTTAGATTTTCTGTTTTCGTGTAGTTCTCGAAAATGGAACCCGAACGGTATTTCCCTAGCAGACCCTAAAGAACTAGTCTTCTCCCCCCATTCTGAATTTTTATTTTTTTAGGAAATGAAGACTGCCTGTGAATTAAACCATGGTCTAATGCTACACGCTTTGATCACTAAACGTAATAATGACACACTTCCGAGTAAAATAGTATCAGTAATCAGAGAAAGATTGGACGGAGTTAGAAAAGAATCCAGATGCGAAGATAATAAGTTACAATTTGGTAAAGGAAAATCAAAATCCACAGCGAAAAGAAGAGCACGACACCTAGAAAGATGTCACAAATGCTGAAAATGGTCACATGGAGGTAAATGTTCAAATAATCAAACCTATTCAAACACCGAATTTGTTACTTTATGCAGAGACGGACCGTTCATATGTTTAGAAGAAAAAACACTGAATGCTCGAGGTTACGCCTATGTAGCCATGGAAAACCAATTAAACCGACTATCTTATGAATGGGATAGATCATATAACTAAGAAATCTATTTCACAGGTATGTTTGTACAGTTTTTATTTTTTATTTTTATTTTTAACCTTTTGATAATAAACGCTAATTTGTTCGCTATAAAGTATTAAATTGGTATTGAATAAAATTAGGTTTGGCGACCGAAATTATTGATATCATTCAAAAATTTATTACATCACTGCGAAATTTAACGTTTATTCTTAAGGCATAAATATCTTTAATCAATCAACCCAAAATATTTCAAAAATTCGTCATGAGTTAAATTAGGTCATGGAACCGAAATTACTTTACCAAAAAGAGGGGCGCATATTTTTGATAATATTTGATTGATTAAAGTGGGATAAAAAGCCAAAAAGATTTTTAATTTTATTTTTATCATGTTTTTAAAATTAATATATAAATCTTAAATTAATATTGTAAACTTTGTAAAATCAATATATTTAAAATTGTAAATATTTGAAAAATTAATATAAGTTTGATGTGAATTTATAATATGAATTTTTAAATTAAGTTTGGTGTGAATTTTTAATTTTTAAAATATGAATTTTTAATTTTATGAATTTCAAATTTTAAGTTTGGTGTGAATTTTTAATATTAATTTTGAATTTTATATTTAAGTTGTGTGAATTTAAAAACAAAAATTTACTTTATCTCATTAAGTTAAAAATATGATTTTTAAAATTCGTCGTAAGTTGAAGACTAGGTCGTTGAACCGAAATTGCTTTACCCGAGGGAGGGACGAGAACTTTTATTATCATTATTTTTAATCTTATTGAATTAAAGTATGCCAAAAACATTAAAAAAAACTAAAAAAAAATCTAAGCTTTTAAAACAATCGCTTGAAAAAGACAAATTTTAAAATTTTGTCGAAGGACGGACTAGGACATCGATCCGAAACGACCTCGTCCTAAAACAAAGGAAAACAAAATTTTAAATTTATTTTATATTTGTTTTACAAGTTAAGGTTGTGTAAAAAAAAAAAAAAAAAAAAAATACAAACTCCGCAACTCGCGGAGTTTGAAAGGGAAAAACAACGCGACTCGTGGAGTTCTAAAAATACCAAAAAAAAATAAAAGGGGCAGAACTGATCAGTCCCCAACCCACACCACACATACAGCGAAAATAAACCCGAAAAAACCCGAGAAAACACCCCCAAAATCACAATTTTTAACCGTTAATCATCAAATCTTTTACTAAAATCATGTTAAGAAGGATGCTATCAAGGAATTACTCAAGAAAAACGGTAAATTTCTACACCTAAACACCATTTAATCTGAAAATTAGTGTTCTTGAGCAATTTTATACCCAATTCAATTTTGATGCTTTTTAGTGTAATTATGCTTCAATTGTTTATGTATTATGCTTGTATAACCTAGATTGATGCTATTTAACATGATTAGAAGCCTTAAACTTCAAATTTTGAGTAATCTAGGGTTTGTGTTCTTGAGCAAATTTGGGGCTTTTTGATATAAACAGGTTATGGCCGATTTTTGTCATGAATTGTTGCTAAATTAAGTAGTGTAACATGTTTAGGTAGTTAAATGATCCAAACTTTGAGCCTAAACATGATTTTGAGAATTAAAGTGGACTTTTTCAAGTCTAAAATTCATGAACTTGATTTTTGAGAGATAATGCCATTTGAAACTTGTTTAATTGCTAGTAATGATTATTTTGACATGTTATTTGAGTTGAATGCTTATGAACTTGGCGAACATTTTCGTATATGCTTATTTGAAAAAGTGTAGATTTGATGAAAATATGAAAATGAGCTTAAGTTTGATATAAATTGATCATGTCATTGTAATTATTTTGATTGATGATTTTGCTGACACTAATGCATATTTGGATGCACAAAAATTGTGTTTGATGTGTTTTGCAGACTGAAAGGGGTGAATCTTCATCCCAAGCTCGCAATGCTCCTGCTGAGAATGCGGAACAATAGGAGGTGGATAACTACTACAAACAAGATATACCTCATCCAGTCATGACATTTTCTGATATGCACTTGGAAGATTTGCACCCGAACCCGAGATTTGACAGACTTTGGATAGATTATCCAAAATACCAAAGGGGTTTGCATACTCTTCATTCTAAAGTTGTTGAGGTACCTAGGGTCATAGAATGGGGACCATTAGAAGCTGTAGAATTGGCCGGGCCAATTAGGGAATTACTTGCACAGAGGTATGGTAATTGTACTTTTAACGACTGGGTACGTTTATTCACCATGCGTAGACCTGTATATAAAGTATGGTGTGAACAATTGTTGTGTAGTATAGAATTAAATGATCGGGTAGATAGTTTAACCGATCGATCTTTTATTAGATTTTTGTTAGGAGGTTCGATGCGCCACCTGTCTTTACTAGACATGGCTCAGGCTTTACGTATATATACGCCTGAGGAGTTAGCATCTGCCGATTGTAGAGGGTTGATACTAAATGGTAGAAAGATAGATGAAAATTTTGATACACATGGTGTATGGAGTCAAATGACAAGCCATCACCGATTCAAAGGGGGAAATTACTCTTATTTGGATATAGATAGAGCTGAATTAAGAGTAATTCATAGGTTTTTAGCTAATTCGATTACACAAAGAGGTAAGAACAAGGAAAAGGTAAATGAACAGGATTTGTTTTACCATATGTGTATTCGAGACCCACAAAGCGCTGTAAGTATACCTTATTGTGTGGGTTATTATTTATCAGCTATGGTTAGGGGGATGAGACCGCATAGCATAATAGGAGGTGGTATATTTATTACTTTGATTGCTGAATATCTCGGTGTGGATATAAGTCGGGGGGGATTATTAGTCGAAGAACCAGAACCCCGCGATACAATAGGTTTAAATGTATACCATGGTGCGAAAGTTTTGAAGAGGCGAAATAACGCCGCAGTACAATACCGTGGTAGACATCCACAGGTTGAGAGAAACCAACAGCAAGGTAATGTAGGAGGGGGAAATGAAATGCAAGAAATGCAAAGGTTTATAGCTTCACATGAGTACGAAAATGCTAGACATAGAGCATTTGAAGATTGGCAAGTTCATCAAAACCAAATCATAGCTTATTGCCAACATATAGGTAGAAACTATATTCCTACTCCAAAGCCCATATTCCCTCCCTGGTCTATAGAGATTCAACCACCGTATCCTACGTATAACCCAGCCGAAGCATTTTATAGCACCTATGGTTATGCATGGAACCCCTACTGGTATCAGTATCATCCCTAGTCTACTTAGTTTTATTTATTTTGTAATTTGTAATGTTGATACGTTTAATACTTATTTAATATTGTAATAGTTTTTATAATTTTCTAACTTTTATTCTTAGATTTTAATAATTTTTGAATGTGGGGTAATATACCAAACTTCAAAAATATGTATATATGTATGCAGTTTATCTTATGTACACAACAGGGTAAAACAACGCATTTTCAAAGACTGGCATTAAGTTCAGCAAAAGCAACTAATTTTGACGACAAGATGCAAAATATATGTGAAATAACAACAAGACGGAATGAACAAATGATGTGCACCATTTATCATTCAGCAAACAAACACAAATATGTTTGGAAACTTTGGTAAAATTTAATCATTTTCACACAAATCACCCTAAATAATTTAAATTGTTACTGATTTCTTGCAAATGAGGGCATTGCAAGATCTTAAGTGTGGGAAGGGGTTAAATTCTTTCAGATTTTAAAATTTTTATCTTAAACTCTGGGTTACCATTAAAAATACTAGTAAAGCAGTAGTTGTATTAGAATCTAGTGCTCTCTGATAATAAAGAACAGCCCTAGTCTTATATACTGACTACCCAATTCTAGTAAAATTTTTCAAAATTTTCAATTAAATGAACTCAAAATCATGTTTATACATATTTATGAACGATAAAACTAGGTTTTAACACCGAAATTATTGTTACCTCGAAAAGGATATAAATTGAGAAACAAACCAAAATGTTAAAATTCATTTAAAATGGAATAGAGGACAATAAAAAGGAAAATAAAAGCCAAGTGTGGGAAAATTCTCCAAGTTATTCAAAACATATGTCACATATTTTTGTACAAATAACTGAAAATACTTTTGCTTTGGACTAAACTAAAATTTTTTACCTGATTTACTGTAAGAAAGATGGATCTACACGATGAATCAATTCCATCATTAAAAGGAAGTAAAGTCTTCCGAAAAAGACACGTGCTTCTTGATTTAGGTCAAGAAGTTGTCGTCCAGACCAGCTGTAGGTTGACGAAAAATCTAGAAAAGTCATCACTAAAACCAGCAGGAAATCCACGGACCTCAGCATTAAACAGGGTCGCCAAGTGGTCAGATTTATCCTAACCATGAGAAGGATTTATCTCGTAAAATGGGGGGCACCATGCAAATTAGCTGGATAAGACTAATGAATCAGATCCCCAGAAAGGATAATCTCCTTAAAAGATCAAAAATCAGCTTTTAAGCCTGATATTACTCAATCCTTGAGATTGACCTTAAAGATTGAGAATTACAAACTCATGGAATTCAATGATATCTAAACTCGAGCCTGAACGAGAAAATATTTTGATCAAAATTACAAACCGATTTGTTTTCTAAAAACCCATTTTCAATGCGTTCATTACCATTGAACGTAAAATCCTAGGAATTCACCTGGAATTCATTAGGTCACCTGAACCAAATCGGGTGTCAACCGTAAGAACGGTGGTTGCATAGCATGGTCAAGGACAGGACCTTGTGCCAGACCAAAAAATCATAAGGGTGAGCTTTACAATTGCTCCTACCAAGGATAGTAATTGCGTCCGACACGTTATAGACCATAATTAAAAGCATGTCAGGGGACATTGCCTTAACAGTTGCTTGTTCAACGCTTTCCTTTACAACCGGACGGTAGTTTACCGAAAGGTAATATACCGGACAAGTAAACTGGACGTGTTGCTTTCCTAATACAAGGTTAGCAAGTGGGTGACACAAAACCGCAAGTTTTGAGCTAAAATTTTCAAATCTGAAACCCACCAAACCCACAAAAATAATTTGCAAACACCGGTGAAGGGTTATTCCGGAAAACTTATCTAGGGTAAAACCTAGATTTAATTTTCAAAAGATCAAATGTTTTCATAAAGATCCAATTTCCTTAATGGATCTAAATTTTTATAGTCATGTGGGACTGTAAACCATATCGTTACTACCATTGTTTATACCGCCGTATAGAAATCACTGATGTACAAAGTGTGAAGAATAAAGAAGTGATTCTAGTATTTCAAGACTATATTGCTTGAGGACAAGCAACGCTCAAGTGTGGGAATATTTGATAATGCTAATAACGAACATATATTTCATAGCATTATTCCTCAAGAAAGACAAGCTTTTAGTTGCAATTGTTCTATTTAAAAGTGATATTCGTTTAAATAATAAAAGGTGAAGATAAAAGACAGATTCGACGAATTGAAGACGCAAACGACCAAAAAGCTCAAAAGTACAAAAGACAATCAAAGAGATTCCAATTATTGATAAGAAACGTCTCGAAATTACAAGAGTACAAGATTCAAAACGCAAAGTACAAGATATTAAATTGTACGCAAGGACGTTCGAAAATCCGGAACCGGGACCAGAGTCAACTCTCAACGCTCGACGCAACGGACTAAAAATTACGAGTCAACTATGTACATAAATATAATATAATATATAATTAATTCTTAAAATTAATATATATATTATAATATATTTATAAATCGTCGGCAAGAAAGAAGCCAAAGAAGGGTGAGCTGTATTTTCAAACTCCGCGACTCGCGGAGTTTGAAGGCAAAAATTGTCGCGAGTCGCGGAGCCCCAAATTTAGAAACTGCCTATAAAGCTCGCGCATTCTGATCGTAAAAAAACCAACATATATATCCATCCATCTATCTAAACGTATATATTTATATTTATATTTTAATTTTAATTTTAATTTTAATCCTAATAATAAGGGTATGTTAGCGAAAGTTGTAAGCGTGTAAGTCGAAATTCTGTCTGTGTAACGCTACGCTATTTTTAATCATTGTAAGTTATGTTCAACCTTTTTAATTTAATGTCTCGTAGCTAAGTTATTATTATGCTTATTTAATCCGAAGTAATCATGATGTTGGGCTAATTACTAAAATTGGGTAATTGGGCTTTGTACCATAATTGGGGTTTGGATAAAAGAACGACACTTATGGAAATTAGACTATGGGCTATTAATGGGTTTTATATTAACTAAACAATACCTTGTTAATTTAATATACAAACTTATAATTCGACGTATTTATATATAACCACATACGCTTGACTGGGTACGGTGGGCGGGATATCTATAAATACCAATAATTATTCATTTTACCGGATACGGAACTGGATTAATAGTTAATAGACTTGTTGAAACAGGGGTGAATTACATTCAAGGGTAATTGGTGTAATTGTTAACAAAGTAGTAAAACCTTGGTTTACATGCAGTCGATAACCTGGTGTATTCATTAAACAAAGTATTAAAACCTTGTTACAATTCGAATCCCCAATTAGTTGGAATATTTGACTTCGGGAATAAGAATAATTTGACGAAGGCTTTCGCTCTTTATATTTATGACTGATGGATTATTATGGACAAAATCCGTATGGACATATTAAATAATCCAGGACAAAGGACAATTAACCCATGGGCATAAAACTAAAATCAACACGTCAAACATCATGATTACGGAAGTTTAAATAAGCATAATTCTTTTATTTCATATTTAATTTCCTTTATTTTACATTTAATTGCACTTCTAATTATAGCACTTTTATTTATTATTATTATATTTAATTGCACTTTTAATTATCGTACTTTTTAATTATCGCAAGTTTATTTTATCGCACTTTTATTATTCGCAATTTCATTATCGTTATTTACTTTACACTTTAAATTAAGTCTTGTATTTATTTATTATTTTACATTTGGTTTTAACTGCGACTAAAGTTTTAAAATCGACAAACCGGTCATTAAACGGTAAAAACCCCCCTTTATAATAATAATATTACTTATATATATATTTGTATTTTTATAAAAGTAAACTAATATAGCGTTAAGCTTTGTTTAAAGATATTCCCTGTGGAACGAACCGGACTTACTAAAAACTACACTACTGTACGATTAGGTACACTGCCTATAAGTGTTGTAGCAAGGTTTAAGTATATCCATTCTATAAATAAATAAATATCTTGTATAAAATTGTATCGTATTTAATAGTATTTCGTATTAAAAATTAATAGTATTTTATACCACTCTGCTCAACCATCATAGATGGTTAAGGGAGTGTGTAGCGAGCGGAAGGTCATGGGTTCGAGCCCGGGCTAGGGCGATATTTTATTTCACAGCCTGTTTATTAAGGTAGTACTTTAAATTATTCAATATTATTATCAATATATTTATTATTATGATTATTACATTATTATTGTTATTAGTGTTATTACTAGGATTATTGTTATTGTTGTTGTTGTTATTATTATTATTATTATTATTATATTATTATTATTATTATTATTATTATTAATATTATTATTAGTAACATCAGTATTATTATAAATATTATCATTATTATTATTAATATAATCACTAGTATTATTAAACTTATTATCATTATTATCATTCTTACTAAAATTATTATTTTGTTATCACTAAAACTATCAATATTATCATATATGGATACTTTTATATAAAAATACATTACGCTATACTTTTATTATTAAAAAGATATTAGTTAAGCTATATCAATCAATATATAAATATATACTAAGTCTCAATATACAGTTTTGTTATTAATGATAAGTAATAGTTATATAAGACATATAAACTAAATATATTAAATTTATCTAAATAACATATAGTATAACAAGTATATTATTAATAACAAAATATATATATAATTGCTCAATTACGATTATATGTTTTAATATATATATATATATATATATATATACATATATATATATATATATATATATATATATATATATATATATATATATATATATATATATATATATATATATATATATATATATATATATATATATATATATGAATAATATAGGTTCGTGAATCCGAGGCCAACCCTGCATTGTTCAATATAGTCATATGTATTTTTATTACAAAATACATTAGGTGAGTTTCATTACTCCCTTTTTAAATACTTTTGCAGTATATATTTTTGGGACTGAGAATTCATACGCTTTTATAAATGTTTTACGGAATAGACACAAGTAATCGAAACTACATTATATGGTTGAATTATCGAAATCGAATATGCCCCTTTTTATTAAGTCTGGTAATCTAAGAATTAGGGAACAGACACCCTAATTGACGCAAACCCTAAAGATAGATCTATCGGGCCCAACAAGCCCCATCCAAAGTACCGGATGCTTTAGTACTTCGAAATTTATATCATGTCCGAAGGAGGATCCCGGAATGATGGGGATATTCTTATATGCATATTGTGAATGTCAGTTACCAGGTGTTCAATCTATATGAATGATATTTTTGTCTCTATGCATGGGACGTATGTTTATGAGAAATGGAAATATGAAATCTTGTGGTCTATTAAAATTATGAAATGATTATTTATGTCAAACTAATGAACTCACCAACCTTTTGGTTGACACTTTAAAGCATGTTTATTCTCAGGTATGAAAGAAATCTTCCGCTGTGCATTTGCTCATCTTAGAGATATTACTTGGAGTCATTCATGACATATTTCAAAAGACGTTGCATTCGAGTCGTTGAGTTCATCAAGATTATTATTAAGTCGATTATAGTAAGATATATTACGAAATGGTATGCATGTCGTCCACTTTCGATGTAATGAAAGTTTGTCTTTTTCAAAAACGAATGAAATGTTTGTAAAATGTATCCTATAGAGGTCAAGTACCTCGCGATGAAATCAACTGTTGTGAATCGTTTATAATCAATATGGAATTCGTCCGGATGGATTAGGACGGGTCATTAGAGTTGGTATCAGAGTGGTGGTCTTAGCGAACCAGGTCTGCATTAGTGTGTCTAACCGATAAGTCGTTAGGATGCATTAGTAAGTCTGGACTTCGACCGTGTCTGCATGTCAAAAGTTTTGCTTATCATTTTTGTCGGAAATCATCTGTTTATCATCCTTAGAAAATTACCTGCTTATCATTCTTAGTCTAGACACATCTTACTGCAATGATGGCATGAATAGTGTATAGACAAAATTCACATCTTAGCGTATCTGCTAATTCATATCTTAGCATATCTGTTACTGTAGACTTTGCATGATAACTTCCGTAGATTCCTCCGTAACTTATGGGATTTTAGTATTATATATGCACAGGTAAATTATGTATTGCAGGGTACTTATCTACATCCTATAATCTATTTCTTATCAAAAATCCTTCATCTGATCGTACGAGATGAATCCCTCAACCAGTTCGAGTCCCTCAGATTCCGATAGCTATTCCGACAGCTATTCCGATATGGAGTTTCACCTAAGCTCCGAAAGCAGTGTCACCAGAATGAATCAACCAATCATCCATCCCCAATTCATCTGATGGGTTCGTAGTCTACTTAATCAATGGAGACGCGAAGAAGGCAATCCCTTCCACCAACCGAATTTACCTCTTGACGATGAACCTAAAGCACTTACCGGTGAACCTATCCGTAATACCATTTTCTCGCTCATTTCCAGGATATCTCGCAATGATTATATGATATCCAAAATCCCCAACCTTATTCATCCGCTTGTTCCAACCGACAATCATCCCAGTGTAATAGAAGAAGTCAACGAGCTTCGCACTTGAGTAATCAATTTAAAAGATATGGTGCAAAACGTACCAGCTTCAGCAACATCACCGGCACCAACAGTACCACCAACAACCCAAGTTTCAACATCACATGCCTCAACATCTCATTCTGTACCTCGAGTATAATCATCGTTCTACATGACGTTCTACATTATTTATCTTCGTTCCACATGGCGATTATGTAATCTCTAAAGTTTTAGAGATTATTCATTCTAATTCCAACCGAAAATTAAATGAGTTTAATACTATATTAAACTCATTAAATTCATAATTTAATCTGAAGAAAATATATATGTATATATGTTTTCATAAAGATTGTAAAAAAAAAAAAAAAAATTCTTTTGTACAAACTGTTAATGGTGAAAATATTTTAACGGGTAGGTAATACCCGAGTAATATTTAGATTTCATATTAATAAGTTACATTGTACATTCTTCGAATCTGATTCAACAGTCATTTACTATCCTATTTACAACCACCGATATACGTATCCGTTCACCGCAGAATAATCATTTTCATTCAATTTCATATTTGGATTTTGATCTATCAGAACCCAACATGTGGCATAATGAAGAAAACATTGGACAAAAAATAAAATTTGTTAGAAACAAACAAATTAACTATGAGAAATTCTATTAAGAATCCACGCTAACAAAATCCTAGCTAACTGTTCCTAGCTAACTGATTACACTTTATTTATCACAATTTACATTCTCGCAATTTTATTTATCGTCAATTAATTTCTGTTATTTACTTTACGCATTTTATTTATTTTCATTTAATTTCTGTATTTATTTTACGCACTTTAAATATCGGGACACGTATACAAGGTTTTGACATATCATATCGATGCATATATATATATATATATATATATATATATATATATATATATATATATATATATATATATATATATATATATATATATATATATATATATATATATATTATTTGGAATAACCATAGACACTCTATATGCAGTAATGATCGAGTTCTCTATACAGGGTTGAGGTTGATTCTATAATAATATATATACTTTGAGTTGTGATCGAGTCTGAGACATGTACACGGGTCATGATACATGTTAATTAATTCGAGTATTATAAACTATGTATGAATTATTGAATTAGTAACTGTGGACTGCTAACTGTGGACTATCAACATTGGACAATTAAAATGAATTAAAATATTGATTATAACATATGAAACTAAACATTTCTTCAAGTTTGCCACTTGATTTCATCTTAAACCTCATTTGTATCTTGACGATTACAATTTGCGTTCAAACCTTTCATAATTCTTAAAAACACTGTTGGGATTTAACAAGTTCATAAACATACATGAAACATTTAAAGATCAAATTAAGCGGAAGCATGAAGTATTACCATTTTAGAACTTGTTATACTTTAACCAATTGAAGTTAAATCCCAATTAGAATCAAGTTGTGAAACATACTTACAAACTAGAAGCAAGAAAAGAGTATATACCTTCTCCTAGCTGGTTGATAGATGATGATGAAGATGATGATGAATGTAGAGCTTTTAACTTGAAGCCTCAAGTGTGTAATACCCCAAGCAATCACCCAACACCTTTGTATTTAGTTAGGATTTGAAGAACACTTGAAAATAAACTTGCATAAACAAAATTTGAACCCTCTTTGATGCTCAAAAAGCCACGGCCTACAGCCTGTTTTGGGCAGAAATTTGTGCAGTTTTGGAGCTCACTTGATAGAGGTTTGAATGCATGTGTGTGTGTGGAATACTAAGTCTTGGTCTTTGTAATGACCCGGATTTTCCCGATCGTTCTATACTTATAAGACTAATATTTACATAAATTAAACCTTACCAACATGATAAGCAATCCCAATTTGTTGAGACTTATGTTTTTTTTTGAAAAGAGTTTTACACAACGTTTGACCGTCCAATTTGACCGATGATATCACGAACTATATAACACACGATAATTATACGATTATGTATATATACATATCTATACATATTTAACTTGATTTAAGGATGGTTTAACATTTCATTGTGAACTAACAACAATGAGTTATAAGTATACTTTGAGACCAATAACTTAAGTTTTCAAAACGATAACTATATGTAACGTTCTTTTACATATATACTTACAATCTAGAATGTGTTGGTGATTTATGTCACCAATATTATTTAAGTATAATGGGTTTAATTTGTAACCAAAATAATCTTGATAAATATCGAACAAGTTTGGGAAGTGTGGAGTGCACACCTGTTTGAACTTATCTTGATTATGACGGGGGTTCGGGAGCAGCGCCCCCGATAAGCGGGGTCCAAGGGGTGGCAACCCCTGGCGGGGTCCAAGGGGCAGAGCCCCTGGCTAACATTGCTTTATTAAAAATGTCTTAAAATTTTATTTTCGGCCCGGTTTGACCCAAAATAAAAGCCCAGTTTTGAGCTTCTTTTACCGTATCATACCCAGCATCTATACGTATTTACTATTGGTAAATACACATCAAATCCACATCCTTATCATCCTTAGATCTATCCTAGATAAGAGGGAATTTTATTTGTAAGCTAGCATACATTATTACTCAAAAATTCAACACAAAAATTTGTCCTTGTTCCCTCAACAACCAGATTGTCCTATAAGTATCACCATCACCTTGGTTTTTGATTTCATTTTTACAACCATCTTTCTCTAACCAAAAACACACTCTTAGGAACTCTAAGTGTTCTTCACAATCTCAGCAAATACTCATGAAGAACTAGCTTCGAGAACAACCTATAATCATCATAAGAAAGTTTAATCAAGATTATTTCCTATCTTTTCCAGTAGCCTTATCCAAGTAACTTGAGGTAGTAACCTTATTCATAATCTTATTCAATTTATATTTATATAGCTATCTTATTTTGTGTTATAAAATTTTTAACAACAAGAACATAGTTTGAATGATTTCAAACCTGTTCGCAAACTAAATAGATCCTTCTAACTTAACTTTTAAAACAAAATCGGGTATCCGAAGCTAGTTTAGCTACAAAATTAATTAGAGTAAAACTAAACTAATCATATCTTTGCTAATTAATATGATATTTTATATATATTTACTTATGATTTGATTTTATATATTTCAGGACCACCCGTAAACAACACGAGAAGATTAATCATAAGACCTCATGATTGTACGCAACACGTCATTTGACAACACGACACTTTATGTACGCAACACGTCATTTGACAACATGGTACCATGGGTCGAGATTAATTCTGATCAATACGAATACGATGGGGTCTTTATTTATTTTATTGAGCAACTAATTGTGGACCATTAATAACAGACTGCTAACTACGGACTAAGAAAATATTAAAAGTATATATATATGTAACGATTACTTGAAAAGAAAATATGTTGATATATTATATATATGGTTAGGTTCGTGATATCAATCGGAGACCAAGTCATGTTATATATCTTCAAGGCAAAAGTGAGTATATAGTCCCACTTTTAAACTCTAAATATTTCGGGATGAGAATACATGTATTTTATGATTTACGTTATGGACACAAGTGATTAAAAATATATATTCTATGTTGAGTTGTACCACTGGCATACCTCCCTGTAACTTGGTAACTACTATTTACATGCGGTATTGTAAACGCGAATCCTGTTGATAGATCTATCGGGCCTGACAACCCCAACCGGACTGGACGACCAGTATTCAACGGTTGCACAGTACTTCGTTTCGGTGACTACACTTGGTACGGTGTAGTAAGATTTCATAATAAAGGGAATATGCGATGTTGATTAAATGTTAAGTATGGTTATCAAGTGCTCAACAACTTAGAATATTTTTTATTAAAACGTTTATATATGAAATCTTGTGGTCTATATTTATAACGCTGCCGGAATTAAACCTATATCTCACCAACTTTATGTTGACGTTTTAAGCATGTTTATTCTCAGGTGATAACTAAGAGCTTCCGCTGCAACATGTTGAATTTAAGCAAGATCTTGAGTATGCATATTTGTGTCAAAAATAAAACTGCATATCGGAGAATTTGTAATGTAAAATACGTTGGAAATCGTGTTGTTATCATCACATGTAAAATTTGTAAGGCTAAGATTATCGCTAAACGATAATCATTATTATGTTGTTTAAACCTTGTATTTGTAATAAAAGCTATGGTTTGTATTGTAAAAACGAATGCAGTTTTTGAAAAACGTCGCACATAGAGTGTAGTGACCCGAACTTTTCCATGTTTATATATATTAATTGAGATTGATATTTACATGATTAAATGTTTCCAACATGTTAAGCAATCAAACTTGTTAAGACTTGATTAATTGAAATATGTTTCATATAGACAATTGACCACCCAAGTTGACCGGTGATTCACGAACGTTAAAACTTGTAAAAACTATATGATGACATATATATGGTTATATATATAGTTAACATGATATTATGATAAGTAAACATATCATTAAGTATATTAACAATGAACTACATATGTAAAAACAAGACTACTAACTTAATGATTTTGAAACGAGACATATATGTAACGATTATCGTTGTAACGACATTTAATGTATATATATCATATTAAGAGATATTCGTACATCATAATATCATGATAATATAATAATTTAAAATCTCTTTTGATATTATAAACATTGGGTTAACAACATTTAACAAGATCGTTAACCTAAAGGTTTCAAAACAACACTTACATGTAACGACTAACGATGACTTAACGACTCAGTTAAAATGTATATACATGTAGTGTTTTAATATGTATTTATACACTTTTGAAAGACTTCAATACACTTATCAAAATACTTCTACTTAACAAAAATGCTTACAATTACATTCTCGTTCAGTTTCATCAACAATTCTACTCGTATGCACCCGTATTCGTACTCGTACAATACACAGCTTTTAGATGTATGTACTATTGGTATATACACTCCAATGATCAGCTCTTAGCAGCCCATGTGAGTCACCTAACACATGTGGGAACCATCATTTGGCAACTAGCATGAAATATCTCATAAGATTACAAAAATATGAGTAATCATTCATGACTTATTTACATGAAAACAAAATTACATATCCTTTATATCTAATCCATACACCAACGACCAAAAACACCTACAAACACTTTCATTCTTCAATTTTCTTCATCTAATTGAACTCTCTCAAGTTCTATCTTCAAGTTCTAAGTGTTCTTCATAAATTCCAAAAGTTCTAGTTTCATAAAATCAAGAATACTTTCAAGTTTGCTAGCTCACTTCCAATCTTGTAAGGTGATCATCCAACCTCAAGAAATCTTTGTTTCTTACAGTAGGTTATCATTCTAATACCAGGTAATAATCATATTCAAACTTTGGTTCAATTTCTATAACTATAACAATCTTATTTCAAATGATGATCTTACTTGAACTTGTTTTCGTGTCATGATTTTGCTTCAAGAACTTTGAGCCATCCAAGGATCCATTGAAGCTAGATCCATTTTTCTCTTTTCCAGTAGGTTCATCCAAGGAACTTAAGGTAGTAATGATGTTCATAACATCATTCGATTCATACATATAAAGCTATCTTATTCGAAGGTTTAAACTTGTAATCACTAGAACATAGTTTAGTTAATTCTAAACTTGTTCGCAAACAAAAGTTAATCCTTCTAACTTGACTTTTAAAATCAACTAAACACATGTTCTATATCTATATGATATGCTAACTTAATTATTTAAAACCTGGAAACACGAAAAACACCGTAAAACTGGATTTACGCCGTCGTAGTAACACCGCGGGCTGTTTTGGGTTAGTTAATTAAAAACTATGATAAACTTTGATTTAAAAGTTGTTATTCTGAGAAAATGATTTTTATTATGAACATGAAACTATATCCAAAAATTATGGTTAAACTCAAAGTGGAAGTATGTTTTCTAAAATGGTCATCTAGACGTCGTTCTTTCGACTGAAATGACTACCTTTACAAAAACGACTTGTAACTTATTTTTCCGACTAGAAACCTATACTTTTTTTTTTTAGATTCATAAAATAGAGTTCAATATGAAACCATAGCAATTTGATTCACTCAAAACGGATTTAAAATGAAGAAGTTATGGGTAAAACAAGATTGGATAATTTTTCTCATTTTAGCTACGTGAAAATTGGTAACAAATCTATTCCAACCATAACTTAATCAACTTGTATTATATATTATGTAATCTTGAGATACCATAGACACGTATACAATGTTTCGACCTATCATGTCGACACATCTATATATATTTCGGAACAACCATAGACACTCTATATGTGAATGTTGGAGTTAGCTATACAGGGTTGAGGTTGATTCCAAAATATATATAGTTTGAGTTGTGATCAATACTGAGATACGTATACACTGGGTCGTGGATTGATTCAAGATAATATTTATCGATTTATTTCTGTACATCTAACTGTGGACAACTAGTTGTAGGTTACTAACGAGGACAGCTGACTTAATAAACTTAAAACATCAAAATATATTAAAAGTGTTGTAAATATATTTTGAACATACTTTGATATATATGTATATATTGTTATAGGTTCGTGAATCAACCAGTGGCCAAGTCTTACTTCCCGACGAAGTAAAAAATCTGTGAAAGTGAGTTATAGTCCCACTTTTAAAATCTAATATTTTTGGGATGAGAATACATGCAGGTTTTATAAATGATTTACAAAATAGACACAAGTACGTGAAACTACATTCTATGGTTGAATTATCGAAATCGAATATGCCCCTTTTTATTAAGTCTGGTAATCTAAGAATTAGGGAACAGACACCCTAATTGACGCGAATCCTAAAGATAGATCTATTGGGCCTAACAAACCCCATCCAAAGTACCGGATGCTTTAGTACTTCGAAATTTATATCATATCCGAAGGGTGTCCCGGAATGATGGGGATATTCTTATATATGCATCTTGTTATTGTCGGTTACCAGGTGTTCACCATATGAATGATTTTTATCTCTATGTATGGGATGTGTATTGAAATATGAAATCTTGTGGTCTATTGTTACGATTTGATATATATAGGTTAAACCTATAACTCACCAACATTTTTGTTGACGTTTTAAGCATGTTTATTCTCAGGTGATTATTAAGAGCTTCCGCTGTCGCATACTTAAATAAGGACAAGATTTGGAGTCCATGCTTGTATGATATTGTGTAAAAACTGCATTCAAGAAACTTATTTTGTTGTAACATATTTGTATTGTAAACCATTATGTAATGGTCGTGTGTAAACAGGATATATTAGATTATCATTATTTGATAATCTACGTAAAGCTTTTTAAACCTTTATTGATGAAATAAAGGTTATGGTTTGTTTAAAAATGAATGCAGTCTTTGAAAAGCGTCTCATATAGAGGTCAAAACCTCGCAACGAAATCAATTAATATGGAACGTTTTTAATCAATAAGAACGGGACATTTCAGTTGGTATCCGAGCGTTGGTCTTAGAGAACCAGAAAATTTGCATTTGTGTGTCTTATCGAGTTTGTTAGGATGCATTAGTGAGTCTGGACTTCGACCGTGTTTTCTTTAAAAATGATTGCTTAACATTTTTGTTGGAAACTATATATTTTTAACATATGAATATTATGTGATATATTAATCTCTTAACGTGTTTGATATTATGTGATAGATGTCTACCTCTAGAACAAGTCCCATTGACTCACCTAATAATAATGAAGAGTCAAATGTAAATTGGAATAATTTGTGGACTGATTCACAAGTTCCCGAAGAGGAACCGGAAGAAGAGTCGGAACCGGAAGAAGAATCGGAACCGGAAGAAGAATCGGAACCGGATGAAGAAATAGAACCGGTGGGGGAAATAATAAAACGGTTAAGTAAAAGAAAATCCTCAACCAACCGACCAAAGTTAATTATGGTCAATGGTGTTTCCGCCAAGGAAGCAAAATATTGGGAGGATTACCAATTCTCCGATGAATCGGATTCCGACGAGAATTCCGATGATGTTATAGAAATTACCCCAACTGAATTTAAAAAGGCAAAAGAAAATAATAAGGGAAAGGGCATAAAAATAGAGAAATCTAATTCCAACCCCGATGAACTTTATATGTATCGTCAACCCCCGAAGTCCTTAAGTTGTAACAATGACCCGGGAACCTCTAAACCACCAGGTTTTTCTAAACCAATGTGGACAACGACGGTTCGTATTAGGGGAACATCATATATCCCTAGAAACTTGGCAAAACGAACCAAAACCGAAGAAGAAGAAACGAGCGAGTCGGAATAAGATAGTTGTATTCGTGTGGTGTAATATATGGAATATAGTGTTCTTATGCTTTATGATATATGTAAAAATTGCTTGTATTAATAAGTATTTTTTTTATGAATCTAACTCTTGTCTATTTTACAGTTTAAAAATACAAAATGGATAGACAACCCAATATTTTAAGAGACCTACCCGGAGACATGATTGATGAAATCTTGTCTAGAGTCGGCCAGAATTCTTCGGCACAACTATTTAAGGCGAGATCAGTTTGTAAGACATTCGAAGAACGTTCCAAGAATGTCTTGGTTTATAAGAGACTTTCGTTTGAAAGATGGGGGATATCACATTGGGAAACCCATAAGTTACGATGTGTTTACTTTGACGCATATATTGCGGGGAACCCAAATGCTATTTTACGCAACGGGTTAAGAAATTATTTTGACTCAATATATCCGAATATTGGACTTCGTGATTTAGAAAAAGCGGCTAACATGCAACATAAAGAAGCATGTTATGCTTACGGATTAGTAATGTTCGCTTCTCACCAAAGTGAGAACAAGAACATCGGGCTACAACTATTAAACAAAACGTTTCCACAAGTGACGGAGTCGGTAATTGGGGTAAGAAATGAGGTTTTTAGATTATTACGGGACTGTTGGACATTACGTAACCCTCGTCCCTTTGATGACGTTACAACACGCTGTCTTATCAACGGCCATAACGGTTATGTTGCACAAGACCAAGGATGGGAAGTAGTCCTAGTAAAACCAGAATGCATGACTTGTTTCTGGACGTATGAATTACGTGTATTTATTGCCTTTGCTGAACGACTTGTGTACTAGCTAGAATTGTCTTCACAACTATCTTGTATCAAAGTTATTGTGTGCTATATTTCATGCTTTATGTAAAATAAGCGGTATTGTAAGTTTGTAAAATATTGTATAAAAGTTTGAACGCGAAATATTATTATAATCAGTTTTTCATATAGAATTGTAGTAGTTGAATTGTATATTAGCTACTAAGTATGAACTTAACGGGTAGGTACTACCCGAATTTAAACTTATAAAACGCTAATATGAAGAAAAAGCTTTTATAAATGAGTTCATATTATGCTACGAAATACTATTAACTACTCTTAATATTCTGTATGATTAACTTGTTCCATTTAACTATTTTGAAGGAAATGGCACCGACTACTCGACACACCGTGAATATGAATGAAGAGGAATTCCGTACTTTTCTAGCTTCAAACATAGCCGCAGTACAGGCTGCGCTACATACCAACAATAACCTTGGATCTAGCAGTACAGGAAATCGTGTAGGATGCACCTACAAAGAATTCACTGCCTGCAAACCTTTGGAATTTGATGGAACCGAAGGACCGATCGGATTGAAACGGTGGACCGAGAAGGTCGAATCGGTGTTTGCCATAAGTAAGTGTACTGAAGAGGACAAAGTAAAGTACGCTACGCATACCTTCACAGGTTCTGCGTTAACATGGTGGAATACCTATCTAGAGCAAGTGGGACAAGACGATGCGTACGCACTACCGTGGTCAGCATTCAAGCACTTGATGAACGAGAAGTACCGTCCCAGAACCGAGGTCAATAAGCTCAAGACAGAACTTAGAGGGTTACGAACCCAAGGATTTGATATTACCACGTACGAAAGACGATTCACAGAATTGTGCCTATTGTGTCCGGGAGCATTCGAAGATGAGGAAGAAAAGATCGACGCGTTTGTGAAAGGATTACCGGAAAGAATCCAAGAAGATATAAGTTCACACGAGCCCGCCTCCATACAACAGGCATGTAGAATGGCTCACAAACTCGTGAACCAAATTGAAGAAAGAATTAAAGAACAGACTGCTGAAGAGGCCAATGTGAAGCAAGTCAAAAGAAAGTGGGAGGAAAACGGTGATAAGAATCACCAATACAACAACAACAGCAATTACAACAATAATCGCAACAATTATCCCAACAATCGCAACATCAATCGCAACTACAACAAACGGCCCAACAACAACAACAACAACAACAACAACAACTACAACAATCATCCCAACAACAATAATAACCGCAACAACAACAACAATCAGAAGCAGCTATGCCAAAGGTGTGAAAAGAATCACTCGGGGTTCTGCACCAAATTTTGCAACAAGTGTAAAAGAAATGGTCATAGCGCGGCGAAGTGTGAGGTCTACGGACCAGGGGTTAATAGAACGAAAGGAACAAATGGTGTCGGAACGAGTAATGGCGGAGCAAGTAGTGTCGGAGCAAGTTATGCCAATGTAGTTTGTTATAAATGTGGAAAACCAGGCCACATTATTAGAAATTGCCCGAACCAGGAGAACACGAATGGACAAGGCCGTGGAAGAGTTTTCAATATTAATGCGGTAGAGGCACAGGAAGACCCGGAGCTTGTTACGGGTACGTTTCTTATTGACAATAAATCTGCTTACGTTTTATTTGATTCGGGTGCGGATAGAAGCTATATGAGTAGAGATTTTTGTGCTAAATTAAGTTGTCCATTGACGCCTTTGGATAGTAAATTTTTACTCGAATTAGCAAATGGTAAATTAATTTCAGCAGATAATATATGTCGGAATCGAGAAATTAAACTGGTTAGCGAAACATTTAAGATTGATTTGATACCAGTAGAGTTAGGGAGTTTTGATGTGATAATCGGTATGGACTGGTTGAAAGAAGTGAAAGCGGAGATCGTTTGTTATAAAAATGCAATTCGCATTATACGAGAAAAAGGAAAACCCTTAATGGTGTACGGAGAAAAGGGCAACACGAAGCTACATCTTATTAGTAATTTGAAGGCACAAAAACTAATAAGAAAAGGTTGCTATGCTGTTCTAGCACACGTCGAGAAAGTACAAACTGAAGAAAAGAGCATCAATGATGTTCCCATTGCAAAAGAATTTCCCGATGTATTTCCGAAAGAATTACCGGGATTACCCCCACATCGATCCGTTGAATTTCAAATAGATCTTGTACCAGGAGCTGCACCAATAGCTCGTGCTCCTTACAGACTCGCACCCAGCGAGATGAAAGAACTACAAAGCCAATTACAAGAACTTTTAGAGCGTGGTTTCATTCGACCAAGCACATCACCGTGGGGAGCTCCTGTTTTATTTGTCAAGAAGAAAGATGGTACATTCAGGTTGTGTATCGACTACCGAGAGTTGAACAAACTTACCATCAAGAACCGCTACCCACTACCGAGAATCGATGACTTATTTGATCAACTACAAGGCTCGTCTGTTTATTCAAAGATTGACTTACGTTCCGGGTATCATCAAATGCGGGTGAAAGAAGATGATATTCCAAAGACTGCTTTCAGAACACGTTACGGTCATTACGAGTTTATGGTCATGCCATTTGGTTTAACTAATGCACCAGCTGTGTTCATGGACCTTATGAACCGAGTGTGTGGACCATACCTTGACAAGTTTGTCATTGTTTTCATTGATGACATACTTATTTACTCAAAGAATGACCAAGAACACGGTGAACATTTGAGAAAGGTGTTAGAAGTATTGAGGAAGGAAGAATTGTACGCTAAGTTTTCAAAGTGTGCATTTTGGTTGGAAGAAGTTCAATTCCTCGGTCACATAGTGAACAAAGAAGGTATTAAGGTGGATCCGGCAAAGATAGAAACTGTTGAAAAGTGGGAAACCCCGAAAACTCCGAAACACATACGCCAGTTTTTAGGACTAGCTGGTTACTACAGAAGGTTCATCCAAGACTTTTCCAGAATAGCAAAACCCTTGACTGCATTAACGCATAAAGGGAAGAAATTTGAATGGAATGATGAACAAGAGAAAGCGTTTCAGTTATTGAAGAAAAAGCTAACTACGGCACCTATATTGTCATTGCCTGAAGGGAATGATGATTTTGTGATTTATTGTGATGCATCAAAGCAAGGTCTCGGTTGTGTATTAATGCAACGAACGAAGGTGATTGCTTATGCGTCTAGACAATTGAAGATTCACGAACAAAATTATACGACGCATGATTTGGAATTAGGCGCGGTTGTTTTTGCATTAAAGACTTGGAGGCACTACTTATATGGGGTCAAAAGTATTATATATACCGACCACAAAAGTCTTCAACACATATTTAATCAGAAACAACTGAATATGAGGCAGCGTAGGTGGATTGAATTATTGAATGATTACGACTTTGAGATTCGTTACCACCCGGGGAAGGCAAATGTGGTAGCCGATGCCTTGAGCAGGAAGGACAGAGAACCCATTCGAGTAAAATCTATGAATATAATGATTCATAATAATATTACTACTCAAATAAAGGAGGCGCAACAAGGAGTTTTAAAAGAGGGAAATTTAAAGGATGAAATACCCAAAGGATCGGAGAAGCATCTTAATATTCGGGAAGACGGAACCCGGTATAGGGCTGAAAGGATTTGGGTACCAAAATTTGGAGATATGAGAGAAATGGTACTTAGAGAAGCTCATAAAACCAGATACTCAATACATCCTGGAACGGGGAAGATGTACAAGGATCTCAAGAAACATTTTTGGTGGCCGGGTATGAAAGCCGATGTTGCTAAATACGTAGGAGAATGTTTGACGTGTTCTAAGGTCAAAGCTGAGCATCAGAAACCATCAGGTCTACTTCAACAACCCGAAATCCCAGAATGGAAATGGGAAAACATTACCATGGATTTCATCACTAAATTGCCAAGGACTGCAAGTGGTTTTGATACTATTTGGGTAATAGTTGATCGTCTCACCAAATCAGCACACTTCCTACCAATAAGAGAAGATGACAAGATGGAGAAGTTAGCACGACTGTATTTGAAGGAAGTCGTCTCCAGACATGGAATACCAATCTCTATTATCTCTGATAGGGATGGCAGATTTATTTCAAGATTCTGGCAGACATTACAGCAAGCATTAGGAACTCGTCTAGACATGAGTACTGCCTATCATCCACAAACTGATGGGCAGAGCGAAAGGACGATACAAACGCTTGAAGACATGCTACGAGCATGTGTTATTGATTTTGGAAACAGTTGGGATCGACATCTACCGTTAGCAGAATTTTCCTACAACAACAGCTACCATTCAAGCATTGAGATGGCGCCGTTTGAAGCACTTTATGGTAGAAAGTGCAGGTCTCCGATTTGTTGGAGTGAGGTGGGGGATAGACAGATTACGGGTCCGGAGATTATACAAGAAACTACCGAGAAGATCATCCAAATTCAACAACGGTTGAAAACCGCCCAAAGTCGACAAAAGAGCTACGCTGACATTAAAAGAAAAGATATAGAATTTGAAATTGGAGAGATGGTCATGCTTAAAGTTTCACCTTGGAAAGGCGTTGTTCGATTTGGTAAACGAGGGAAATTAAATCCAAGGTATATTGGACCATTCAAGATTATTGATCGTATCGGACCAGTAGCTTACCGACTAGAGTTACCTCAACAACTCGCGGCTGTACATAACACTTTCCACGTCTCGAATTTAAAGAAATGTTTTGCTAAAGAAGATCTCACTATTCCGTTAGATGAAATCCAAATCAACGAAAAACTTCAATTCATCGAAGAACCCGTCGAAATAATGGATCGTGAGGTTAAAAGACTTAAACAAAACAAGATACCAATTGTTAAGGTTCGATGGAATGCTCGTAGAGGACCCGAGTTTACCTGGGAGCGTGAAGATCAGATGAAGAAGAAATACCCGCATCTATTTCCAGAAGATTCGCCAACACCTTCAACAGCTTAAAATTTCGGGACGAAATTTATTTAACGGGTAGGTACTGTAGTGACCCGAACTTTTCCATGTTTATATATATTAATTGAGATTGATATTTACATGATTAAATGTTTCCAACATGTTAAGCAATCAAACTTGTTAAGACTTGATTAATTGAAATATGTTTCATATAGACAATTGACCACCCAAGTTGACCGGTGATTCACGAACGTTAAAACTTGTAAAAACTATATGATGACATATATATGGTTATATATATAGTTAACATGATATTATGATAAGTAAACATATCATTAAGTATATTAACAATGAACTACATATGTAAAAACAAGACTACTAACTTAATGATTTTGAAACGAGACATATATGTAACGATTATCGTTGTAACGACATTTAATGTATATATATCATATTAAGAGATATTCGTACATCATAATATCATGATAATATAATAATTTAAAATCTCTTTTGATATTATAAACATTGGGTTAACAACATTTAACAAGATCGTTAACCTAAAGGTTTCAAAACAACACTTACATGTAACGACTAACGATGACTTAACGACTCAGTTAAAATGTATATACATGTAGTGTTTTAATATGTATTTATACACTTTTGAAAGACTTCAATACACTTATCAAAATACTTCTACTTAACAAAAATGCTTACAATTACATTCTCGTTCAGTTTCATCAACAATTCTACTCGTATGCACCCGTATTCGTACTCGTACAATACACAGCTTTTAGATGTATGTACTATTGGTATATACACTCCAATGATCAGCTCTTAGCAGCCCATGTGAGTCACCTAACACATGTGGGAACCATCATTTGGCAACTAGCATGAAATATCTCATAAGATTACAAAAATATGAGTAATCATTCATGACTTATTTACATGAAAACAAAATTACATATCCTTTATATCTAATCCATACACCAACGACCAAAAACACCTACAAACACTTTCATTCTTCAATTTTCTTCATCTAATTGAACTCTCTCAAGTTCTATCTTCAAGTTCTAAGTGTTCTTCATAAATTCCAAAAGTTCTAGTTTCATAAAATCAAGAATACTTTCAAGTTTGCTAGCTCACTTCCAATCTTGTAAGGTGATCATCCAACCTCAAGAAATCTTTGTTTCTTACAGTAGGTTATCATTCTAATACCAGGTAATAATCATATTCAAACTTTGGTTCAATTTCTATAACTATAACAATCTTATTTCAAATGATGATCTTACTTGAACTTGTTTTCGTGTCATGATTTTGCTTCAAGAACTTTGAGCCATCCAAGGATCCATTGAAGCTAGATCCATTTTTCTCTTTTCCAGTAGGTTCATCCAAGGAACTTAAGGTAGTAATGATGTTCATAACATCATTCGATTCATACATATAAAGCTATCTTATTCGAAGGTTTAAACTTGTAATCACTAGAACATAGTTTAGTTAATTCTAAACTTGTTCGCAAACAAAAGTTAATCCTTCTAACTTGACTTTTAAAATCAACTAAACACATGTTCTATATCTATATGATATGCTAACTTAATTATTTAAAACCTGGAAACACGAAAAACACCGTAAAACTGGATTTACGCCGTCGTAGTAACACCGCGGGCTGTTTTGGGTTAGTTAATTAAAAACTATGATAAACTTTGATTTAAAAGTTGTTATTCTGAGAAAATGATTTTTATTATGAACATGAAACTATATCCAAAAATTATGGTTAAACTCAAAGTGGAAGTATGTTTTCTAAAATGGTCATCTAGACGTCGTTCTTTCGACTGAAATGACTACCTTTACAAAAACGACTTGTAACTTATTTTTCCGACTAGAAACCTATACTTTTTTTTTTTAGATTCATAAAATAGAGTTCAATATGAAACCATAGCAATTTGATTCACTCAAAACGGATTTAAAATGAAGAAGTTATGGGTAAAACAAGATTGGATAATTTTTCTCATTTTAGCTACGTGAAAATTGGTAACAAATCTATTCCAACCATAACTTAATCAACTTGTATTATATATTATGTAATCTTGAGATACCATAGACACGTATACAATGTTTCGACCTATCATGTCGACACATCTATATATATTTCGGAACAACCATAGACACTCTATATGTGAATGTTGGAGTTAGCTATACAGGGTTGAGGTTGATTCCAAAATATATATAGTTTGAGTTGTGATCAATACTGAGATACGTATACACTGGGTCGTGGATTGATTCAAGATAATATTTATCGATTTATTTCTGTACATCTAACTGTGGACAACTAGTTGTAGGTTACTAACGAGGACAGCTGACTTAATAAACTTAAAACATCAAAATATATTAAAAGTGTTGTAAATATATTTTGAACATACTTTGATATATATGTATATATTGTTATAGGTTCGTGAATCAACCAGTGGCCAAGTCTTACTTCCCGACGAAGTAAAAAATCTGTGAAAGTGAGTTATAGTCCCACTTTTAAAATCTAATATTTTTGGGATGAGAATACATGCAGGTTTTATAAATGATTTACAAAATAGACACAAGTACGTGAAACTACATTCTATGGTTGAATTATCGAAATCGAATATGCCCCTTTTTATTAAGTCTGGTAATCTAAGAATTAGGGAACAGACACCCTAATTGACGCGAATCCTAAAGATAGATCTATTGGGCCTAACAAACCCCATCCAAAGTACCGGATGCTTTAGTACTTCGAAATTTATATCATATCCGAAGGGTGTCCCGGAATGATGGGGATATTCTTATATATGCATCTTGTTATTGTCGGTTACCAGGTGTTCACCATATGAATGATTTTTATCTCTATGTATGGGATGTGTATTGAAATATGAAATCTTGTGGTCTATTGTTACGATTTGATATATATAGGTTAAACCTATAACTCACCAACATTTTTGTTGACGTTTTAAGCATGTTTATTCTCAGGTGATTATTAAGAGCTTCCGCTGTCGCATACTTAAATAAGGACAAGATTTGGAGTCCATGCTTGTATGATATTGTGTAAAAACTGCATTCAAGAAACTTATTTTGTTGTAACATATTTGTATTGTAAACCATTATGTAATGGTCGTGTGTAAACAGGATATATTAGATTATCATTATTTGATAATCTACGTAAAGCTTTTTAAACCTTTATTGATGAAATAAAGGTTATGGTTTGTTTAAAAATGAATGCAGTCTTTGAAAAGCGTCTCATATAGAGGTCAAAACCTCGCAACGAAATCAATTAATATGGAACGTTTTTAATCAATAAGAACGGGACATTTCATAGAGGTCAATACCTCGCGATGAAATCATATGTTATTGTATTCGTCCTTATGGTTAAGGTCGAGTTATGACAGTCTTAGTTAAGCATGGGTAGTAATTAATAAACAAATGCATGCTCATACCAACTCCCATGGCACTCACATTAACATGTTATAATATACATTTATATAAAAAAACTGATTTTATAAAATCAGTTTTTATAAAACTTGATTTCATAAAACACATTTTTATAAACTTGTATATTATTTGTTATGTATATTTTATAAAACCAATTTTATAAAATGTAACATAACTTAATTAATTATTTAACCTATAAATAATTAAATCCTTGTTATATAAGTTGTTCCATAACTTATATAAACATATCAAGTAATATCATTTAAGAAACCTTTTCCTTAAAATTCAAGTGTCGCATATTTAATCAATGATCCAATTGTTAAGATCAAATACGAATAAAGTGTCGGTAAGCTTGTTATTGGGTATGACCTGACTTGGATCAAAACATATTAGCCACATTAATTAAATATGTCTCTCGGGCATACGAAATACCTTCAATCTCCCACTTGCACGAGAAACATAAGAAATTAATGTAAGTGATGGATACTACCTAATGACCGTCCATCACCCCCAATATGTTATGACTTTGTGCCATTCAATAACATCATCCCTTTCGAGTTCCCATCTCGAATATGAATAGGTGAATCTTTTCATTATATCCTTTTGTCCTAGATGTCATGTTAAATCCAAGAGATACAGAGTGATCACTCTCCTTTAGATTTAACTTTATCAGGCCTTAGACATCTGACTCTCAACGAATAAGAGGGACAAATTCCATCTTGACTACATACGTCCTTAATATATACCTTGCATTATACCTGAGCTCCTCCTTATGAACTACCATATTTCAGAATAGCGAAGGAAAGAATCAAGGCACAATATTTGGTAGATATCCGAATCCAATATGTATCTCAGGTTAGAGGATACAATGATATTCGCCTTTACTCAAGATTACATGTGATCAACCACAAAGGCTCCATTTAGTAAATCTTGAGGGCGGGTCTTCCAATATTTGTATCCCACAAATATCTATGAACCTTGGTTGCAACCTTGCCCCACATTCATCCTGTGAATGTAAACCAATCCAAGTTTATAATAGTCTAAACCTCACACTTGTTCCCACAAATGTGATCGACTATGGAATTTAGAATAATTACTTATTCATGGATAAAATATGCAAAATAGGAACATAACTCAAAATAAATTAATGCCATAATTATATTAATGAGTTTGAACAATTTCGTTCCGATACAATACTTAAAACAGATCATGACCAATCACTAGAATATCGAAGCCCTAATGCACAAACATGTCCTGCATGTTTTGATCCATGTAAGAGCTTCGTGAGAGGATCCGCTATATTAAGATCTGTGTGAACTTTGAGAATACATATCTTTCCCTTTTCAACTTCATCCCTTATGTAGTTGAATCTCCGCTCAATGTGACGGGTCTTTTGATGAGCACGAGGTTCTTTGATTTGAGCAATCGCACCCTCGTTGTCACAAAAGATCTCAAGAGGGTCCTGAATGGAAGGGACTACTCCTAAGTCGTCGATGAATTTCTTCATCCATGCAGCTTCCTGAGCTGCCAATGATGCGGAGATGTACTCCGACTCTGTAGTGGATAAAGCAACAACATCCTATTTTGAACTCTTCCAAGAGACCGCACCTCCATTTAACGTGAAGACATAACCGGATTGTGATCTAGAATCATCTCGATCAGTTTGGAAACTCGCATCCACGTAACCTTTTACAGCGAGTTCCTCCTCACCAGACCCATATATCAGAAACATATCCTTAGTCCTCCTAAGGTATTTCAATATACTTTTGACAGCAATCCAATGACTGTTCCCTGGGTTATTCTGGTATCTACTTGTCAGGCTAAGAGCGCATGATACATTCGGTCTAGTGCATATCATTGCATACATGATTGACCCAATGGCAGACGCATATAGGACTTTCTTCATTCTCTCCTGTTCATCTTTCGTGGTGGGGCACTGGGATGAACTGAGAAGTGTTCCCTTTTGAATAGGTACCAAACCTTTCTTAGAGTTCTCCATCTTGAACCTTTTCAAGATCTTTTCAATGTATGCACTTTGATTCAAACCTATCAGTTTCTTGGATCTATCCCTATAGATCCCAATCCCCAAAACGTATTGTGCTTCTCCAAGATCCTTAATGGAGAAGCATTTACTTAGCCAAGTTTTAACACTTTGCATTGCAGGAATATCATTTCCAAATAACAATATATCATCCACATATAGTACAAGGAACATGATTGTGCTCCCACTAGCCTTCTTGTATACACAAGCTTCATCTCCATTTTTAATGAAGCCAAATTTCTTGGCTTCCTCATTAAAACGATGATTCCACATTCTATATGCTTGTTTCAATCCGTAGATTGACTTCTTTAACTTGCATACCTTTTTAGGATATTTTGGATCAACAAAACCTTCAGGCTGAACCATATAGATATCTTCCTCAAGATGTCCATCTAGGAAAGCGGTCTTGACATCCATTTACCATATTTCATAATCATAATGAGCAGCAATGGCAAGTAATATCCTAATAGACTTTAACATTGCCACAGGCAAAAAAGTTTCATCATAGTCAATCCCTTGAGTTTGAGTGAAACCTTTTGCTACAAATCTAGCTTTATACGTATCCAAGTTTGCATGTATGTCGGTTTTCATTTTGAAAAGCCATTTACAATCAACTAGCCTTGAGCCAGTAGGTTGTTCAACAAGTTCCCAAACTTGGTTGTCATACATGGATTGCATCTCAGCATTCATGGCTTCCTGCCATTTATCTTTATCAATCCTTGATAAAGCATCTTGGTAGTTTGTTGGTTCATCCAAATCAACCACATAGCAACCATCCATGAGAAACCCATATCTCTCAGGAGGATTACTAATCCTACCAGATCTGCGAATGTCTTGTGTATTTTGATCATCCATTTGATCATTCTCAACATTTTCATGTTGAGTGCTAGTGTCAACCAATTGTGTATCATCTACTTGATCTTGAACCTCCTCAAGATCTATCTTCCTTTCACTATTTCCTTCCATTAGGAACTTAGTTTCAAGAAATTCAGCCTTTCGAGCAACAAATATATTCTGCTCGGATGGATCATAGAAATAATATCCCATATCATCCTTGGGATATCCTATGAAGATACACTTCGTGGATCGAGCATTCAACTTATTAGGGACGTAACGCTTAGGATAAGCTTCACATCCCCATACCTTTAAGTATGATAGAGATGGAGGTTTTCCAAACCACATCTCATGAGGAGTTCATTCCACTTTCTTGGTTGGGGCCATATTTAGAATACGAGCCGTGGAGCATAGAAAATAACCCCAAAATGATAGAGGTAATGAGCTTCTAGCCATCATAGATCGAACCATATCCATTAGGGTTCGGTTCCTCCTTTCGGACACACCATTAAGCTGTGGTGTCCCGGGTGGAGTAAGTTGCGAGATAATCCCACAACTTCTAAGATGATCTTGGAAGCCATCGCTTAGGTATTCACCTCCTCTATCGGTACGAAGTACCTTGATTGTCTTATTGAGTTGATTTTGTACTTCGTTTTGATACTCTTTGAATGCTTCAAAAGTTTCGTCCTTTTGTCTTAACAAGTAGACATATCCGAAACGACTGAAGTCATCAATGAAAGTAACGAAGTATCTTTCACCATTCCTAGTTATGGGCTTAAAGGGTCCACATACATCCGAATGTATTAATCCCAATAAGTCTTTAGCCCTTTCGTAGGTCCCTTTGAAAGGTGCTTTAGTCATTTTGCCTTGTAAACAAGATTCACATACATCAAACGAGTCTAGTTCATTTGATTTCAAAAGGCCATTCTTTTGGAGTGTATGCATTCGATTCTTGTTTATGTGACCAAGGCGACAATGCCATAAGTAGGAATCACTCAAATCCCTTTTGAGTTTCTTGGTGCTAGTATGGTATATTGAGCTACTAGATGATGTGTCATCATGAACCAATTCATAAATTCCATTTGAAGGCGAAGCCTTAAAATAGAATACATTATCTAAATAAATGTGGATATCATCATTAACAAAATTAAGATAAAAACCACATTGTTTTAAACGAGAAACTGAAATAATGTTTCGACATAAATCCGGTGCATACAAAACATTGTTCAAAATAAGTTCCAAACCACTTGGAAGCTTT
The DNA here is from genome assembly GCF_046630445.1 of Rutidosis leptorrhynchoides. Lineage (NCBI taxonomy): Eukaryota > Viridiplantae > Streptophyta > Magnoliopsida > Asterales > Asteraceae > Rutidosis > Rutidosis leptorrhynchoides. The sequence goes on from NC_092336.1 coordinate 163,369,285, forward strand.
AATACAAAGTCTCCTTGAGTCTTCACTTGCACTTTGGCTCCATTACCCATAAAGAGACTTGATGTTCCTGTTTGCTTACTACTTCTTTTGAACCCCTGCAAAGAATTGCAAATGTGAGTTCCACATCCAGTGTCTAATACCCATGTATTAGAAGAAGTAATACTAAGCTCTATATATACCATATATATATTACCTGAGGTTTGCCCTGCATCCCTCTTTTCCTTCAACTCCTTGAGGTAGACCGGGCAATTGCGTTTCTAGTGACCCATTTCACCGCAACCGAAGCACGGGTCTTCCTTGGAGTTTGCTTGTCCGGCAACCTTTTACTTCTTGTTCTTGTTTTTGGTTGGGGTAACCATCCTCCCCTTTCCCTTGCCTTGATGGGAGGGTCCTTTCCTCTTAGCCGCCTTTGGCTTAGAGGTGTTGTTACCTTTGGACCCACCATCATTGATCATTAGCACGGGTGAAGCACTCTTACCCATGCTAGTTTCCGCCGTCCTAAGCATGCCATGAAGTTCGCCAATGGTCTTATCCATCCCATTCATATTGTAATTAATTACAAATTGGTCAAACCTCTTTGACAAGGAGTTTAGGATAAGATCCGTGGCTAGCTCATTAGATATGTTGAGATTAAGACGGTTTGCGCGATCAATGAGGCTTTTCATCTTGAGGACATAAGATGAAACAGATTGGGAGTCGTCCATACCACATGCATGAAGCGCTCGAACGGTCTCGAAGCGCTCGACACGTGTTTGTTGAAGGAACATCTCCTTCAATTGCGTGATCATGTCGTATGCAGTATGATGCTCGAAATCCTTTTGGAGTTCGGGTATCATAGTCCCAAGCATTAGGCAAGCGAATTGCACTGAATTGGCGCAATACTTATCCCAATAAGCCATGCCTTCCGTATCATCCTCATCGGGTTGATCGGGAATGGGGTCTTCCAACACATACGCCTTATCCTCAAGTTTGAGGACAATCCTAAGATTGCGAAACCAATCCATAAAGTTCGTATGGTTGAGTTTGTCTTTCTCGAGGAGAGACCTTAACGATAGGTTGTTCAAGTTAATAGGTGTGTTCGGAATGTTGTTGTTATTTGCGGCCATCTACAAGATTTAACAAAGTTGTTTAAGTATCAATTTTAATTTTACAATCAATACCCTTTAAATCCAATTGATATTTATTAAATTTTAGAATCCAACGGTAAACCAAATTTCGGTTAGGTGACCTTTATCCCGTCATTTGATTTAGCTAGGTAGTCATTATATGTCAATTGCAATCCTTTTGCAACTTCTAAGTTATGGGATCATGCAATCCTTTTGCATGGCATATTATCCCATCAACGCCTATTTGTTCATCATGCTTCGGTAACCCTAAGTTCATGATTTCCAAATCAAGTCGTCCTACTTGTGTAAACGTGTAAACTTAACATGCAAGTGGTTAGGTGACCTTTATCCCACAAGCATGTGAAATTCACCTTAATCATATTAGTTTGTTCATGACGGTTAGGTGACCTTTATCCCATCATGAGTTCTGTAATATGTCTAAGTGTCACATAAAAAGGATGGCGTTTAACTTGTTTACCTTGTTTGTTAAAGGAATTTTAAGTTTTCATTATTTCTAGTTTGAGAAAACTTTTATGCCATACACCAACATGCATTTAGTGTATGGTTCTTATGAAAATCCATTTTCATGTCATGTAACAATGCCAATTTTATTACTTTGATATAAACCATTTTATATGTGCAATCCGTTTCTAATTCTTAATAACCATTTATTAACGTCTTTTGCCATTTCAATTTAACCAATTAAATTGTAGTTTTGCATGTGTTAATAATGTTAAATTTAACCAATTAAATTGTCATTTTAGTTTGTTGTTAACTTGTGTGATTAACTTGTAGCATACATACAATCCACAATCATACAATAAACAACCAAGCATGCAAAACAACATGTTCACAATCAAGCCTTTTGGTAAGCATTTTGTTTAGCCGAAAACAAAATGTCACCGGGTAAGGGGTAATTACACAAAGTAGGAGATTTTAAATCTCTCACTTAATCTTGCATCCAAATGCTTCTTCATGTGTTCTTCAAGTCTTCATTATCTTCATCATTTTACAAAATATATCCTAATACATTTTTGTCTAAAAAATGAAATTACAACTTAATCTATTTTACATACCAAATATAAAATAAATTACATAACCAAATGAATTATGACATGCCAAATGAATAAATATTATTACAAACCAATTGAATAAATATAAATCAACCATGCATGCAACCAAACACAAGGTCAAGGCTTAGATTGTGAACTTTAACATACAACCAAGTATGAACCAAATGGGAGAACCAAAACCCACTTTTGGGACTCCATAAATTCGGCTATATAATAAACCCACCCAAAACTATAAATTTTTGCATTTTACAATCATGCATGTACATAAAATGCAAAATATATAGTGAGTTTAATAATCATCTCGAAGCATATTTCAACAACTTCGGCTCTAGATACCATTGTTGGGATTTAACAAGTTCATAAACATACATGAAACATTTAAAGATCAAATTAAGGGGAAGCATGAAGTATTACCATTTTAGAACTTGTTATACATTAACCAATTGAAGTTAAATCCCAATTAGGATCAAGTTGTGAAACATACTTACAAACTAGAAGCAAGAAAAGAGTATATACCTTCTCCTAGCTAGTTGATAGATGATGATGAAGATGATGATGAATGTAGAGCTTCTAACTTGAAGCCTCAAGTGTGTAATACCCCAAGCAATCACCCAACACCTTTGTATTTAGTTAGGATTTGAAGAACACTTGAAAATAAACTTGCATAAACAAAATTTGAACCCTCTTTGATGCTCAAAAGGCCACGACCTACAGCCTATTTTGGGCAGAAATTTGTGCAGTTTTGGAGCTCACTTGATAGAGGTTTGAATGCATGTGTGTGTGTGGAATACTAAGTCTTGGTCTTAGTTAAGCATGAGTAGTAATTAATAAACAAATGCATGCTCATACCAACTCCCATGCCACTCACATTAACATGTTATAATATACATTTATATAAAAAAACTGATTTTATAAAATCAGTTTTTATAAAACTTGATTTCATAAAACACATTTTTATAAACTTGTATATTATTTGTTATGTATATTTTATAAAACCAATTTTATAAAATGTAACATAACTTAATTAATTATTTAACCTATAAATAATTAAATCCTTGTTATATAAGTTGTTCCATAACTTATATAAACATATCAAGTAATATCATTTAAGAAACCTTTTCCTTAAAATTCAAGTGTCGCGTATTTAATCAATGATCCAATCGTTAAGATCAAATACGAATAAGGTGTCGGTAAGCTTGTTATTGGGTATGACCCGACTTGGATCAAAACATATTAGCCACATTAATTAAATATGTCTCTCGAGCATACAAAATACCTTCAAACACTCCAATTGAGAGGATGAACCAACCGCATTCCATCTACGGAAGAAAAGATTAATGCATATAGTAATGCACCTGAAAACACACAGAACCTGAGTAAACGTTTAACACATATCCGTGCTAGCTCCTTTGGCATTGTTATTATCGAAAATAACCTTGCAACTCTTTTTCAAATTAGCCAATTTTGTCACAGCTTCAACAAATCAACTTCGACTTCCATTCAAATTAGCCTTATTATAACCTCGATATATAAGTTTGCCTGTCATCATCATTACCGGGGAACCGTTTATATTCCACCACATTAGCAGTAAACTTACCAGCAACTTCACTACTCATTGGCTTAAGTCTCTCCGAAGAACCATTATAGTTGTTCGTTAAAACCTATTCATATACTCATCTGCATCTTGTAATGAGAACTACCATAGTAATTACCGGGAATCAGCAATCAGTACTTTGAAAACTCACCGCATATCTACATCAACAGTTATATGTATAACATTTATCTCTTAGAATTATGACCTTTCATTATGAAATTCTGAAAAGCACTCAGTCTACAAATCAATACTCTGAATGTTGAAAAAGCTGAATGAAGCAGCAGAAATCGTAGATAACCATAAATGACCTTAATTATCGGAAGTTTGATGATAAAGAATAGTATGTTGGAAAGGCTCAGAAAAGTTGGAACTGGAAAACGGATTGAGCTAACCACGAAGGAGACCAAGGACAAATACAAGGACCATACCATATATTCAAAGAATCCAGGTAATTCTAAATCCGATGAAACCTTCAACGAATATCTTGCTCCGTACTCATGTTAAAATCTTGCAGAAAATCTTCATCATCAACCATCGAACTTAGAAATTCCAAAATATCATCATAAATATCTTCAATATTTCTGAAGATATTTTCATAAATATTCTCGTCCAAAATTATTTATTTCTTCGTGCTATCTATATTACATCATAAAGGAAACTACTTTAGTTTCTAAAATTCTTTAAAATTCGAGTTTAAATTATGAATGTTTTTGAAGTAGTGTTGGGAACTGATGCATGAGTTAGTATAATATAATGACACTTGATCAATGTGATTATATTACAGTAAGTTATGCTGAGTTCCTAAATGGAATGTGATGATTCACAGAATTATAACGTCATCATGTGTCATGTTACACGACTCTTATATTCTAATTAGCCTCTAAAATATCAAGAAAATATTTTCTTGATGATTCAGTCTTTTTCAGGGTATTCTGGTAATTTAACAAATTGAGATCGTGCCATTACCATTTTCTTCTTAGAATATTAGCAATGTTCATTTAAAATTCATATCTGGGAATTCTGGACCATTACAAGAGATGCCTAATCGCAAGAAGAAGAAACGAAGGGACAAAGCTCCGAAATAGAAATTTGAGCATAAATCACAGCAAATAGGAGGGAGTATTAACTGTGGATAACAATGATTATAGAAAACAGAAATAGGGATAATGAAGTATAAGGGGAGATATAAAGCCCAATAAAAAAAACACGAAGGTTACAAACCGTGGATATTAATACGAATAGCAATATAAAGACACGGTATAATTAAGAATAGTATCACCCCAAGGTAATAGTAGAAGTAAACAGGTTCTTCTGGAGGGAGATTGAAAAGAAGGATGACAGAAATGATAATTAGAAAAAAAAATCAAGAATTAGTACTGGATGAAGCATTTTCATAATCATTTGGATGTATGAACTAAGAAGGAAAGTATAGGAATGGTGAGAATAATGGAACGGAAGAGTTTATTTTATAAAGGAAAAATCAGACGCAATAATTGAGACAGATGACCGCATTTAATTAAAGAGATCCTAATTCCCTTAAAATCTGAAGAATCAGATCTTATAGATTTCGAAGATTTTCTTTAAAATCCCTAAAATTCCGGAAATCAACCTATCTACGTCAAAAGATATGACGAAACTTTACTTTACTCCTTTCATTTTTTTGTGATAACTTCACTTATACTCTTCTCGTAATCGAATTGTTTTATCTATAGTACTCACTGTTGATAAAACTCTAATTTCCAACTCATATGAGTCATGAAAACATACCTATCGTCAACCATGATGATGCCACTCAAATTTCGGGACGAAATTTTTTTAACGGGTAGGTACTGTGACGACCCGGGAATTTACGACTAAATTTAAACTTAATCTTTATATGATTTCGATACGATAAGCAAAATATGTAATGTTGAGTCAAGAAAATTTTGAAACGATGTTCATATATTCAATTACCCTTCGAATGTTTTCGACGATTCACGAACAACTATTTGTAAATAAATATGTATATATATATATATATATATATATATATATATATATATATATATATATATATATATATATATATTAGAGATATTAAATAAAGTATCATATTATTTGATGATTTGAATTAATAACGAAATTGTTAGTTAATATATATTTATGTAAATATAATGTAATTCGAAAATTGATGGTTTTGAATTCATTTAGGAAACAATAATAACACTTGTTTATCATTCAAATGGTCATTTAACCAAACTTATATAGATTTAAAATAAACGGTGATTCAAAAATGTGTTATATGAATCATAGGCCTATTAAAAATATATTTAGAAGCTAAATATTAAATTTTAACACTTTTTACATTTTACTCAGGATTGAGCGCGGACAGTTGAGTTAATTTTTATTTAGTAATTAATGATCGAATTTTAAACCCTAATGACTGAAATAAATAAATATAATTACTGTAAAAATTTGGGATTTTTTCTGAATACTTTTATCCGCCACTGATTAACAACGGGGTATGATTTAGCAATCCGTGAAAACTATCGGCAGATAAATCTAAAACCTCGGCTGCTTTACTGTGTGAATTGGAAATATTGTATCACCTTTTCTTTCCATTTGATTTTTATTTTATATTATAATAATATTTATATGATATTATATGTGTGTCTAACTGCAATTTTGTATGCACATATAAATGATATAGGCATATACATATGAGGAACAATTCAAGAGGGATATCACAACACCCAACACTATTTAACCATCTCTTTCTCTTTTGATAAACCACCATATTCATCGCCATTAAAAACTGTTGTGCTACTGCTCGACCACCACAACCGTCGACTACCATCAAACTTCTAACACCCTCACAACCCCCATAACAACCGAAGCATATATATATATATATATATATATATATATATATTTGCTTTTCTATTTACATTTGAATCACAAAACGACCACCGTCACTTAATTATACGGTTTACAAGCTATCATATATATATATATTTTTTTACATCAACGAATAACTTGAGGCCAACATCACTTCATCCTATCTACTACTTCTAAGATCATCATCATCGTTGTCATGTTTTCACCGTTACCATCTCAACCCACTTCATCTACAAGAAAACCACTTATGTCTATTGAAACCCAATTGAGTACCACCCATCATCACTTCCTGCTCGATCACAAATCACTACTCTACCACCATCGTAAACCAATCACCAAACCCACCATGCAAAGAACCACCATTGTTTTTCTTTTCCCCCTTTTCCTGTTCAAGTCGTGATCTCCCAAGACCATAGATCACCCAATTATTTCTGCTACTACACTTGTTGTTTTTCTGTTTCGTCTTACTGTTTCAAACCAACGAAACCACCACCAATTACCCCATTATTGCTACTGATATCCCTTCCTGAACAGCTGAGAAACCACGAACCCTCACAAACTATTATTCGATCATTGTTAATTGCTGCAGTCGCTGTTCAAAATTTATATCCACAACATTCCCTTCATTCTATTTTAAGTATAATATTACGAAGTATATATATATATATCTTAGAGATAGAGTTGGCCGACAAAGACCAAAACATATAAATCCACTTAGAATATTTAATGAGATAGTGGAGGTGAGTGGATGCTGCATTTTTTTCCCCTACTGTCGAAATTTAAACAACCAATTAATCAGTTACATGGGTCGTTCATATATTAGGCTTATGGAATTATTTGATCAAAAAATGGATTAATTGATGGTGGGCTTGTGAAATTACTAATTAGGCCGTGACTTTGGCTGGGCTTCTGTTTTATTTTTGGCCCAAGAAGTTTGTTGAAGAAGATGTACACCAAAATATAAGGGTTATATAGTTTTGGTCTGTGAATTAAAACATAAAGTCAGATCAGAGTAGATGGTTAAGGGAGTGTGTAGCGAGCGGAAGGTCATGGGTTCGAGCCCGGGCTAGGGCGATATTTTTTTTCACAGCCTGTTTATTAAGGTAGTACTTTAAATTATTCAATATTATTATCAATATATTTATTATTATGATTATTACATTATTATTGTTATTAGTGTTATTACTAGGATTATTGTTATTGTTGTTGTTGTTGTTGTTATTATTATTATTATTATTATTATTATTATTATTATTATTATTATTATTATTATTATTATTATTATTATTATTATTATTAGTAACATCAGTATTATTATAAATATTATCATTATTATTATTAATATAATCACTAGTATTATTAAACTTATTATCATTATTATCATTCTTACTAAAATTATTATTTTGTTATCACTAAAACTATCAATATTATCATATATGGATACTTTTATACAAAAATACATTACGCTATACTTTTATTATTAAAAAGATATTAGTTAATCTATATCAATTAATATATAAATATATACTAAGTCTCAATATACAGTTTTGTTATTAATGATAAGTAATAGTTATATAAGACATATAAACTAAATATATTAAATTTATCTAAATAACATATAGTATAACAAGTATATTATTAATAACAAAATATATATATAATTGCTCAATTACGATTATATGTTTTAATATATATATATATATATATATATATATATATATATATATATATATATATATATATATATATATATATATATATATATATATATATATATATATATATATATATATATATATATATATATATATATATATATATATATATATATATATATGAATAATATAGGTTCGTGAATCCGAGGCCAACCCTGCATTGTTCAATATAGTCATATGTATTTTTACTACAAAATACATTAGGTGAGTTTCATTACTCCCTTTTTAAATACTTTTGCAGTATATATTTTTGGGACTGAGAATTCATGCGCTTTTATAAGTGTTTTACGGAATAGACACAAGTAATCGAAACTACATTATATGGTTGAATTATTGAAATCGAATATGCCCCTTTTTATTAAGTCTGGTAATCTAAGAATTAGGGAACAGACACCCTAATTGACGCGAACCCTAAAGATAGATCTATCGAGCCCAACAAGCCCCATCCAAAGTACCGGATGCTTTAGTACTTCGAAATTTATATCATATCCGAAGGAGGATCCCAGAATGATGGGGATATTCTTATATGCATATTGTGAATGTCGGTTACCAGGTGTTCAATCCATATGAATGATATTTTTGTCTCTATGCATGGGACGTATGTTTATGAGAAATGGAAATATGAAATCTTGTGGTCTATTAAAATTTTGAAATGATTATTTATGTTAAACTAATGAACTCACCAACCTTTTGGTTGACACTTTAAAGCATGTTTATTCTTAGGTATGAAAGAAATCTTCCGCTGTGCATTTGCTCATCTTAGAGATATTACTTGGAGTCATTCATGACATATTTCAAAAGACGTTGCATTCGAGTCATTGAGTTCATCAAGATTATTATTAAGTCGATTATAGTAAGATATATTACGAAATGGTATGCATGTCGTCAACTTTCGATGTAATGAAAGTTTGTCTTTTTAAAAAACAAATGCAATGTTTGTAAAATGTATCATATAGAGGTCAAGTACCTCGCGATGAAATCAAATGTTGTGAATCGTTTATAATTGATATGGACTTCGTCTGGATGGATTAGGAAGGGTCATTAGATTTACAATTTTGTAACGTTCGTGAATCGCCGGTCAACTTGGGTGATCAATTGTCTATAAGAAACTTATTTCATTTAATCAAGTCTTAACAAGTTTGATTGCTTACCACGTTGGAAACATTTAGTCATGTAAATATCAATCTCAATTAATATATATAAACATGGAAAAGTTCGGGTCACTACAGTACCTACCCGTTAAATAAATTTCGTCCCAAAATTTTAAGCTGTTGAAGGTGTTGACGAATCTTCTGGAAATAGATGCTGGTATTTCTTCTTCATCTGATCTTCACGCTCCCAGGTGAACTCGGGTCCTCTACGAGCATTCCATCGAACCTTAACAATCGGTATCTTGTTTTGCTTAAATCTCTTAACCTCACGATCCATTATTTCGATGGGTTCTTCAATGAATTGAAGTTTTTCATTGATTTGGATTTCGTCCAACGGAATAGTGAGATCTTCTTTAGCAAAACATTTCTTCAAATTCGAGAAGTGGAAAGCGTTATGTACAGCCATGAGTTGTTGAGGTAGCTCCAGTTGGTAAGCTACTGGTCCGACACCATCTATAATCTTGAATGGTCCAATGTACCTTGGATTTAGTTTCCCCCGTTTACCAAATCGAACAACGCCTTTCCAAGGTGAAACCTTAAGCATGACCATTTCTCCAATTTCAAACTCTATATCTTTTCTTTTACTGTCCGCGTAGCTCTTTTGTCGACTCTGGGCGGTTTTCAATCGTTGTTGAATTTGGATGATTTTCACGGTAGTTTCTTGTATTATCTCCGGACCTGTAATCTGTCTATCCCCCACTTCATTCGAACAAATCGGAGACCTGCACTTTCTACCATAAAGTGCCTCAAACGGCGCCATCTCAATACTAGAATGATAACTGTTGTTGTAGTAAAATTCTGCTAACGGTAGGTGTCGATCCCAACTGTTTCCGAAATCAATAACACATGCTCGTAGCATGTCTTCAAGCGTTTGTATCGTCCTTTCGCTCTGCCCATCAGTTTGTGGATGATAGGTAGTACTCATGTCTAGACGAGTCCCCAATGCTTTCTATAATGTCTGCCAGAATCTTGAAATAAATCTGCCATCCCTATCAGAGATAATAGAGATTGGTATTCCATGTCTGGAGACGACTTCCTTCAAATACAGTCGTGCTAACTTCTCCATCTTGTCATCTTCTCTTATTGGCAGGAAGTGTGCTGATTTGGTGAGACGATCAACTATTACCCAAATAGTATCAAAATCACTTGCAGTCCTTTGCAATTTAGTGATGAAATCCATGGTAATGTTTTTTCCATTTCCATTTCGGGATTTCGGGTTGTTGAAGTAGACTTGATGGTTTCTGATGCTCAGCTTTGACCTTAGAACACGTCAAACATTCTCCTACGTATTTAGCAATATCGGCTTTCATACCTGGCCACCAAAAATGTTTCTTGATATCCTTGTACATCTTTCCCGTTCCAGGATGTATTGAGTATCTGGTTTTATGAGCTTCTCTAAGTACCATTTTTCTCATATATCCAAATTTTGGTAGCCAAATTCTTTCAGCCCTATACCGGGTTCTATCTTCCTGAATATTAAGATGTTTCTCTGATCCTTTGGGTATCTCATTCTTCAACTTTCCTTCTTTTACAACTCCCTGTTGCGCCTCCTTTATTTGAGTAGTAAGGTTAGTACGGATAATTATATTCATAGCTTTTACCCGTATAGGTTCTCAGTCCTTTCTACTCAAAGCGTCGGCTACCAAATTCGCCTTCCCTGGGTGGTATCGAATCTCAAAATCATAATCATTCAACAGTTCAATCCACCTGCGTTGTCTCATATTCAGTTGCTTCTGATTAAATATGTGTTGGAGACTTTTGTGGTCGGTATATATAATACTTTTGACCCCATATAAATAATGCCTCTAAGTCTTTAATGCAAAAACAACAGCACCCAATTCCAAATCGGGAGTTGTATAATTTTGCTCGTGAATCTTCAATTGTCTAGACGCATAAGCAATTACTTTCGTTCGTTGCATTAATACACAACCGAGACCTTGCTTTGAGGCGTCACAATATATCACAAAATCATCATTCCCTTCAGGCAATGACAATATAGGTGCCGTAGTTAGCTTTTTCTTCAATAACTGAAACGCCTTCTCTTGTTCATCCTTCCATTCAAATTTCTTCCCTTTATGCGTTAATGCAGTCAAGGGTTTTGCTATTTTGGAGAAATCTTGGATGAATCTTCTGTAGTAACCAGCCAATCCTAAAAATTGAAGTATATGCTTCGGAGTTTTTGAGGTTTCCCACTTTTCAACGGTTTCGATCTTTACCGGGTCCACCTGGATACCTTCTTTGTTCACTATGTGACCGAGGAATTGAACTTCTTCCAACCAAAATGCACACTTTGAAAACTTAGCGTACAGTATTTCTTTCCTCAATACTTCTAGCACTTTTCTCAAATGTTCTTCGTGCTCTTGATCATTCTTTGAGTAAATAAGTATGTCATCGATGAAAACAATGACAAACTTGTCAAGATATGGCCCACACACTCGGTTCATAAGGTCCATGAACACAGCTGGTGCGTTAGTCAATCCAAACAGCATAACCATAAACTCGTAATGACCATAACGCGTCCTAAAAGCAGTTTTTGGAATATCATCCTCCTTTACTCACATTTGATGATATCCAGAACGTAAATCGATTTTTGAATAAACTGACGAGCCTTGTAGTTGATCAAATAAGTCGTCAATTCTCGGCAGTAGATAACAGTTTTTGATGGTAAGTTTATTCAACTCTCTGTAGTCAATACATAACCTAAATGTACCATCCTTCTTCTTGACGAACAAAACAGGAGCTCCCCATGGTGATGTGCTTGGTCGAATGAAACCACGTTTTAATAGTTCTTGCAGTTGGCTTTCCAGTTCTTTCATCTCGCTGGGTGCGAGTCTGTAAGGAGCACGAGCTATTGGTGCAGCTCCTGGTACAAGATCTATTTGAAATTCAACAGATCGATGTGGAGGTAGTCCCAGTAATTCTTTCGAAAATACATCAAGAAATTCTTTTGCGACGGGAACATCATTGATGCTCTTTTCTTCAGTTTGTACTTTCTCGACGTGTGCTAGAACAGCATAGCAACCTTTTCTTATTAGTTTTTGTGCCTTCAAATTACTAATAAGATGTAGCTTCGTGTTGCCCTTTTCTCCGTACACCATTAAGGGTTCTCCTTCTTCTCGTATAATGCGAATTGCATTTTTGTAACATACGATCTCTGCTTTCATCTCCTTCAGCCAGTCCATGCCAACTATTACATCAAAACTCCCTAACTCTACTGGTATCAAATCGATCTTAAATATTTCGCTACCCAGTTTAATTTCTCGATTCCGGCATATATAATCTGCTGAAATTAATTTACCGTTTGCTAATTCAAGTAAAAATTTACTATCCAACGGCGTCAAAAATCACTACTCATATATCTTCTATCCGCACCCGAATCAAATAAAACGTAAGCAGATTTATTGTCAATAAGAAACGTACCCGTAACAAGCTCCATGTCTTCCTGTGCCTCTGCCGCATTAATATTGAAAACTCTTCCGCGGCCTTGTCCATTCGTGTTCTCCTGGTTCGGGCAATTTCTAATAATGTGGCCCGGTTTTCCACATTTATAACAAACTACATTGGCATAACTTGCCCCGACACTACTTGCTCCGCCATTACTCGTTCCGACACCATTTGTTCCTTTCGTTCTGTTAACCCCTGGTCCGTAGACCTCACACTTCGCCTCGCTATGACCATTTCTTTTACACTTGTTGCAAAATTTGGTGGAGAACCCTGAGTGATACTTTTCACACCTTTGGCATAGCTGCTTCTGATTGTTGTTCTTGTTGCGGTTGTTATTGTTGTTGAGATGATTGTTGTAGTTGTTGTTGTTGTTGTGCCATTTGTTGTAGTTGCGATTGATGTTGCGATTGTTGGGATAGTTGTTGTTGTTTTGGTGACTCTTATCACCGTTTTTCTCCCACTTTATTTTGACTAACTTCACGTTGGCCTCTTCAACCGCCTGTTCTTTAATTCTTCCCTCAATCTGGTTCACTAGTTTGTGAGCCATTCTACATGCCTTTTGTATGGAGGCAGGCTCGTGTGAACTTATATCTTCTTGGATTCTCTCTGGTAACCCTTTCACAAACGCGTCGATCTTCTCTTCCTCATCTTCGAACGCTCTCGGACACAATAGGCACAATTCTGTGAATTGTCTTTCGTACGAAGTAATATCGAATCCCTGTGTTCGTAACCCTCTAAGTTCTGACTTGATCTTATTGACCTCGGTTCTGGGACGGTACTTTTCATTCATCAAGTGCTTGAATGTTGACCACGGTAGCGCGTAAGCAGCATCTTGTCCCACTTGCTCTAGATAGGTATTCCACCATGTTAATGTAATACCTGTGAAGGTATGCGTAGCGTACTTTACTTTGTCTCCTTTAGCACACTTACTTATGGCAAACACCGATTCAACTTTCTCGGTCCACCGTTTCAATCCGATTGGTCCTTCGGTCCCATCAAATTCTGAAGGTTTGCAGGCAGTGAATTCCTTGTAGGAGCATCCTACACGATTTATTGAGCCGTTAGCTGTATTGCTAGATTCAGAGTTATTGTTGGTATGTAGCGCGGCCTGTACTGTGGCTATGTTTGAAGCAAGAAAGACACGAAATTCCTCTTCGCTCATATTCAAGGTGTGTCGAGTAGTCGGTGCCATTTCCTTCAAAATAGTCAAATGAAACAATTTAATTATACAGAATATTAAGAGTAGTCAATAGTATCTCGTAGCATAATATGAACTCATTTATAAAAGCTTTTTCTTCATATTAGCGTTTTATAAGTTTAAATTCGGGTACTACCTACCCGTTAAGTTCATACTTAGTAGCTAATATACAATTCAACTACTACAATTCTATATGAAAAACTGATTATAATAATATATCACATACAAATATTCTTCAAACTTACAACTTCGCTATATTACATATAACATGAAATATAGTACACTATGATAAAGGACAGTTTTGAAGATAAATCTAGTTAATACGCAAGTTGTTCAGCAAAGGAAATAAAGACACGTAATTCATAAGTCCCGAAACAAGTCATGCATTCTGGTTTTACTAAGACGACTTCCCATCCTTGGTCTTGTGAAAAATAACCGTTATGACCATTAGCTAGGCAGCATGTTGTAATGTCATCAAAAGGACGAGGGTTTCGTAATGTCCAACAACCCCGTAATAATCTAAAAACCTTGTTTCTCACCCCAATTACTGAATCCGTCGCTTGTGGAAAAGTTTTATTTAAAAGCTGCAATCCGATGTTCTTTTTCTCACTTTGGTAAGAAGCGAACATCACTAACCCGTAAGCATAACATACTTCTTTATGTTGCATGTTAGAAGCTCTTTCTAATTCACGGAATCCTATGTTGGGATATGTTGAGTCAAAATAGGTTCTTAACCCGTAGCGTAAAATTGCATTTGGGTTCCCCGCATTTAACGCTTTAAAGAAAACAAGGCGTAACTTAAAGACTCCCCAATGTGATATACCCCACCTATCAAAGGAAAGCCTTTTATAAACTAAGGCATTCCTGGAAAGTCTTTCAAATGTTTGACAAGTTAATTTCGCCATAACTAAATGTGCTGATGAATTCTGACCGACTTTAGACAAGATTTTCTCAATCATATCCTCTGGTAGGTCTTCTAAAATATTCGGTTGTCTACCCTTAACGTCCATTTTGTTTTTATACTGTAAAATAGACAAGGATTAGATTCGTAATAACAAACAATACAAGCAATTTTTACATAGAACATAAAAGTACAAGCACACTACAATACATTTATTACACAACATGCTCACACCCCTCTAATCTGAATCACTGGTTTCTTCTTCTTCGGACTTGGTTCTTTTTCCTAATTTTCTAGGGATATATGACGTTCCTCTAATACGAGTAGTCGTTTTCCACATTGGTTTAGAAAAACCTGGTGGTTTAGAGGTTCCCAGGTTATTGTCACTATATTGAAAATACGGGTGTTGACGGTACATATAAAGTTCATCGGGGTCGGAATCAGATTTCTCCATTATAACCTTTATTTTATCAATAAAGGTTTTAAAAATATTACGTAGATTATCAAATAATGATAATCTAAAATATACTGTTTACACACGACCATTACATAATGGTTTACAATAGAAATATATTACATCAACATATGTTTCTGGAATGCAGTTTTTACACAATATCATACAAACATGGACTCCAAATCTTGTCCTTATTTTAGTATGCAATAGCGGAAGCTCTTAATATTCACCTGAGAATAAACATGCTTTAAACGTCAACAAAAATGTTGGTGAGTTATAGGTTTAACCTATATATATCAAATCGTAACAATAGACCACAAGATTTCGTATTTCAATACACATCCCTTACATAGAGATAAAAATCATTCATATGGCGAACACCTGGTAACCGACATTAACAAGATGCATATATAAGAATATCCCCATCATTCCGGGACACCCTTCGGATATGATATAAATTTCAAAATACTAAAGCATCCGGTACTTTGGATGGGGTTTGTTAGGCCCAATAGATCTATCTTTAGGATTCGCGTCAATTAGGGTGTCTGTTCCCTAATTCTTAGATTACCAGACTTAATAAAAAGGGGCATATTCGATTTCGATAATTCAACCATAGAATGTAGTTTCACGTACTTGTGTCAATTTTGTAAATCATTTATAAAACCTGCATGTATTCTCATCCCAAAAATATTAGATTTTAAAAGTGGGACTATAACTCACTTTCATAGATATTTCCTTCCTCCGAAATAAGACTTGGCCACGGATCGATTCACGAACCTATACAAATATGTACATATATATCAAAGTATGATCAAAATATAATGACAACCATTTTTATTATGTTTTAAAGATTTGAGTGTATTAAGTCAGCTGTCCTCGTTAGTAACTTACAACTAGTTGCCCACAGTTAGATGTACAGAAATAAATCGATATATATTATCTTGAATCAATCCACGACCCAGTGTATACACGTCTCAGGCTAGATCACAACTTAAAGTATATATATTTTTGGAATCAACCTCAACCCTGTATAGCTAACTCCGACATTACTGCATATAGAGTGTCTATGGTTGTTCCAAATAATATATATAGATGGGTCGATATGATATGTCAAAACATTTGCATACATGTCTATGGTATCCCAAGATTACATAATATATTAGAATACATGTATAATACAATATAAGTTAGCTAGGATATGATTAATATAGATTTGTTACCAATTTCCCGTAGCTAAAAAGATCAAAAATATCCAATCTTGTTTTACCCATAACTTCTTCATTTTAAATCCGTTTTGAGTGAACCAAATTGCTATGGTTTCATATTGAACTCTAATTTAAGAATCCAAACAGAAAAATTATAGGTTTATAGTCAGAAATTTAAGTTACATGTCAATTACTAAAGAGGTAGTCATTTCTGTCGAAAGAACGACATCTTGATGACCATTTTGAAAAACATACTTTCACTTTGAGTTTAACCAAGATTTTTGGTTATAGTTTCATGTTCATATGAAAAATCATTTTCCCAGAAAAACAACTTTTAAATCAAAGTTTATCATAGTTTTTAATTATCCAAACCAAAACATCCCCCGGTTTCACTATGACGGCGTATATCCGATTTTATGGTGTTCATCGTGTTTCCCGAATTTAAATTATTAAGTTAGCATATCATATAGATATGGAACATGTGTTTAGTTGATTTTAAAAGTCAAGTTAGAAGGATTAACTTTTGTTTGTGAACAAGTTTAGAATTAACTAAACTATGTTCTAGTGATTACAAGTTTAAACCTTCGAATAAGATAGCTTTATATGTATGAATCGAATGATGTTATGAACATCATTACTACCTCAAGTTTTCTGGATAAAACTACTGGAAATGAGAAAAATGGATCTAGCTTCAAAGGATCCTTGGATGGCTTGAAAGTTCTTGAAGCAGAATCATGACATGAAAATAGTTCAAGTAAGATTTTCACTCGAAATAAGATTGTTATAGTTGTAGAAATTGAATCAAAGTTTGAATATGAATATTACCTTGAATTAGAAAGATAACCTACTATAAATAACAAAGGTTCCTTGATCTTAGATGATTACTTGGAATAGATTAGAAAGCTTGGAAGTAAACTTGCAAACTTGGTAGTATTCTTGATTTTTATGAAACTATACTTATGGAATTTATGAAGAACACTTAGAACTTGAAGATAGAATTTGAGAGAGATCACTTAGATGAAGAAAATTGAAGAATGAAAGTGTTTGTAGGTGTTTTTGGCCGTTGGTATATGGATTAGATATAAAGGATGTGTAATTTTGTTTTCATGTAAATAAGTCATGAATGATTACTCATATTTTTGTAATTTTGTAACACCCCAGGTAAAACGTTCCCCGTAGCATGATATTGTTCGCTTTGCAGAGATAGGGACGTACCCTTGTCTCCCCCGTAGGTTGCTCACGGATTTTTCTTGGCGACCAAACACGACGAGCACTTTCCCAGGAGGTCACCCATCCTGGTAGTACTCTCGCATGAGCACGCTTAACTGCAGAGTTCTCATGGGATCTGCTATGCTTGTGGTCCCAAAACGCGTCATGCTAGGAAAGGTCTCCACACCCTTATATATTTTTGGGCTGAGAATACATGCGCTGTTTTATAAATGTTTTACGAAATAGACACAAGTACTAAAACTAATTCTACGTGGGTTTAAACCAGAAATATACCCTTAATTTGGTAACATTAAACTACTTTTCTATGTACGATAGGCACGAATCCTAAAGATAGATCTATTGGGCCTAACAAACCCCATCCTGACTATGGGATGCTTTAGTACTTCGAGGTTATTTTAAACACACCTGATCTGGTGTACTTCAGAGCCACTCATGTGATGTTGGGGGTGGTGGGGAAAACCTCATCGAGGTCGATGAGTCCCTAAGGGGGGGTGAATGTAACACCCTAGGCAAATCCCACATCGCCCACGAACATGAGTGATCATGGGTTTATAAGGTAATACTCACGCTTAAATGACACAACGCGTTTTGGGATCACAAGCTGAGTAGAAGTGCGAGTACGTTGTGGTTAAGCGTGCTCGGGTGAGAGCACTACCAGGATGGGTGACCTCCTGGGAAAGTGCTTCTCGTGTGTGGTCGCCAAGAAAAAGCCGTGCGCCTGTGGGCAAAGCGGACAATATTGTGGTCATGTTAAGCTGGGGTGTTACAGATGGTATCAGAGCCAGGCCCCGGACCAAACGTGCATAGCGAGGACGCTGTGTCCCATTAGGGGGTAGGATTGTAACATCCGTGTTACATCCGTCCCACATCGGTTGGAGAGGTGAACGAAGCATGCCTTATAAGGGTGTGGAGACCTTTCCTAGCATGACACGTTTTGGGACCACAAGCACAGCAGATCCCGTGAGAACTCTGCAGTTAAGCGTGCTCATGCGAGAGTACTACCAGGATGGGTGACCTCCTGGGAAAGTGCTTTTCGTGTTTGGTCGCCAAGAAAAATCCGTGAGCAACCTACGGAGGAGACAAGGGTAAGTCCCTATCTCTGCAAAGCGGACAATATCATGCTACGGGGAACGTTTTACCTGAGGTGTTACAAATTTTATGAGATATTTCATGCTAGTTGCCAAATGATGGTTCCCACATGTGTTAGGTGACTCACATGGGCTGCTAAGAGCTGATCATTGGAGTGTATATACCAATAGTACATACATCTAAAAGCTGTGTATTATACGAGTACGAATACGGGTGCATACGAGTAGAATTATTGATGAAACTGAACGAGGATGTAATTGTAAGCATTTTTGTTAAGTAGAAGTACTTTGATATGTATCTTGAAGTCTTTAAAAAGTGTAAGAATACATATCAAAACACAACATGTATATACATTCTAATGGAGTCGTTAAGTCTTCGTTAGTCGTTACATGTAAGTGTTGTTTTGAAACCTTTAAGTTAACGATCTCAATTAATGTTGTTAACCCAATGTTTATTATATCAAATGAGATGTTAAATTATTATATTATCATGATATTATGATGTATGAATATCTCTTAATATGATATATACATTAAAATATCGTTACAACGATAATCGTTACATATAAGTCTCGTTTCGTAATTCTTAAGTTAGTAGTCTTGTTTTTACATATGTAGTTCATTGTTAATATACATATTGACATGTTTACTTATCATTTATCATGATTAAACATAGTGTATCAATATCTTAATATGATTCATATGTATTTAGTAGATGTTATCATAACGATAATCGTTATATATATCATTTCGAGTTTCTTAACTTAGTAATCTCATTTCTTATGTATATCACACATCGTTAATATATTTAGTGAGATACTTACTCATCATAATCTTATGTCAACCATATATATATGTCCATATATACCACAACATGTAGTTTTTACAATTTTGTAACGTTCGTGAATCGTCGGTCAACTTGGGTGATCAATTGTCTATAAGAAACTTATTTCATTTAATAAAGTCTTAACAAGTTTGATTGCTTAACACGTTGGAAACATTTAGTCATTTAAATATCAATCTCAATTAATATATATAAACATGGAAAAGTTCGGGTCACTACACCTCTTCCGCCTCTACTTAATCGACAGCTACTATTTTTGGTATTCCTTCTCTTGTTCAATGGCAACCTATGATAAAGTGTACACAGTTACATCCATATCAGATCTCATTCCTATAAAACTAGATCTCACCAAACTCAATTATCCCCATTGGAGCAAACTTTTTACAGTCCATTGCGAATGGTTTGAGGTCGGAAAGTTTATTCAAGCTGCACCAACCGCTGAAGAAAGTGCCTCAGCCACATGGAGGAAAGCAGATGCCGTCGTGCAAATGTGGATTTTTTCCACCATCTCTGAATCTCTTTTGGAATGTGTCTTAAACTCTGAACCCAAAAACGCATTCGAAGCATGGAATTTTCGACAACAAATCTTCCAAGACAATAAACGCTCCAAGACCGTGGAAATCACTGCCGAACTTCGGGCTATCACTCTAGGAAATCAATGAGACGACACGTCCTAATCCATAAGGACAAATACAATAACATATGATTATATTACGAGGTAATTGACCTCTAAATGATACATTTTACAAACATTGCATTCGTTTTTAAAAGACAAACTTTCATTACATCAAAAGTTGATAGGCACGCATACCATTTCATAATATATCAAACTATCAATGACTTAATAATAATATTGTTGAACTCAACAAATCGAATGCAACGTATTTTGAAATATGTTATGAACGACTCCAAGTAATATCTCTAAAATAAGCAAATGCACAGCGGAAGATTTCTTTAATACCTGAGAATAAACATTCTTTAAAGTGTCAACCAAAAGGTTGGTGAGTTTATAGGTTTATCATAATCAATCATTTCCATAATTTTAATAGACCACAAGATTTTTATTTCCATTTCTCATAAACATCATCTCATATCAGGCATTTCGCAAAAACTGCATAGAGATAAAAATCATTCATATGGTGAACACCAGATAATCGGCATTAACAAAACGCGTCTAGAATATCCCCATCATTCCGGGACTCTCATCGGACATGATAAAATCGAAGTACTAAAGAATCCGTAACCCGGGTGGGGTTTGTTAGGCCCAATAGATATATCTTTAGGATTCGCGTCAATTAGGGTTTCTGTTCCCTAATTCTTAGATTACCAGACTAAAAAGGGTGATATTCGATTCGATAATCCAACCATAGAATGTAGTTTCGATTAATTGTGTCTATTTCGTAAAACATTTATAAAAGCAGCGCATGTATTCTCAGTCCCAAAAATATATATTGTAAAAGCATTTAAAAGGGGAGCAAATGAAACTCACAATACTGTATTTCGTAGCAATTATGCATATGACGGCACTGAACAAGTGTAGGGTTGGCCTCGGATTCACGAACCTATATTAAGTATATATATTTATATGTTGGTCAGTATCTGTCTAACAAATTAGGTCAAGTCGTAGTGTATCACAATCCTAATGCTCGAGATTATCATACAAAAGTCAACAAAAGTCAATTTGACCAAAATGACTTTAAAAATCAAAACATGTTTATTATATAACTTAAATAGTCATTTTATATATTTATCAGATTTTATAAAAGTGAATAATACAAGTCATTTATTAATAAATAAAAATGTATATTAAAATTTTATATATGATAAAAGTATGCTTTTATATATCTTACGTAATACAATTTATAAAGTTCACTTAATATCATAAAAATATAATGGTATGTATTATTAATGTAATTATATTACGTGTGGTAAAATATCTTTGTATCACATATTTATTTAATAAAATAATATTGATAATAATAATAATAATGAGTAAATGTTGTATTATTTTGTAATAATAATAATGATAATAATAATAGAGATAATGTTATTAAAAGTATTTTAATATAAATAGCAATGGTAATAATAATGATGATATGAATAATACCAATAAAAATAAAATTGATAATAACGAAAATTTTAAATAAAACGGTAGTTTTAAATTCTATACTTTTAATAATACTATACTCTAATAATAACGATAATTTTTAATAATAAAAATTTTTAATAGAATGATAGTTTTAATAAAAAAAAGTGATAAATTTTAAATGATAATTATTAACGATACTTTAATAATAATAATTATAATAAGAATTTTCAATATTATTAGAAATAATATAATTTATCTTAATAATATTTACTATATATATTAATTATTATAATAATAATAGTAATAATAATATTTTATAAAATAATTCTATCAAAATGATAATTTTTAACAATAATAACTCTAATATGATAATATTTTATATTAAAAATGATATTCTCATTAGAAATGATAATTTTGATATTAATGGTACTTTTAATAATAATAATGATAAAAATAATAAAATGATAGTTTTTATACAAATATTAATTTTTTTTAATACTAACGATAATTTCAGTAATAATATCAATACTAATAATGATAATGATAATGATAATAATAATAATAATAATAATAATAATAATAATAATAATAATAATAATAATAATAATTATAATAATAATAATAATAATAATAATAATAATAATAATAATAATAATAACCTTAGTGATAATAATGATAATGATAATAATAATAATAATTATTAGATAATAATAATAACGACGATAATAATAACGTCGATAGTAATAATAATAATAATAATAATAATAATAATAATAATAATAATAATAATAATAATAATAATAATATTAGAATTAACGATAATTCAGTTGACCATATCTTTAAATCCGTTCATCGAAATCACACGACTTCTAAATGAAAAGTTACTAATTTTTCGACAGCTTTCCAACGACATGCATATCATATATCTTATATCAGTAGCATATGTACCAAAATCATGATCCATTATAAATTATCTAACGACGAAATTAAATATACAAGCATGCATAATCATATATACTCGAGTACTAATCAGAGATACACTATTAATATATAAAAGATAAGGTATGAATGCTCACGTATTAATATTGAGATTCAATATTGCAGGAAAGTACGTAGACGCAACGAAGATGATAAACACTAGGTTGACCTCAAGAGCTATACCCCCGAACTATACTCATAACCTCCATAGCTATAACCCATATTTTCCTTAGCTCTTACCCGTTTGAAAACCCATTTTGTAAACATGCGAGCAGAACCTCGTCGTAGTATTTTAGGAATAAAAATACTAATAATAATAATACTAGTACTCCTAATAATAATAATAATATAATTAATAGTAATAATATAAATATATATATATAAATATATATATAATAATATAAATATATATATATATATATATATATATATATATATATATATATATATATACATATACGAGAGAGAGATAGATGAAATATATGAATGAAATTAGCAGAACGTTCAAGCTTTTATAGATAGGTTCTGTCCAGGGTCACCATGCGATCGCATGGCTCCCTAGTGTTTTTCCCATACGATCGCATGGGCAGCAAATACAGCTCATAAACGCGTTTAAACTTCTGCCGACACTCATTTTATATTATTATTATATATAATATATTTAATTTATATAATTATTTATATATTATATTATATTCTCGTGCATAGTTAATTTGTAAAATTTGTTCCGTTAATTTGTAAGTTGACTCTCGACTTATGTTCCGGTTTCGGTTTCTCGAATGCATGTTCGTACGCTTCGAGAACTAACACTTTACGTTACGCGACGTGTACCTTTAACAATAATTAGACTTAATCATCGATAGACTATATTACCTAAAGTATAATCTCTTCATTTGAGTATTGTGGTCATTTGCTTCAATAAATCAATGTTTCGTTGTTTATTAAAGTATATTATTTTAAGACAAAACGTTTTATAACTTATGTTATTACTATATCTTATTACTTTGTAAAATATATATTCATTTCGAAATATAAATTCTGAATATTCGTTTAGTTTTTCAAAAGTAATTATATTTCAACGTTCATTTATAATCATTTAAATAATAGAAAAATATTATGTCGTATCACGTTCACGTTTTTGAAATACAATATATATATACTTTTAATTTATAATATAGGCTTTAATTAAATCCTTCAAAATTCATATACAAATTATCTTATAAAACGTTTTAATAATAAAGTTCTTTTTAAACTGAAAAAGTTTTTGTACGTTTGAAATTCAATCAAATAAATATGAAAATTTTGTTTTTCAAAACTAAATAAATTTAGGAATCATAATGGAAATCGTTATATCATAAAATGTTTTAGAAAAGTAAAGTTATGTATTCATAATAGGTTTCAAGTGTTTGAATTTATAGTTTGTTGGTGAAGCGTGGGATAAAGTCCAAAGGTTAAATAAACGTATGAAATCATCTTAATGTAAAATGTCTATTTACTTAACTTGTCGGTACCCAACATCTAAGTAATCTTATCAAAGTCACGAGGAAAATATTGTAAAGAATGAATTGGAAAACAAACAGGAATCTCCACTAATCCTTGTCTAGTTCCCGTTAATTGACATTTGTGTTCTTACTTGTAAATCACTTTACCAATTATTTCGAATACCGTTAAAAATGAAATGTTTCCTAAATCAAAGTGGACCTCTCGATAGAGACTCGTAATCGTATCATTATATATCTTGATAATTCAATCATTTGGTATCATCTTTTAATTCCATCGATAAATACGATTATGTAAAGTATTATACCTAATACTTTGTTTACGTTTTCAAATTATAATATATATATATATATATATATATATATATATATATATATATATATATATATATATATATATATATATATATATATATATATATATATATATATATATATATATATATATATATATATAATCATATCCATTTGTATAATGGTTCGTGAATCGTCAGAATTTGGTCGAGGTTAAATGAATGTATGAACACAGTTTAAACTTCTTGAAATTCAACTTAACAAACTTTGCTTAACATGTCAGAATAATATAAAGATAAAGTTTAAATTTGGTCGGAAATTTTCGGGTTGTTACAGTACCTACCCGTTAAAGAAATTTCATCCCGAAATTTGATTGGGATGGTCATGGCTGACAATAAGTATGTTTTCATAATGCATACGAGCTGAAAATTAGAGTTTTATCATCAGCGGTAACATGGATAAAATAATTTTTTTTATGTGAATGTACTAGTGAAGTTATCACAAAAGAGTGAAATGAGTAAATGTATATTCGTTTTAACCAGTGACGTAGTCACGGTTGGTTTCCGAAATTTAAGGGATTTTAGAGGAAATCTTCGTAATAAGATTTTATTCTTCGGTTATTAAGGAAATTAGAATCCTCTTTGGTTAAACGCGATGATCTGTCTCGATTGCTCCATCTGATATTTCACTATAAATCCACCCTCTTCGTTTTCTTATTTTCACAGCTCATACCTTCTATCCTTTCTCCCTTAATTCATACTTTAAAGTATTCGTCAATATTCTCCATCCAGTTCTGATCCTTGATATGTTACTAACTATCGCAACAATCATCCTTCTTTTCCAACTCCCTCTGGAGGAATCCGTTTACTTTTATTTCGCTCTTGGGGTGATGATTTTCATAATCCTTCCCTGTATTTGTCTTTCCATAATTATCGATATCCAGAGTTAATGATTTCTTCTATTTGCTGCGATTTATACTCCCATTTCCATTTCGGAGCTTCATGCTTTTGTTTTTCTTCTTCGCAAGTAATGGTCCAGAATTTCGTAGATATGAATTTTGGAATGAACATAGTTAATGTTCTAAGAAGGAAATTGTAATAGCATGATCTTGATTTATTAAATTACCAGAATATCCGGAAAAATAGAATTATCAAGAAGATATATTCTTAATATGTTTGGAGATTAGGTAGAATGTAAGAGTCGTGTAACATGGCACATGATGCCGTTATGGTCTGTGAATCATCACGTTCCATTTAGAAACTCAGCAGGACTTACTGTAATATAATCACATTGATCAAGTGTCATTATATTATACTAATTCATGCTTCAATTCCCAACACTACTTCAAAAACATACATATCTTAAGCTCGAAGGTTTACAGAAAATAGAAACTAAACAATTTCCTTTATGATGTAATACAGATAACGCGAGGAGATAAATGATTTCAGATAAGAATAGTTATGAAAATATCTTCAGAAATATCGAGGATATTTATAATGAAAGATACGATGATATCTTAAAATTTCTAACATCGATGGATGATTATGAAGATTTGTCCGTAAAGGTTTAGAGTCAGGAACAAGGTATTCGATAATAACTTTAGCAGACACTGAATCATTTGGATTCTTTGAAGACAGGTTTAGTCTCTGTGATTTGTCCACAACCTCCTTCATGGTTTGCTCAATCCATTTTCCAGTTCCAAACATTCTCTTTTTCTGAGCTTTGCCAACACACTATTCTTTATCATCAAACTTTTGACTGTTAACGTCATTTACAGTTTTTGCTGCTTCATCAGCATTTTTCAAAATTTCGAGAACTAGTTCGCAGTTTAGGGTGTTTTTCAGAAACTTCACATTCGAAGTATGTGAGTCTTAGAGATACACGTTATAACTGTTGGCGTAGAATTGCTACAAAATTCGAGAATAATTATTGATACTTTCTGGTATTTGGTATGACAATTATCGTTACAAGATGGAGATGGTACATGATAGGGTTTTAATGAATACATATGGTGATTTTACGGTGAGAATTACTTCAAAGAGTCACAAAGTTGCTGGTACATCTGTTGATAATATGGTGGAGTATAAAAGGTTCTCCGGTAACAAAAGAGTAATCATATATATCAGGATTATGA
The DNA here is from genome assembly GCF_046630445.1 of Rutidosis leptorrhynchoides. Taxonomy (NCBI): domain Eukaryota; kingdom Viridiplantae; phylum Streptophyta; class Magnoliopsida; order Asterales; family Asteraceae; genus Rutidosis; species Rutidosis leptorrhynchoides. The sequence goes on from NC_092336.1 coordinate 163,396,159, forward strand.
TAAGGCTACTCCGGATGAAAAATCGAAGTTGACTTGCTGAAACTGTGATAGAATTTGCTACTTTGAAAAGGGATTGCAAAGTTATTCTTGCTAATAAATGCCAATGGATCTGACACAGATATGTGTTGAACTTTTACTTAGGTTTCGAGAGTTTTCTTGGTGCATAACTGTGGACTAAAAGGACCCGTTCATATATATTATAAACGATTCACAATAGTTGATTACATCGCGAGGTATTTGACCTCTATATGATACATTTTACAAACATTGCATTCATTTTTAAAAGACAAACTTTCTTTACATCGAAAGTTGACGGCATGCATACCATTTCATAATACATCCAACTATAATTGACTTAATAATAATCTTGATGAACTCAATGACTCGAATGCAACGTCTTTCGAAATATGCCATGAATGACTCCAAGTAATATCCCTAAAATGAGCTAATGCACAGCGGAAGATTTCCTTAATACCTGAGAATAAACATGCTTTAAAGTGTCAACCAAAAGGTTGGTGAGTTCATTAGTTTATCAAAATCAATCATTTCCCATTTATATAATAGACCACAAGATTCTCATTTTTCTATAAATCTCATTACACTCGCAAGTGCATAAAAATCAATCATATGATGGACACCTGATAACCGACATTAACATAATGCATATAGAATATCCCCCACATACTCGCAAGTATGCCATAAATATTGGCAATCGCAATCATCATTTAAATCGAAGTACTAAAGCATTCCAAATTTCAGAATGGGGTTTGTTAGGCCCATAGATCTATCTTTAGGATTCACGTCAATTAGGGGCCATTTCCCTAATTCTTAGGTTACCAGACTTGAAGGGGCGATATTCAATTTCGATAATCCAACCATATAATGTAGTTTCGATTACTTGTGTCTATTTCATAAAACATTTATAAAAGCAGCACATTTATTCTCAGTCCCAAAAATATATATTGCAAAAACATTTAAAAAGGGAGCAAATGAAACTCACAATATTGTATTTCGTAGTAATTAAGCATATGATGACTTTGAACAAGTGCAAGGTTGGCCTCAGATTCACGAACCTATATTAATTATATATATTTATATGTTTGATCAATATCTGTCTAACAATTTAGGTTAAGTGGTAGTGTATCACAATCCTAATGCTCGAGACTAAATATGCAAAAGTCAACAAAAGTCATATTGACCAAAATGTCTTCCAAAATTTATACATGATTATTATATAGTTTAAATATAGTCGTTTTATATATTTAAATATTTTTAACAGATTTTATTAAAGTAAATAATATAGTCCTTTTATTAATAAATAAAATTTTATATTAAAATTTATATAATAAAAATATACTTTTATATATCTTAAGTAATAAAATTTATAAAGTTCATTTAATATCATAAAAATAATATGATAGGTATTATTAAAGTAATTATATTATACGTTGTAAAATATCTTTGTATCACATATTTATTTGATAAAATAATATTGATAATAATAATAATAAGTAAAAGTTGTATTATTTTGTAATAATTATTATTATTCTACTAATAAAAATAACAATAATTATATTTTCTAAAAATGATAAAATGATAATTTTTATTAATAATAGCACTAAAATGATAATAATAATGATGTTTCATATTAACAATGATATTTTATTAAAAATAATAATTTTAGTAAAAATGATAGTTTTAATATTAATAATACTTTTAATAATAATAATAGTAAAATAATGAAAACGATATTTTTCCTTTAAATCAATATCTTAATTTCATCATTATACTCATACTCATTATTTCCTAATCGCTTCGTTTAATAGCTTTTAGTCGTCTTTTATATCGCGTTCATATTAATAATAATAATAGTAATCATAATAATTAGATGTTACTAATATTAGTTTTAATTATAATAATACTAATAATAATATTAATGATAATCTAATAACTATTTGAATGATAATAATAATAATAATAATACTAGTTATAACCTTAACGATAATAATAATAATAAAAATAACAATAATATCTTTTATTAATAACGACAATGATAATAATAATAATAATAATAATAATAATAATAATAATAATAATAATAATAATTAGATTATAACGACGATAATAACGACGATAATAATAATCACTTTTACAAATATTCAATTGACTATAACTTCTAAACCGTTCATCGAAACTATACGATATCTAAATGAAAAGTTCTCAATTTTTCGCTAGCTTTCCAATGACATGCATATCATATACCTTATCTTAATAGCATATGTATTTAATTCAAGATTCGACATAACCTATCTAACGACAATAACGAACGTATAAGCATGCATAATCCTATATACTCGAGCACTAGTCAGGGATACACTAGTAATATATAAAAGTTAAGTTATGAGTGCTCACGTATCAATATTGAGATTCAATATTACAGGAAAATTACGTAGATGCAACGGGGATGATAAACACTAGTTTGACTCATGAGCAATAATCTCGAACCATACCCATAACCTCCATAGCTATAACCCATAATTTCCTTAGCTCTATCCCGCTCGAAAAACAATTTCGAAATCACTCGGACAGCACTCCGTCGTAATATATTATGTATACTAATAATATCTTGAAATAATACGGAGTAAATATATATATATATATATATATATATATATATATATATATATATATATATATATATATATATATATATATATATATATATATATATATATATATATATATATATATATAAATCGATTGAGAGAGTTTAGAGAAAAATATTTTCAAGTTTCTATGAAATAATGAAACCTATTGAATTCTATTTATAATAGATTTTTGAATTATTAAAGTATGAATTATTAAAGTGAATTATTAAAGTATGAATTATTAAAGTGAATTATTAAAGTATGAATTATTAAATTGAATTATTAAAGTTAAAGTAAAGTAAAAATAAAGTAAAGGAAAAGTTTAAGTATAGTAAAAGTATAAAACTATGTACGTATAATACGCGTATAAATATATATAATATTAATTTAAATCGTTATATATATTTAATAAAATAAAATATAAATATCATTATCTTTATCATACTGGTTAAGTAATGAGTTATCAAAAGTGGTTCTAGATATTTATAAAAGTTATATACGTTTTAATAGTAAAGTTCTTTTTTTTTAAACTGAAAATATTTTTGTACGTTTGAAACTAAATCAAATAAATATGATAATTTTGTTTTCCAAAAATAAATATATTTAAGAATCATTTTGTTTAAAGGTTAAAATAATGAAAATCGTTATATCATAAAATGTTTTAGAAAAGTAGAATCATACATATTCATAATAGGTTTCGAGTTTTTAAATTACAGTCTGTTGGTGAAGCATGAGATAAAGTCCAAAGGTTAAATAAATATATGAAATCATCTTAATGAAAAATGTCGAGTTACTTAAGTTGTCGATATCCAACATCTAAGTTATTTACACTCCACGTTCTTACTTATAAATTATTTTACCATTTTTCGAATCTTGTCAAAAAGAATAGATTTCTTAAATCACAGTAGACCTCATAACATGGACTCGTAATCATATCACAATGTATCTGATAAATCAATCATTTGATATTATCTTCTAATTCCATCGATAAACATATTGAAACAAATACGTTCGTGTAAAGTATTATACATTTAATACTTTATTAATATTCTCAAGTTATAATATATATATACATATATATACATATCTATTTATATATAACGGTTCGTGAATCGTCGGAATTTGGTCGAGGTTATAATGAATGTATGAACACAGTTTAAAATTCTTGAGATTTAACTTTACAAACTTTGCTTATCGTATCGGAATAATATAAATATAAAGTTTAAATTTGGTTGGAATTTTCCGGGTTGTCACAGTACCTACCCGTTAAAGAAATTTTGTCCCGAAATTTGAATGGGATGGTCATGGCTGACAATAAGTATATTTTCATGACGTATACGAGTTGGAAATTAGAGTTTTATTATCATCAAGTAATATAGATAAAGTAATTTGATTTTTGTGAAGAGTACGAGTGAAGTTATCACAAAAGAATGAAATGAGTAAATGCACGTTCTTTTTACCAATGACATAGTCACGGTTGATTTCCGGAATTCAAGGAATTTAGAGAAAATCTTCGTAATAAGATTTGGTTCTTCGGTAATTAAGAAAGTTAGGATCCGCTTTGATTAAATGCGATAATCTGTTTTGATTGCTCTGTCGGATATTTTACTATAAATCCACCCCCTTCGTTTCCTTGTAATTTACACCTTCTATTCTTTCTCCCTCAACTCATATTTTAAGTATTCGTCAATACGCTACATCCAGTACTGATTCTTGATATACTCCTCACTTTCATATCTGTCATTCTTCTCTTTCATCTACCACCGGAGGATTTTATTTATTTCTAATATTACCTTGGGGTTATAGTAATTTTAATACTCCCGTGCCTCTATGTGGCAATACGTATTGATATGCACGGTTTGTAATTTATGTGTTGTTGTCGAGCTTTATATTTTCTTTTATATTCAAGAGTTCCATACTTTTATCTCCCCTTTCCGACTTCAAGTCAAGCAAATAATGGTCCAGAATTTGTAGGTATGGATTTAGGAATGAACATAATTAATGTTCTAAGAAAGGAATTGTAATGACAAAATCTTGACTTGTCAAATTACTAGAATACCTCGGACAAGACCGAATCATTAAGAAAATATTTTTCTTGATATTCTTAGGGGTTAAATAGAATACCAGAGTCGTGTAACATGGCACATGACGATGTTATGATCTTTGAATCATCACATTCCATTTAGAAACTCAGCATGACTTACTGTAATATAATCACGTTGATCAAGTGTCATTATATTATACTAACTCATGCTTCAGTTTCCAATACTACTTCAAAAATATTCTTATTTTAAACTTGAAGGTTTCAGAATTTAGAAACAAAAATAGTTTCTTTTATGATGTAATACAGATAGTGCGAAGAGGTAACTGATTTCGGATAAGAATAATTATGGAAATATCTTCAGTAAATATGGAGGATATTTATAATGAAAGATACGATGATATTTTAAAATTTATAATATCAGAGGATGATGAAGAATATTTTCCGCAAGGGTTTAAAGTCAGGAGCAAGGTATTCGTTAATGACTTCAGCAGATACTGAATCATTTGGATTCTTTGAAGGCGGTTTAGTCTTTGTGATTGTTCCACAGCCTCCTTCATAACTGGCTCAATCCGTTTTCTAGTTCCAAACCTTCTCTTTTTCTGAGCTTTGCCAACACACTATTCTTTATCATCAAACTTTTTAATGTTAAGGTCATTTATAGTTTTTGCTGCTTCATTGGCATTTTTTCAAAATTTCGAGAACTAGTTCGCAGTTTAGGGTGTTTTTAAGAAACTTCACATTCGATGTATGTAAGTCCAGGAGATAGATGTTATATGTATATATATAACTGTTGGCGTAGACATGCTACGAGATTTCAAAATACTGATTGCTAATTCCCGATGATTCATATGAGAATTCCCGTTACAAGATGCAGATGAGTAAATGATGGGGTTTTGATGATTTTTCAGAAAATCCTAGATCATTACGGTTGCTGATAAGTTTACTGCTAATGTGGTGGAATATAAATGGTTCCCCGGTAACGATGGCGAAAGGGCAACGTATATATCAAGGTTATAATAAGGTTAGTCCGACTGAAAAGTTGAAGTCGACTTGCTGGAGCTGTGACAAAACTGGCTACTTTGAAAAGAGATTGAAAAGTTATTTTAGCTAATAAATGCCAAAGGGTCTGGCACGGATACGTGTTAAACTATGACTTTGGTTTCAAGAGTTTTTCAGATACATAACTGTGGGTAACATGTGGTTGGATCATCATCTCGATTGTTCATTATTTAAAGTGTCTTCAGGAATTTCAGAGGGTTTGAACACATATTGTAATCGTTAATATACATATGATGTTCTAGCACAGTTTTGAAGTCAAAGTATAACTTGGAAAGATATAGGAATATAAGAGTGATGATACTAGTTATATTTTGATGATACTAGTTATATTTCGAATCGAATTCTGTGATTTCAAGATCAGCATATGTAATTGAATTTGAACGAGTATGGTTGTTTTGATTTTTATAAAAGAATGTATATTATTAAGAAAATAGTGTGTATATTTGTTGATTGCTGAATCAGATTCGAAGAATGTACCATATTAATTGTGAATTTATATATCTCTCGGGTATTACCTACCCGTTAAAAAAAAATTCACAATTAATATTTTGTACAAAAGAATTTTATTACAGTCTTTACGAAAATATATATGTGTATATTTTCTTTAGATGTAACATAGATTTAATGAGTTAGTATTAAATTAAACTCATCTGATTTATGGTTGAAACTAGATTTGAGTAATCCCTAAAACTTTAGAAATTACATAAGTATTTCTTCAATAATATTATGAATCAATACTTAATTATTTGTTGATACATGATGCTGGTTTTTGTGAAATTCTTGTGAACTTCGCCAGGTACGAATGATGTTATTTGGAAAGTTTCGAGTACATTGATGATAAAAGTGTAAAATCAACATATATTTAAATAATACACTTGGTTTATTATGAGTTGGAATTTATTGAATTGAGACAGAAATTGTAGCGAACGATGGTTAAGTTGCGGATGAAGGACGTACCTCATTGCATATTAGTAATATGAATTAACCGAGTAGTTAAGTTTCACACATAATAGCTTAGTATGGAAAGATTTATTTTGATCTCAAAATTTATATATATATAAAATATACATATAATTTCTTCAGAGGGAGTGAATTAATACTTCATAACTTGTTGATACAATATACACGTTATTAATTCGTAATGATGTCTACAGTGATTCTTGAACTGACGGAGTTTGTGATGTTATAGGTGCTGCTGATTCTGATGACACTGATGACACTGACTGTGATGGTTATGCTACGGTACTGTTGATGCTGTTGGTAAAACAAGTCTAGCTTATAAATCACGCATCATTCTTGTCAGGGTTTCTACTCTTCCTTCTATCATTTCGATTCACTCATCTGATTTATGGTTAGGATTAGAATAGATAATCTCTAAGACTTTAGAGATTACATAATCGCCGCAGAGTGTTTCTCCAATGAAGTTATGAATCAACACTTCATCGTTTATTGTTGTTGGTATTCCTTGGTATCTACAGGGCATATGACATTGGTGCTCGTGGGACAGATTGTAAAGTTAAGGTTTACGACGCGGTTGTGGTTGGGGGAGGTAATGGTACAGTTGGCATTGATGATGGTAGTACTGGTTATGCTGCTGGTGCTGCTGCTGATGTTTGTAACCTTTGCACCATATTCTCCAAAGCCACTACCCGAGCGCGAAGCTCGTTGACTTCTTCTATTACACCGGGGTGATTGTCGGTTCGGACGAGTGGATAAATAAAATCTAGAATTTGATGTAGTATATAATCGTGACGAGATACTCTAGAAATGAGAGAGAAAATGGTGTTTCGGACAGGTTCGCCGGTAAGTGCTTCAGGTTCTTTGCCAAGAGGGCAATGTGGTGGATGGAAAGGATCGCCTTCTTCTTGTCTCCAATGATTGAGGAGGCTACGAACCCATCCCCAATTCATCCAAAATAGATGATGGCTGATTGGTTGATCCATTCCAGTCAAACTGCTTTCGGAGCTTGAGTGGGATTCCATATCGGAATTCGAGGGACTTGAACTAATGACAAATTCTATTTCGTTCGATTGAATAAAGGATTTTTCGATATGAAATGATTTTCTGGCTATCCGGTGGAATTCTAATTACATAGAATATCTATATATATAGCGCAAAAGATTTGGTAGATTACGGAGGAATTTACGGGATATGTCAGGCAAAGTTTATAGTAACAGATACGCTAAGATATGAATTTTGTCTATACACTATTCATGCAATCAATGTAGTAACACGTGTCTAGACTAAGAATGATAAGCAGACGATTTCTGACAAAAATGATAAGCAAAACTTTTGACATGCAGACAGGGTTGAAGTCCAGACTCACTAATGCATCCTAACGACTATCAGTTAGACACACTAATGTAGACCTGGTTTGCTAAGACCACCGCTCTGATACCAACTGAAAGGACTCTTTCATATACATAATAAATGATTCACAATAGTTGATTACATCGCGAGGTATTTGACCTCTATATGATACATTTTACAAACATTGCATTCGTTTTCAAAAGACAAACTTTCTTTACATCGAAAGTTGACGGCATGTATACCATTTCATAATACATCCAACTATAATTGACTTAATAATAATCTTGATGAACTCAATGACTCGAATGCAACGTCTTTCGAAATATGCCATGAATGACTCCAAGTAATATCCCTAAAATGAGCTAATGCACAGCGGAAGATTTCCTTAATACCTGAGAATAAACATGCTTTAAAGTGTCAACCAAAAGGTTGGTGAGTTCATTAGTTTATCAAAATCAATCATTTCCCATTTATATAATAGACCACAAGATTCTCATTTTTCCATAAATCTCATTACACTCACAAGTGCATAAAAATCATTCATATGATGGACACCTGATAACCGACATTAACATAATGCATATAGAATATCCCCCGCATACTCGCAAGTATGCAATAAATATTGGCAATTGCAATCACCATTTAAATCGAAGTACTAAAGCATTCCAAATTTCAGAATGAGGTTTGTTAGGCCCATAGTTCTATCTTTAGGATTCGCGTTAATTAGGGGCCATTTCCCTAATTCTTAGGTTACCAGACTTGAAGGGGCGATATTCAATTTCGATAATCCAACCATATAATGTAGTTTCGATTACTTGTGTCTATTTCGTAAAACATTTATAAAAGCAGTGCATGTATTCTCAGTCTCAAAAATATATATTGCAAAAACATTTAAAAAGGGAGCGAATGAAACTCACAATATTGTATTTCGTAGTAATGAAGCATATGATGGCTTTGAACAAGTGCAAGGTTGGCCTCGGATTCACGAACCTATATTAATTATATATATTTATATGTTTGATCAATATCTATCTAACAATTTAGGTCAAGTCGTAGTGTATCACAATCCTAATGCTAGAGACTAAATATGCAAAAGTCAACAAAAGTCATATTGACCAAAAATGTCTTCCAAAATTTATACATGATTATTATATTGTTTAAATATAGTCATTTTATATATTTAAATATTTTTAACAGATTTTATTAAAGTAAATAATATAGTTCTTTTATTAATAAATAAAATTTTATATTAAAATTTATATAATAAAAATATATTTTTATATATCTTAAGTAATAAAATTTATAAAGTTCATTTAATATCATAAAAATAATATGATAGGTATTATTAATGTAATTATATTATACGTAGTAAAATATCTTTGTATCACATATTTATTTGATAAAATAATATTGATAATAATAATAATAAGTAAAAGTTATATTATTTTGTAATAATTATTATTATTCTACTAATAAAAATAACAATAATTATATTTTCTAAAAATGATAAAATGATAATTTTTATTAATAATAGTACTAAAATGATAATAATAATGATGTTTCATATTAACAATGATATTTTATTAAAAATTATAATTTTAGTAAAAATGATAGTTTTAATATTAATAATACTTTTAATAATAATAATAGTAAAATAATGAAAACGATATTGTTTCTTTAAATCAATATCTTACAATATCTTAATTTCATCATGATACTCATACTCATTATTTCCTAATCGCTTCGTTTAATAGTTTTTAGTCGTGTTTTATATCGCGTTCATATTAATAATAATAATAGTAATCATAATAATTAGATGTTACTAATATTAGTTTTAATTATAATAATACCAATAATAATAATATTATTGATAATCTAATAACTATTTGAATGATAATAATAATAATAATAATACTAATTATAACCTTAACGATAATAATAAAAATAAAAATAACAATAATATCTTTTATTAATAAAGACAATGATAATAATAATAATAATAATATTAATAATAATAATAATAATAATAATAATAATAATAATAATAATAATAATAATAATAATAATAATAATAATAATAATAATAATAATAATAATAATAATAATAATTAGATTATAACGATGATAATAACGACGATAATAATAATCACTTTTACAAAACTTCAATTGACTATAACTTCTAAACCGTTCATCGAAACTATACGATATCTAAATGAAAAGTTCTCAATTTTTCGCTAGCTTTCCAACGACATGCATATCATATACCTTATCTTAATAGCATATGTATTTAATTCAAGATTCGACATAACCTATCTAACGACAATAACGAACGTATAAGCATGAATAATCCTATATACTCGAGCACTAGTCAGGGATACACTAGTAATATATAAAAGTTAAGTTATGAGTGCTCACGTATCAATATTGAGATTCAATATTGCAGGAAAAGTACGTAGATACAACGGGGATGATAAACACTAGTTTGACTCATGAGCAATAATCTCGAACCATACCCATAACCTCCATAGCTATAACCCATAATTTCCTTAGCTCTATCCCGCTCGAAAAATAATTTCGAAATCACTCGGACAGCACTCCGTCGTAATATATTATGTATACTAATAATATCTTGAAATAATACGGAGTATATATATATATATATATATATATATATATATATATATATATATATATATATATATATATATATATATATATATATATACACATATAAATCGATTGAGAGAGTTTAGAGAAAAATATTTTCAAGTTTCTATGAAATAATGAAACCTATTGAATTCTATTTATAATAGATTTTTGAATTATTAAAATGAATTATTAAAGTATGAATTATTAAAGTGAATTATTAAAGTATGAATTATTAAAGTGAATTATTAAAGTATGAATTATTAAATTGAATTATTAAAGTTAAAGTAAAGTAAAAATAAAGTAAAGGAAAAGTTTAAGTATAGTAAAAGTATAAAACTATGTACGTATAATACGCGTATAAATATATATAATATTAATTTAAATCGTTATATATATTTAATAAAATAAAATATAAATATCGTTATCATTATCATACTGGTTAAGTAATGAGTTGTCAAAAGTGGTTCTAGATATTTATAAAAGTTATATACGTTTTAATAATAAATTTCTTTTTTAAACTGAAAACGTTTTTGTACGTTTGAAACTAAATCAAATAAATATGATAATTTTGTTTTCCAAAACTAAATATATTTAAGAATCATTTTGTTTAAAGTTTAAAATAATGGAAATCGTTATATCATAAAACGTTTTAGAAAAGTAGAATCATATATATTCATAATAGGTTTCAAGTTTTTAAATTACAGTCTATTGGTGAAGCATGGGATAAAGTCCAAAGGTTAAATAAACGTATGAAATCATCTTAATGAAAAAATGTCAAGTTACTTAACTTGTCGATATCCAACATCTAAGTTATTTACACTCCACGTTCTTACTTATAAATCATTTTACCATTTTTTGAATGTTGTCAAAAAGAATAGATTTCTTAAATCACAGTGGACCTCATAACATGGACCCGTAATCATATCACAATGTATCTGATAAATCAATCATTTGATATTATCTTCTAATTCCATCGATAAACATATTGAAACAAATACGTTCGTGTAAAGTATTATACGTTTAATACTTTATTAATATTCTCAAGTTATAATATATATATATATATATATATATATATATATATATATATATATATATATATATACAAATATACATATCTATTTATATATAACGGTTCGTGAATCGTCGGAATTTGGTCGAGGTTATAATGAATGTATGAACACAGTCTAAAATTCTTGAGATTTAACTTAACAAACTTTGCTTATCGTGTCGGAATAATATAAAGATAAAGTTTAAATTTGGTTGGAATTTTATCGGGTTGTCACATGGATAACATGTGGTTGGATCATCATCTCAATTGTTTCTTAATTGAGGGGTTTTTCAAGACTCATGAAGGGATTAAACACAGATTGTAATTGTTAATATACATATGATATTATAGAATTTTGAATGACATGAATATTTTTCTGGGTTTTGTGAATAGAAGTGATGTTCTAGTACAGTTTTGAATTAAAGTATGGCTTTAAAAGATGTAGGAATCTAAGAGTGATGGTATTGGTTATATCTCGACTTGGATTCTGATCTGTTAAAATCAGAATATGTAATCAAATTTGGATGAGAATGGTTGTTTTTGATTTCTATGAAAGATGTATATCGCTGTGTAAGTAGTGAATATAGTTAATGATTGTTGAATCAAAATCGTAGAATGTACAGTGTAACATATTAATGTGAAATCTAAGTATTTCTCGGGTATTACCTACCCGTTAAAAAAAAATTCACAAGTAATATTTTGTACATGAGAATTTTTATTACAGTCTTTATGAAAATATATGTATGTATATTTTCGCAGATGTAATATAGATGTAATGAGTTAATGTATTATTAAACTCATTTGATTCACGGTTGGAGCTAAAGTGAGTAATCCCTAAAACTTTAGAAATTACGTAATCTTCGCGGATTATTTCTCCAACGTGAATGGAATTATGAATCAATACTTCGTTATTTGTCGATGAATGATATTGGTGTTCGTGGAATTCCTTTGAACTTCGCAAGATACGAATGATGTTTTTCATAAAGTTTCGAGTATATCGAAAATGAAAGTGTAATAGCAAACATGTATTTGAATAACACACTTGGTTTATTATGAAATAGAATCTATTGAGTCGAAGCAGAGATCATAGTTAACAATTGTTAAGTCACTAACAAAAATGTACATCATAGCTTAGTAGTAATGTGAATTAACCGAGTAGTATTTACTCTTTAAAATTTCACACATAATAGCTTAGTACGAAAAGATGTATTGCGAATTAAAAATTTATATATATAAATTATACATATAAATTCTTCAGAGGGAATGAGTTACTATTTCATAACTCGTTATTACGATATATCTGTTGATGATGGTGGTGTCGATATCTGAGGTAGTTATGGGGTTTATGAAATTTGTGGTGTTGCAGGCGTTGCTGGTGTCGGTGATACTGTTGGTGATGCCGGCGGTACTGTTAGTGTTGGTGATGCTGATGGTACTGCTGGTGCTGGTGATGCTTGTATAACAAGTCTATTTTGTAACGCACGTACAATTCCTGTCAAGGTTTCTATTTTACTCTCTATCATCTCTATCCATCCACTTGTCTTGATTCACGGTTTTGCTTAGAATAAATAATCTCTAAAAATTTTAGAAACTACATATTCTCTGTCGAATATTTCTTCATTGAAGTTATGAATCAATACTTCATTATTTGTTGTTGTTGGTACTCCTTGGTATCTATGGTGCGTCTGATGTTGATGCTCAAGGTACAGATTATGATGTCGAAGCGTGGGGTGCGGATGTTGTTGGTGATACTGGTGTTGTTGCTGTAGACATAAGTCTATCTTCCAATTTGCGTACTGTACTTTCCAGAAACTCCATTCTTTCTTCAAGCCTGGCACGAAGCTCTCTAACTTCTTCCACTAATCCTACTTGATTAGTACTCGGGAGTAGAGGCTGAATCACCAACATAACTCTATGAATGCGTTCTTCGAGGCGGAATATTCAGGCAAAGAGGGTGAAAACGGTATTGCGAATTGGTTGACCGGTGAGTGCGTCGAGTTCTCCGTTATTAGGAGGTAAATTTAGTTCGCGGTAGGTTCTCCTTCTTCATTTCTCCAGCGAGTGAGTATGTCTCGAACCCATCCCCATCTCCTCCAGAAAAAAGTGTAGTCAACCAATTAGGGCACTTTGGTTACACTACCTTCAGAGTCTTCATAATCGCTTTTAGAATTATATGAACTTGAATTTGGTACAGAATCCATCTTACATGATCAGCTAAAGAATTTTCGATGTGAAATGATTTTTGGATTTGGACAATAATCTAATTACATAGAATACCTATATATAGTCCAAAAGATTCCATAGATTACGGAGGAACTTTCAGAAGCTGTCAGACAGAGTTTATAGATATACTAAGATATGAATTTTGTCTATACATTATCTATGCAATAATTGCATTAAAACGTGTCTAGACTTAGGATGATAAGCAGGCAATTTCCAACAAGAAATGATAAGCAAAACTTTTGACATGCAACTAAGGTCGAAGTCCAGACTCATTAATGCATCTTATCAACTATCAATTAGACACACTAATGCAAGACCTGGTTCGCTAAGACCACCACTCTGATATCACATTAGACGACCCGTCCTAATCCATAAGGACAAATACAATAACATATGATTACATTGCGAGGTAATTGACCTCTAAATGATACATTTTACAAATATTGCATTCGTTTTTAAAAGACAAACTTTCATTACATCGAAAGTTGACAGGCACGCATACCATTTCATAATATATCAAACTATCAATGACTTAATAATAATCTTGTTGAACTCAACGACTCGAATGCAACGTCTTTTGAAATATGTCATGAACGACTCCAAGTAATATATCTAAAATGAGCAGATGCACAGCGTAAGATTTCTTTAATACCTGAGAATAAACATGTTTTAAAGTGTCAACCAAAAGGTTGGTGAGTTCATAAGTTTATCATAATCAATCATTTCCATAATTTTAATAGACCACAAGATTTTTATTTCCATTTCTCATAAACATCATCTCATATCAGGCATTTCGCAAAAACTGCATAGAGATAAAAATCATTCATATGGTGAACACCTGGTAATCGACATTAACAAAACGCGTCTAGAATATCCTCATCATTCTGGGACTCTCATCGGACATGATAAAATCGAAGTACTAAAGCATCCGTAACCCGGATGGGGTTTGTGTAACGACCCAACCCGTTATCCGACCAAAAACACTCCTTAAATTTTTTTTCTGAAACAACTCATCTGGACGGCGTCCAGTTATCTGGACGGTGTCCAGCAGAGAAGACCAGGATGGCGTCCAAGCTATTTGGACGGCGTCCAAATGAACTGTAAGTTACTGATCAGTTTGTCAAGTACACGCGACGAAAAACCCGCTTCTCGACACTTTTAAACTAAATGGTTTTCACAACATGTTAATAATAATTAAACTAAGGGTTTTTCATAATAAAAATCGAGTTTTACAACACCAGGCCCACATCGTCCGTTTTACGACTTTCGTACAAAATTAGGAGTTTTCGACCACGTGAGTTTTAACATAAACTAAAGAAAAAGCATGTCGATTGGGGATACGCTACCCAATCCTAATCAATCCAAAAGCACGTCTTCTAAGCAACTACGCAAGTCCACTAGTTTCCCACGCTTACCCGAGCCACCGCATCTATGCAAATCTATAAAAATGTAAGCAACGAGAGGGTAAGCTAACGCTTAGTGAGTGAGAATATACTACATACATATATACATAAAATGGACACGCCACACAATAATAATCAAATAACACATACCGGAGCATCCAAGCATAAAGCAAGCTAATCTAAGCATACCGTACGAGCGCTATATAACAAGCTAATAATCAACAAGTAAGTTCACCAATGACGCTATGAACAATACCAACGAGCTACACCCGAAGGGCTAGCTACATCACAACAATACGACGATATATATAACAATAAAGCATACAACGCCCAAGGTTAACCCCTTAACCCAATACCAAAAGTCAATTACCACAACGAAGATTGGCCGAACTACACGAGCCCTAGTAAATCCGCAACCACACGAGACTACTATCTTCATTACCACCACCACATCGAGGTTGGCCGAACTACACGAGCCTTAGTGAATCCGTAACCACACGAGTAGGGATGGCAATGGATCGGATATGGATCGGGTGATGCCATATCCGTATCCATATCCATTTAATTTTTGTACATCCATATCCATATCCATACCCATTTAGTTTCAGGTCATCCATCCATATCCATATCCAGTGGATTAAGCGGGTTAATGGATATCCAATGGATATTAAAACTTTTTTATAATATTTTCTTATATGTGACTAAGACAAAAACGTAGTATAGTAATAATGAATATAACATGAAATCTGTAAGTTTATTTTGTTAGATATACGTGTTTTATTGTAATATATTATAGTTATTTCATTAGAGGATTGAAAGTATAATATAAATCTAATGGTAAATGAACTTGTAATAGTAAATATGTAAGCATAAATCTATATTTATGCATTTGTAAACGTATTTCGGGTGGTAATGGATATATCCATGGATGAAACTTTTCATCCATGTCCATGTCCATATCCATTTAGGTTCATCCATATCCGTATCCATATCCATTTAGGTTCATCCATATCCATCACAAAGAGGGTGGATCAGGTGGATATCCACCGGATCGGGTGGCCATTGCCATCCCTACACACGAGATCACTACCTCAATAAGATGACCGAACTACACGCGTCATCGTGAATCCGAACTACACGAGACTCACTTCTGACAAGATGACCGAACTACACGTGTCATCGTGAATCCTCATCCACACGTGACCCACTTCTCCCAAACACAACTCAATATCAACCCTTCGCCATTGGGGTTATATAATCCACATCACAAACACATGTGATAACGTACACAGAAGTGTGCACCTCGCCAAAGGTGGTCAACCAAAATGCACAACCTTGCCAAATGGACCTATTACACAAGTCCATCAAATCCACCTATATGTGAAGTGAGCTCTATAACCGAGAACCACTTCACCCGACCCGCACCTATCCTACACATACATATGCACATAGGATATTAACACTCACCTTGTCGTCTTTGATGAATGCAACCGAATTAATCCGCAACTCGCCAATGGAAAGTACCTATTCCATTATCACAATACAAACAACACAATTAGGGTGGATTTACAAACCAACCCAATTGACCCTTAGTGCAATTTCGACCCATTGCACTTCCAAGCACCAAACCACGTCCAAACTAACCAATAATCACTAACACAAGTGAGAATGGTCCTAAAACGCCAATTAAACCCAAACACAAGTGTTAAACACTCGTCTTGCCCAAATTGACACCAAACCCTAATTTTGACCCATTTCAAAATTAATCAACTAAATACCCTCAAATGGGTTCCAACACTTCCATAATCACTAACACAAGTGATTATACCCATTATCAAAGCCTAATCATTGCTAAAATGTCAACCAACCCAAAACCCGCCAAGTGACCACAATAACTAGTCACCATAAACCCACTTCATCATCTAAAAGGGTTTCACAACTAATCAACCTCAAACCCTAACTTGAATATCAATTCTAACAAATGAAATTCGGAGTTTGAGCTTACCAATACTACCACAACATAGCCGTGAACGAGATGAACAACTTTAGAACCCGAGCTTTGGTGAGAATCCAACTCCTTCTTCTCTAAATGGAGATTCCTCTCTCTAAAACTCTTCCTCTCTCTAGAGTTTGAAGATGAGAGTGTTTGTGGGTGTAAAGTAAGGATAAGATGATCAATGGGTCAGCTTTGAAGGCTCCAAACCGACTCTAAGTGAATTGACCAAAATGCCCTTTCTAATTTAAAACAATTTCCCAGCTGGCCCGTCAGACCATTTAGACGGTGTCCAACAGGTCTGGACGGCGTCCAGCCCTTCTTTACCGGACGGCATCCAACAGGTCTAGACGGCGTCCCACTTAGCTGAGATCAGGGCCTTATAACTCTCCCCCACTTAAATTGGATCACGTCCTCGTGATCTCCATCACTTAACCAACTGGACCAACACTCAATGGTCCTCAAACATACGTTCCAAAACGACTTCCGCCACACTTATCGTTAATCTCGAGGATTATTCCACTTACTAAATACACACGTGTACGCATGCTGGAACATGCAATGCACACAACATCCAAAATCTACCACAATCGCTTAACATACGCGGAAACATCGTGTTTCCTTCCAACTTGTCTAGGAAATCCTTCTCAATGAATCGCCTTTAACACTAAATCGTCATCCGCGATTTATCAACCCACAAATTTGAGCACTAAAACTTGCTCAATCCCTCACATCGGGAAAAACTTAACCAATCTCATACCGAGATATCACCCTCTTTAGCGTACCTCTAACAAGTACAATGCTAAAGTAACCACATACCAAAGTAAAGTCAACCATCTAAATCGATGAAGACCGAATCCAAGCGAATCCTTACGGATAACACTTACCACCAAATATCCCTCGTAGTGTGCAATACGACTAATACGCCACTATCATAACATCATAAGCAAACGGCTAAAACCGTTAGTGCACCAAACGACTATGGCAACGCAAATCTCAAGGTGTACAAAATCAACTATTGTCACACCTGTAACGGCATGTGAGCGAAACACGGCTATCGCATCACTAAACACACAACATGGTCTTCACGACCCCACCATTGGTGCATAAAACAACCAATAGTTCACAACACAACCATATGAAGGCTGGCCGAAAACTACATGCGCCTTAGTGAATCCGCACCATACGCGACTCACCACCTCTACCGCAACAACAATCGGGACTGGCCGAGCTACACGCGCCTTAGTGAATCCGAACTACACGAGAGTCACTATCCCAAAAGAATGACCGCATCCACACGAAGCATTGTGAATCCGAACTACACAAGACTCACTTCCTCAATATAATGACTGCATCCACACGAGTCATTGTGAATCCAAACTACACGCGATGCACTTCCACAATAAGATGACCGAACTACACGCGTCATCGTGAATCCGCATCCACACATGATTCACCTCCCAAATCTCAACACAGGAATGGTACTCCCATTCCCCATCAGTACTCACATTTCTCGATAACGTTATACCATACCGATATAACACTACACCCATGGTGAAGTTAGTGGACCGAGTCAATGGCCATAACCCACCAATCGCACATGCTCTTTTGGCCTCATACATCGAGTAGTGTAACATCGCGCACTGCTACACCATAGTGAATCCTAACGGAATACACTAACCATCAACATCAAACAAATATCGATTAGTGTACTTAACACCGCGTAACACTAACCACCAGGTGATGTCTTAACACCGTGACTAAACCACCCAAGTAAATCCATCATACATATACGCGCATCATACATACGCGTACACAACGCCAACAAAATTGAGCAAGAACCACCTATATCGCACATAGGCACAAAACAATAATTCTCTAAAAGAGAATCCGGCACGCACATCCCTTAACCGAGGGATCTCACTTGCTCATTAAACACGTCCATTATCTCTAGATGAGATTCACCATATTACCACCTCGGTGATAATTTAAATCCAAAACCATAAGTACAATTTATTCCAAATCGTACTTTTACCACAATCGACCAACGTAGGTCTCAACGCTAGCTCCGAATCCATACGAGCATCGCCCAATATCAATACACTAGAACATCTTCGTGCGAGAGTTCAAACTCCCCCACTTAGAACTCCGTTCCATAACCACATCACGATACCTTGCTCCAACCTTGAGCACACGAAGGATTTTAACCTATCCTTAAACACTTCGAATGAAGAGTTTGCCACAATTATACAAACTTAAATCTTTGTAATCTTTCGATTACTCTAGCTTGTCACATTTCCACCTAGTCACTCATGTACCTAAGGGTTTCTCTCCGGTACCCTAAGTACAATGTAACCGCAACACCACCGGAGTCAAGTACCACGCTAGTAGGTATGAAAGAGGCACCTAAGATTGCGTCACGTAGACTCCATTACCAATATACATCGAGATCAAACACTCGATCTTTCGAGTTTTATCCACCCGTCGAACCTCATGGTTCAACAATTTCAACTCAAAAGAGAACACGTGCGTAACATCCAAATACCAAAGCCCATAGCCATGGCTTGGTAGAAACTTTTCCCTACACTAAGGAATGCTTGGTTGCACCAAGTCTTATGCCCTTCGCCCATCAATCAAAATTTCACCGTAGGGTAATTCCATTAGGAACGTCACCCATAACAATACTATGCACAACACAGGGCATTTAACAAACCCGAACTCAATCGGCACACGATAAATAATCAAAGGACATATTCATTAAAATGAAACGTACCTTAACGTCTCCCTGCCGTACCCGTCCCTGCTAACTCGGGACACTCCAACTTACGATGTCCTTCCTCTTGGCAATTGAAGCACACCGTGCCATCACCCTTTGTCACCGAACATTCCCAAGACTTGTGACCCATCACACCACAATTATAACACCTAGACATACTAGAATCCAATATACTCGTTCGTATACCACCCGTGCTCACACTTTCACCCCTAGCTCTCTTACTTGGAGTGCCATATGAAACAACCCTTCTCTTACTTGAAGGTTCGCCAATCTTCGATCGTGAATACGACTCGAAACCCCTAGACATGTTGAATAACTCTGCAAACGAGTTCACTTGACCAACACTAATCTTGCCCTGCAAGTCATCATTCAAGGTTCGATATAAATCTTCCATCAACATACGATCATTCCCAATATACTCTGGGCAAAAAAGAGCCTTCGCCATAAAGGTCGTCTTGAAAGTATTCAAGTCCATAGATCCTTGTTGTAAATTTCGCAACTCATTACGCATTTCCGACAAAAAGGCTGAAGCCCGAAATTCCTCGAAGAATTCCTTCTTAAAATCATCCCACGATAACCCCATAAAGGCTTCTCCACCGACAAGATCAATCTTACCATCCAACCAATCCTTCGCCCTACCCCGCAACAAACTAGTAGTGAGTCTCGTCTTTTTCTCGGGAGGGCATTCAATACTGCGAAAACACCCTTCGACATCCAAGATCCATGTTGTGCTAACCAAAGGATCCGATTTTCCATCGTACATCGGGGGTTTAGTCCTCATGAAGCTCTTAAGACAACGCTCCATTTCCGTGACGACCTCCATATAGGGCCTGGAAGAATAACGTCACTAAATATATCAAATCACAGTTGTATAAACGAGAACGACTCTATATGAGACATTTTATTGAGTTTTGCAGCGAAAGATAAATAGATTACATTGTATTTAATGAACAATGCATTAAATGTCTTTAATTGGTATGATATGTTATGAAGACTCCAAGCAAGGCAAGCAATCATCATCAAAACAACAGATATACAGCGGAAGCAATATTTAAGTACCTGAGAATAAACATGCTTAAAAACTTAACACTAGGTTGAGTGAGTTCATAGGTTTGTCATAAATAATAATTTCAATAATAGTGTTAGACCACAAGATTTTTGGTCATAAGCTTGGCCTCGCATGGACCAATTAGTAGATCTCGCAGATCCAAAAGTTGTTCATAAAGTTGGTCTCGCAGGGACCAAAAAGTAGATCACGCAGGTCCAAAAGTTATTCATAATCTTGGTCTCACAGGGACCAATTAGTAGATCACGTAGATCCAAAAGTTATTCATAAGCTTGGTCTCTGTAATGACCCGAAAATTTCGGACCAAATTTAAACCTTAATCTTTATATGTTTCTGACACGATAAGCAAAATTTGTAATATTGAGTCTAGAAAGTTTAAAATCTATATTCGGATAATCAATTACCCTTTGACCATGCCTGACGATTCATGAACAACTACATATATAATTAAAAATATAAATATATATATATATATATATATATTAATTCGGAATATAATTTGAAATATTATATTATTTAGTTAGTAGAATTATTTTTGTAAAATAAAATAATATAAATTATTAATCTATGTAATTACAAGATAATACCATTATTGCTATGTCAACATTATCATCATTATTTTATAATATTGTATCATTAATATATAAATATATATATATACATACATATATATACATATGAAAATTGATAAGTTGGTACATTATAAATGTTAATATTATTAATATCAATAAAATTAATATTATAATAACTGATAATATTTTATTTTATTATTATTAGAATCAGTGTTAGATGTATCATTAGATATATATAAATATGGAAGTTGACATACATAAATTGATATTATTATTAGTATTATTGTTATCATTAATAATATGAGTAATTTTTTTAATATTGATATTAACATACTATTGTTATACATTTTATAGAAATTATTATCATTAACATTAGTAATAATATTATTAATATTAAGATTATATTTAAATTACTATTATTTATAATAATAAGGGTATTATTATTATATTTATATCTATTAATAAGAATAATTTATAAATATAAAAATATAATTGCAAGAGATATACAATTAAGGATAAATACAGATATATTAATGTTGATATATACAGATTTTCATATAAATACATATATATCCACAGAATACATATATATATATATACATATAAATACATATATACATATATAACTATTAATAAATACGTATAAATTTCTAAATCAACTTTATATCTCTGTCAACTGTATTTGATTGTTGTTTGTATCCCTAAAAACGTTTTTCATATCAATCGATCGTACAAATCAAGGAAAATCATAACCAGTTTTATTTTTTTTTATTATATCTGATGAACGAGCTGTAAAAATTGATGGGCTATATAATCAGTCGAATTACACACTGATATGGATTAAGTTTTTCGGTTATACATCTTCTTTATCAATAAAAAATTAGAACAGCAATCATTCAATCGATTTTGAACTAAAATAATTGAGAAGACAGTCCAGAACCCTGCTCTTGTCTTCGTTTTTCAAGTTTAACGATTTTGAAATTCATTACAAAATGTAATAATGCAGTTTTCCTAGGAATCCTTTATTGAAACTATCTGCAAAAGTTTAAATTTCAATTTCATTTATCGAGTTCCAATTATGAGGTCAAAGTTTTGATTTATAAAAGTCAATGATTGTTCTTCCTTCAAATTCAAGTTAATTGTTAAATTTCAAGTTCAATTAAGGTTACAGTTAGTTTTTAAAGGAGTTTTTCAATATAATTCGTGTTGTGAGTTTAGTCTAAAACATTCAAAATCTTCGAAATTGATTACGAGACAGTCAAGGTGTTCATCGAGACTGTATTAATAAACTTTGATATTTTTGATTTCTGTTAAATTAATTAGGTCATCAACATATATTTCTGTTTTAATATCTGATATAAACTGAACTACAAAACTTGTTAACTTGATCCCTGGTTCAATTTTGGATTTATGAGGAAGAAGGAGGAGTCAGGAAACATTCGTGTTAAAAGGTTATAGATTAGTGATAAATCAAAAAAAAAAAAGACAGCAGAGTAGTGGTTAAGAGGGATGACAGGTGAGCTAGTGGTCACGGGTTCAAGTCCCGTTCTGGGATAATCTTTTTGTGAGCTAGTTTTCAAGGTAGTTTTTATTTTTAAATTTCATTATTATTAATATCATTATTATTAATAAGTATTATAATTATTGTTATTTTTAGTATTATTATTATTGAGTGCTATTATTATTATTATTATTATTATTATTATTATTATTATTATTATTATTATTATTATTATTATTATTATTATTATTATTATTATTATTATTATTATTATTATTATTATTATTATTATTATTATTATTATGTTTACGTTAAAACTTATAGTATGATTATTATTATTATTGTTATTAATAATATTATTAACAAATTAAGTATTGTTATTAGGTAATAAGAATTATACTATTTTTTTATATCAAAAACTATCTTTTTAAGCAAATAAATATTTTATACACGAAATATACGTTTCACATATACTATAACTATATTAAAATATCACATAATTATACATAACAAAACTACTAAAAGTATTTATATAAATACTTACAGATAACCAACTATCGATTCTTTTAAATATAACATTAAACAAGTATGTATATAAATATGGATATATTAGCTATATAAATATTAACCATTTTGAGTATATATACACAAATTAAATATATAATATATAAATTAAGATATAATAAACAAACTTGTTCGATTTCGATTATATGTTGCAATCTATATATAAATGATATAGGTTCGTGAATCCGAGGCCAACCTTACACTTGTTCAATGATGTTATATGTATTTTTACTACAAAATACATTAGGTGAGTATATAGTCCCTTTTAAACTCCAAATATTTTGGGATGAGAATACATGCATTTTATGATTTACGTTATGGACACAAGTGATCAAAAATAAATTCTATGTTGAGTTGTACCATGGCATATTTCTTTATACTTGGTAGCTAATATTTACATGAGAAATGTAAACGCAAATCCTGTTGATAGATTTATCGGGCCTGACAATCCCAACCGGGCTGGACGACCAGTTTTCAACGATTGCACAGTACTTCATTTCTGTATACTACACTTGGTACAGTGTAGCGATTATTTAAGAATATGCTACGATGATTTAAATGTTAAGTATGGTTACCAAGTGCTCAACTACTTTTACATACACTTGCGAGTGTATTATGTTTAAATATATGAAATCTTGTGGTCCATAGTTATAACGCTGCTAGCATCAAACCTATATATCTCACCAACTTTATGTTGACGTTTTAAAGCATGTTATTCTCAGGTATAAATTAAGTCTTCCGATGTGCATTAGCTCATTTTAAGGACATTACTTGGAGTTGATCATCGCAATGGGACCAATTGTTGAAGATTTCGTCCGGATGGATAAGGATGGGTCTTTACAGGTGGTATCAGAGCGGAGGTCTTAGCGAACCAGGTCTTGCATTAGTGTGTCTGACTAGTAGTTGTTAGGATACATTAATGAGTCTGGACTTTGACCGTGTCTACATGTCAAAAGTTTTGCTTATCATATCTAGTCAGAAATCATCTACTTATCATCCTTAGGGAATTGCCTGCCTATCATTCTTAAGTCTAGACACGTCTTACTGCACTTACTGCATTGATAGTGTATAGACAAAATTCATATCTTAGCGCATCCGTAGACTTGCCTGACATATGCCGTAAATTTCTCCGTAGTCTGCGAAATCTTTAGGACTATATATATATAGATATTCTATATAGTTAGAATATCATCCGATATCTAAAAAATTATTTCACATCGAAGATCCCTTCCATCCACCAAAATTGCCCTCTTGGCGATGAACCTGAAGTACTTACCGGCGAACCTGTTCGAGAAACCATTTTCTCTCTCTTCTCCAGAGTGTCTCGTCACGATTATATACTATCCCATATCACGAATCTTATTCATCTACTTGCTCCAACCGCCAATCATCCCGGTGTACTAGCAGAAGTTAACAAACTTCGCGCTCGCGTGACGGCTTTGGAGAACATGGTGCGAAGGTTACAAACACCAACAGCAGCACCAGCAGCATAATCAGTATCACCAGTAACATCAACATCGCAAGCCTCAGTACCAGCAGCATAATCAGCATCATCATCATCATCATCAACGTCAACAGTACCTTTATCACCCCAACCACAACCGCGTCGTAAACCTCAACATCATAAACTGTGCTTTGGATATCAACATCACATGTCTCAATATCACCATCTGTACTTCGAGTATGATCTTCGTTCTACATATCATTCTACATCGATTATCTTCGCTTTACATATCGTTCTACCTCATTTATCTTCGTTCGACATGACGATTATGTAATCTCTAATGTTTTAGAGATCATGTAATCTAGTAATAACAATAAATCAAATGATTTTAATATCTTATTGACTCATTAAATCCATGATTTCATCTGAAGAAAATATATATGTAAGTATATTTTCATAAAGATTGTAATTAAAAATTCTTTCGTACCAACTATTAATGATGAAAATATTTTAACAGGTAGGTAGTACCCAAGGAATATTTAGATTTCACATTAATAAGTTACACTGTACATTCTTCAAATCTGATTCAACATTCATTTACTATCCTACTTACATCCACAACGATACGTATCCGTTCACCACAGAACAATCATCTACATTCAATTTCATATTTGGATTTTGATCTATCAGAATCCAACAAGTGGCATAACGAAGAAAACATTGGACAAAATAAAAAGTTTTAGAAACAAACAAATTAACTATGATGAATTTTGCTAAGATTCCACACTAACTGTTCCTAGCTAACTGTTCCTAGCTAACTGGTTACATTTTATTTATCGCAAATTACATTCTCACAAATTTTATTTATCGTCATTTAATTTCTGTTATTTACTTTTACGCATTTTAAATAACGGGACACGTATACAAGGTTTCGACCTATCATATCGACCCATCTATATATATATATTTCAGAACAACCATAGACACTCTATATGTGAATGTTGGAGTTGGCTATACAGGGTTGAGGTTGATTCCAAAATATATATATAGTTTGAGTTGTGATCAATACTGAGACCGGTACACGGGTCACGATACGTATTAGTTAATTCGAATATTATATATTAAATTATGTATGAATTTATAGGACTATTGGACTGCTAACATTGGACAATTAAAATGGATTAAAATATCGATTATAACATATGAAACTAAATAATTCTTCAAGTTTGCCACTTGATTTCATCCTAAACCTCATTTGTACCTCGACAGTTACAATCCGCGTTCAAATCTTTTCATGATTTTGAAAACACCTCGATCGGGAGGATGAACCAGCTGCACTTCATCTACGGAGGAAAAGATTGATGCATATAGTCATGCATCTGAAAAACTCTCGAAAACTGAGTAAACATTTAACACATAGCTGTGCCAATTCCTTTAGTGTTATTATTACCCAAAATAATTTGGTAATCCCTTTCAAAGTAGCAAATATTGTCACAACTCCAGCAAGTCAACTCCGACTTTTCATCCGAAACAACCTTATCATAACCATGATATATATGCGTACACTTTATTGTTACTGGGGAACCTTTTATATTCCACCATGTTACCATCAGCGTTTAATCATCTAAAAACCTCTAATATTTTTGGAAACCCCCGGTTTGATAACCGATGACCCAGATCCGTTAACTTTGAAAATGCTGACGAAGCAACATGTTGTAGATAGTCTTAATGGCCAAAAGTTTATGATAAAGGATGGAGTGTTGGAAACGCTCAATAGAAAAATTTAGTACTGAAAAGCGGATTATGCTAAACTATGAAGTAAGCCGTGGACAAATCACAAAGAATAAGTTTGACTTCAAAGAATTCAAATAATTCAATGCCTGCTGAAGTCTTTAGCAAATATCTTGCTCCTTACTCTAAATCCTTGCGGACAATAGTCTCTATCATTCTTTGATCTTAGATATTCAAAGATATTATCGTATCTTTCATTATAAATATCCTCGATATTTCTGAAGATATTTTTATAAACGTTCTTACCTGAAATCAATTCTCTCTCCGTAATATCTGTATTACAACATAAAAGAAACTGTGTTAGTTTCTAAATTCTGAAACCTTCGAGTTTAAAATATGAATGTTTTGAAGTAGTGTTGGGAACTGAAGCATGAATTAGTATAATATAATGACACTTGATCAACATCATTATATTACAGTAAGTCAAGTTGAGTTTCTAATGGAATGTGATGATTCACAGTACCATCATCATATGACATGTTACACGGCTCTTACATTCTAATCTCTAAACATATCGAGAAAATATTTTTCTTGATGATTCGGTCTTTTCCAGGATATTCTGGTAATTTGACAAATCAAAATTTTTCTATTACCATTTCTATCTTAGAGCATTAGCTATGTTCATTCCGAATCTCATACCTACAAATTCCGGACCATTGCTCGCTTGACTCGAGGACGGGAAGAGGAAACGAAAGAATAAAGCTCCAAAAATAGGAATTGGAGTATAAATCGCAGCAAATAGGAGAGAGCATTAACTATGGATGACAATAATTATAGAAGACAGAAGCAGGGACAACGAAGTATAAGGGAAGATATAAAACCCAACAATCCCCCAGAAATTACAAACCGTGTATATCAATACATATTGCAATGTAAAGACACGGGAGAATTAAAAACATTATAATTCCAAGGAAATAATAGAAGTGAATAGATTCTTCTGGCGGCAGATGAAAGAGAAGAATGAAAGATATGAAAGTTAGAAGTATAACAAGAATCAGAACGGGATGGAGCATTTTAAAGAATACTTTAAGGTATGAATTAAGGGAGAAAGGATATAAAATGTGAGGTATGGAAGTAAGGAAGGGAAGTGGTGGATTTATAGTGAAATATCCGACAGAGAAATCAAAACAGATTGCCGCATTAAATCAAAGAAGATCTTGATCGACGAAGAACCAAATCTTATTACGTAAGATTTTCTTTAAATCCCTTAAATCCCGGAAGTTAATAGTAACTGCGTCATCTGTTGAAACGAATATATTCATTTACTCATTTTACTCTTTTGTGATAGCTTCACTCGTGCGCTTCACATGATCGAATCGTTTTATCTATATCTCTCAATAATGATAAAACTCCATTATTACCTTATATTCATGATGAAAACACTCTTATTATTATCTATGACGACCTCTATCAAATTTCGGGGACGAAATTTCTTTAACGGGTAGGTACTGTAATGACCCGGAAATTTTGGACCAAATTTAAACCTTAATCTTTATATGTTTCCGACACGATAAGCAAAATTTGTAATATTGAGTCTAGAAAGTTCGAAATCTATATTCGGATAATCAATTACCCTTTGACCATGCCTGACGATTCACGAACAACTACATATATAATTAAAAATATAAATAAATATATATATATATATATATATATATATATATATATATATATATATATATATATATATATATATATATATATATATATATATATATATATATATATATATATATATATTAATTCGGAATATAATTTGAAATATTATATTATTTAGTTAGTAGAATTATTTTTGTAAAATAAAATAATATAAATTATTAATCTATGTAATTACAAGATAATACCATTATTGCTATGTCAACATTATCATCATTATTTTATAATATTGTATCATTAATATATAAATATATATATATATATATATATATATATATATATATATATATATATATACATACATATATATACATATGAAACTTGATAAGTTGGTACATTATAAATATTAATATTATTAATATCAATAAAATTAATATTATAATAACTGATAATATTTTATTCTATTATTATTAGAATCAGTGTTAGATGTATCATTAGATATATATAAATATGGAAGTTGACATACATAAATTGATATTATTATTAGTATTATTGTTATCATTAATAATATGAATAATTTTTT
Source organism: Rutidosis leptorrhynchoides (assembly GCF_046630445.1). Lineage (NCBI taxonomy): Eukaryota > Viridiplantae > Streptophyta > Magnoliopsida > Asterales > Asteraceae > Rutidosis > Rutidosis leptorrhynchoides. Next base: position 163,425,432 of record NC_092336.1, read on the forward strand.
TTAATATTGATATTAACATACTATTGTTATACATTTTATAGAAATTATTATCATTAACATTAGTAATAATATTATTAATATTAAGATTATATTTGAATTACTATTATTTATAATAATAAGGGTATTATTATTATATTTATATCTATTAATAAGAATAATTTATAAATATAAAAATATAATTGCAAGAGATATACAATTAAGGATAAATACAGATATATTAATGTTGATATATACAGATTTTCATATAAATACATATATATCCACAGAATACATATATATATATATATATATATACATATAAATACATATATACATATATAACTATTAATAAATACGTATAAATTTCTAAATCAACTTTATATCTCTGTCAACTGTATTTGATTGTTGTTTGTATCCCTAAAAACGTTTTTCATATCAATCGATCGTACAAATCAAGGAAAATCATAACCAGTTTTATTTTTTTTATTATATCTGATGAACGAGCTGTAAAAATTGATGGGCTATATAATCAGTCGAATTACACACTGAAATGGATTAAGTTTTTCGGTTATACATCTTCTTTATCAATTAAAAATCAGAACAGCAATCATTCAATCGATTTTGAACTAAAATAATTGAGAAGACAGTCCAGACCCCTGCTCTTGTCTTCGTTTTTCAAGTTTAACGATTTTGAAATTCATTACAAAATGTAATAATGCAGTTTTCCTAGGAATCCTTTATTGAAACTATCTGCAAAAGCTTAAATTTCAATTTCATTTATCGAGTTCCAGTTATGAGGTCAAAGTTTTGATTTATAAAAGTCAACGATTGTTCTTCCTTCAAATTCAAGTTAATTGTTAAATTTCAAGTTCAATTAAGGTTACAGTTAGTTTCTAAAGGAGTTTTTCAATATAATTCGTGTTGTGAGTTTAGTCTAAAACATTCAAAATCTTCGAAATTGATTACGAGACAGTCAAGGTGTTCATCGAGACTGTATTAATAAACTTTGATATTTTTGATTTCTGTTAAATTAATTGGGTCATCAACATACGTTTCTGTTTTAATATCTGATATAAACTGAACTACAAAACTTGTTAACTTGATCCCTGGTTCGATTTTGGATTTATGAGGAAGAAGGAGGAGTCAGGAAACATTCGGGTTAAAAGGTTATAGATTAGTGATAAATCAGAAAAAAAAGACAGCAGAGTAGTGGTTAAGAGGGATGACAGGTGAGCTAGTGGTCACGGGTTCGAGTCCCGTTCTGGGCTAATCTTTTTGTGAGCTAGTTTTCAAGGTAGTTTTTATTTTTAAATTTCATTATTATTAATATCATTATTATTAATAAGTATTATAATTATTGTTATTTTTAGTATTATTATTATTGAGTGCTATTATTATTATTATTATTATTATTATTATTATTATTATTATTATTATTATTATTATTATTATTATTATTATGTTTACGTTAAAACTTATAGTATGATTATTATTATTATTGTTATTAATAATATTATTAACAAATTAAGTATTGTTATTAGGTAATAAGAATTATACTATTTTTTTTATATCAAAAACTATCTTTTTAAGCAAATAAATATTTTGTACACGAAATATACGTTTCACATATACTATAACTATATTAAAATATCACATAATTATACATAATAAAACTACTAAAAGTATTTATATAAATACTTACAGATAACCAACTATCGATTCTTTTAAATATAACATTAAACAAGTATGTATATAAATATGGATATATTAGCTATATAAATATTAACCATTTTGAGTATATATACACAAATTAAATATATAATAAATAAATTAAGATATAATAAACAAACTTGTTCGATTTCGATTATATGTTGTAATCTATATACAAATGATATAGGTTCGTGAATCCGAGGCCAACCTTACACTTGTTCAATGATATTATATGTATTTTTACTACAAAATACATTAGGTGAGTATATAGTCCCTTTTAAACTCTAAATATTTTGGGATGAGAATACATGCATTTTATGATTTACGTTATGGACACAAGTGATCAAAAATAAATTCTATGTTGAGTTGTACCATGGCATATTTCTTTATACTTGGTAGCTAATATTTACATGAGAAATGTAAACGCGAATCCTGTTGATAGATCTATCGGGTCTGACAACCCCAACCGGGCTGGACGACCAGTTTTCAACGGTTGCACAGTACTTCGTTTCTGTATACTACACTTGGTACGGTGTAGCGATTATTTAAGAATATGCTGCGATGATTTAAATGTTAAGTATGGTTACCAAGTGCTCAACTACTTTTACATACACTTGCGAGTGTATTATGTTTAAATATATGAAATCTTGTGGTCCATAGTTATAACGCTGCTAGCATCAAACCTATATATCTCACCAACTTTATGTTGACGTTTTAAAGCATGTTATTCTCAGGTACAAATTAAGTCTTCCACTGTGCATTAGCTCATTTTAAGGACATTAATTGGAGTTGATCATCGCAATGGGACCAATTGTTGAAAATTTCGTCCGGATGGATAAGGACGGGTCTTTACAGTCTCACAAGGACCAATTAGTAGATCACGTAGATCCAAAAGTTATTCATAAGCTTGGTCTCACAAGGACCAATTAGTAGATCACGCAGATTCAAAAGTTGTTCATAAGCTTGGACTCGCAGGGACCAATTAGTAGATCACGTAGATCCAAAATTTATTCATAGTTTGCCCCAAAGACAAGTTGTGTTTACACTTGTCGGTTAGGGACTTAGTCGTGAAATGTCCCGTTCATATTGATTATAAACGTTCCATATTAATTGATTTCGTCGCGAGGTTTTGACCTCTATATGAGACGTTTTTCCAAGACTGCATTCGATTTTAAAGCAAACCATAACCTTTAAAATATTACGACGATTATCAAATAATGATATTCTAAAATATAGCGTTTTTCACACGACCATTACATAATGGTTTACAATAATATTACACATCAACATAAGTCTTCGAATGCAGTTTTTAAACAATATTATACAAGCATGGACTCCAAATCTTGTCCTTAATTTAGTATGCAATAGCAGAAGCTCTTAATAATCACCTGAGAATAAACATGCTTAAAACGTCAACAAAATTATTGGTGAGTTATAGGTTTAACCTACATATTATTAAATCATAATAATAGACCACAAGATTTCATTTTTATAACACATATCTTATCAGGCATTTCGCAAACTGCATAGAGATAAAAATCATTCATATGTTGAACACCTGGTAACCGACGTTAACTTAATGCATAGAATATCCCCAAAATAGAACCTCTCGTATGTATAATAATATCGAAGTACTAAACCATCCATAACCTGAATGGGGGTTGTTAAGCCCAATAGATCTATCTTTAGGATTCGCGTCAATTAGGGGTCATTTCCCTAATTCTTAGGCTACCAGACTTGAAGGGTGATATTCGGTTTAATAATCCAACCATAGAATGTAGTTTCTCATACTTGTGTCTATTTTGTAAAACATTTATAAAACTGCATGTATTCTCATCCCAAAAATATTAGATTTTAAAAATGGGACTATAACTCACTTTCACAGATTTTTACTTCGTCGGGAAGTAAGACTTGGCCACTGGTCGATTCATGAACCTATAACAAATATGTACATATATATCAAAGTATGTTCAAAATATATTTACAACATTTTTTAATACATTTTAATGTTTTAAATATTTTTAGTCAGCTGTCCTCATTAGTAACCTACAACTAGTTGTCCATAATTAGATGTACAGAAATAAATTGATATATATTATCTTGAATCAATCCACGACCCATTGTATCTCAGGCTAGATCACAACTCAAAGTATATATATTTTTGGAATCAACCTCAACCCTGTATAGCTAACTCCAACATTACTGCATATAGAGTGTCTATGGTTGTTCCAAATAATATATATATACATGGGTCGATATGATATGTCAAAACATTTGCATACGTGTCTATGGTATCCCAAGATTACATAATATATTAGAATACATGTATAATACAATATAAGTTAGCTAGGATATGATTTGTATAGATTTGTTACCAATTTTCACGTAGCTACAACAAGTAAAAATATCCAATCTTGTTTTACCCATAACTTCTTCGTTTTAAATCCATTTTGAGTGAATCCAATTGCTATGGTTTCATATTGAACTTAATTTTATGAATCTATACAGAAAAGGTATAAGTTTATAGTCAGAAATACAGGTTACAAGTCATTTTTGTAAAGGTAGTCATTTCAGTCGAAAGAACGATGTCTAGATGACCATTTTGGAAAGCATACTTCCACTTTGAGTTTAATCATGATTTTTGGATATAGTTTCATGTTCATAAGAAAAATCATTTCCAGAAGAACAACTTTTAAATCAAAGTTTATCATAGTTTTTAATTAACTAACCCAAAACAGCCCGCGGTGTTACTACGACGGCGTATATCAAGTTTTACGGTGTTTTTCGTGTTTTCAGGTTTTAAATTATTAAGTTAGCATATCATATAGATATAGAACATGTGTTTAGTTGATTTTAAAAGTCAAGTTAGAAGGATTAACTTCTGTTTGCGAACAAGTTTAGAATTAACTAAACTATGTTCTAGTGATTACATGTTTAAACCTTCGAATAAGATAGCTTTATATGTATGAATCGAATAATGTTATGAAATCATTACTACCTCAAGTTTTGTGGATAAACATACTGGAAAAGAGAAAAATAGATCTAGCTTCAAAGGATCCTTGGATGGCTTGAAAGTTCTTGAAGCAGAATCATGACACGAAAACAAGTTCAAGTAAGATTTTCACTCGAAATAAGATTGTTATAGTTATAGAAATTGAATCAAAGTTTGAATATGAGTATTAACTTGTATTAGAAAGATATATTACTGTAAATAAGAAAGATTTCTTGAGGTTGGATGATCACTTTACAAGATTGGAAGTAAGCTAGCAAACTTGGAAGTATTCTTGATTTTATGAAACTAGAACTTATAGAATTTATGAAGAACACTTAGAACTTGAAGATAGAACTTGAGAGAGATCAATTTGATGAAGAAAATTGATGAATGAAAGTGTTTGTAGGTGTTTTTGGTCGTTTTTATATGGATTAGATATAAAGGATGTGTAATTTTGTTTACATGTAAATAAGTCATGAATGATTACTAATATTTTTGTAATTTTATGAGATATTTCATGCTAGTTGCCAAATGATGGTTCCAACATGTGTTAGGTGACTCACATGGGCTGCTAAGAGCTGATCATTAGAGTGTATATACCAATAGTACATACATCTAAAAGCTGTGTATTGTACGAGTACGAATACGGGTGCATACGAGTAGAATTGTTGATGAAACTGAACGAGGATGTAATTGTAAGAATTTTTGTTAAGTAGAACTATTTTGATAAGTGTCTTGAAGTCTTTCAAAAGTGTATAAATACATATTAAAACACTACATGTATATATATTTTAACTGAGTCGTTAAGTCATTGTTAGTCGTTACATGTAAATGTTGTTTTGAAGCCTTTAGGTTAACGATCCTGTTAAGTGTTGTTAACCCATTGTTTATTATATAAAATGAGATATTAAATTATTACATTATCATGATATTATGATATATTAATATATCTTAATATGATATATATACAATTAAATGTCGTTACAACGATAATCGTTACATATATGTCTCGTTTCGAAATCATTAAGTTAGTAGTCTTGTTTTTACATATGTAGTTCATTGTTAATATACTTAATGATATGTTTACTTATCATAATACCATGTTAACTATATTTATATCCATATATATGACATCATATAGTTTTTACAAGTTTTAACGTTCGTGAATCACCGGTCAACTTGGGTGGTCAATTGTCTATATAAAACCTATTTCAATTAATCAAGTCTTAACAAGTTTAATTGCTTAACATATTGGAAACACTTAATCATATAAATATCAATTTCATTTAATATATATAAAAATGGAAAAGTTCGGGTCACTACGTATCTTCTGGAAATAAGTGCGGGTATTTATTCTTCATCTGATCTTCTCATTCCCAGGTGAACTCGGGTCCTCTACGAGCATTTCATCGAACTTTAACAATTGGTATCTTGTTTTGCTTGAGCCTTTTAACCTCACGATCCATTATCTCGACTGGTTCTTCAATAAATTGAAGTTTTTCATTGATTTGGATTTCGTCTAACGGAATAGTGAGATCTTCTTTAGCAAAACGCTTCTTCAGATTCGAGACATGAAAAATGTTATGTACAGCTGCAAGTTGTTGAGGTAACTCCAGTTGGTAAGCTACTGGTCCGACACGATCTATAATCTTGAATGGTCCAATGTACCTTGGATTTAGTTTCCCCCATTTACCAAATCGAACAACGCCTTTTCAAGGTGAAACCTTAAGCATGACCATCTCTCCAATCTCAAATTCTATATCTTTTCTTTTACTGTCCGCATAGCTCTTTTGTCGACTCTGGGCGGTTTTCAATCGTTGTTGAATTTGGATGATTTTTTCGGTAGTTTCTTATATTATCTCCGAACCCATAATCTGTCTATCCCCCACTTCACTGCAACAAATTGGAGACCTGTACTTTCTACCATAAAGTGCCTCAAATGGCGCCATCTCAATAATCAAATGATAACTGTTGTTGTAGGAAAATTCTGCTAATGGTAGGTGTTGATCCCAACTGTTTCCGAAATCGATAACACATGCTCGTAGCATGTCTTTAAGCGTCTGTATCGTCCTTTCACTCTGCCCATCAGTTTGTGGATGATAAGCAGTACTCATGTCTAGACGAGTCCCCAATGCTTATTGCAGTGTCTGCCAAAACCTTGAAACAAATCTGCCATCCCTATCAGAGATTATAGAGACTGGTATTCCATGCCTGGAGACAACTTCCTTCAAGTATAGATGTGCTAACTTCTCCATTTTGTCATCTTCTCTCATTGGCAGGAAGTGTGATGACTTTGTGAGACGATCGACTATTACCCAAATAGTATCATAACCACTTGCAGTCCTTGGAAATTTAGTAAACAAATCCATGGTAATGTTTTCCCATTTCCATTCTGGGATTTTAGGTTGTTGGAGTAGACCTGATGGTTTCTGATGTTCAGCTTTGACCTTTGAACACGTCAAATATTCTCCTACATATTTAGCAATATCGGCTTTCATACCCGGCCACTAAAAGTGCTTCTTGAGATCTTTGTACATTTTTCCTGCTCCGGGATGTATTGAGTCGTATAATTTTGCTCGTGAATCTTCAATTGTCTAGACGCATAAGCAATTACTTTCGTTCGTTGCATTAATACAAAATCGAGACCTTGCTTTGAGGCGTCACAATATATCACAAAATCATCATTCCCTTCAGGCAATGACAATATAGGTGTCGTAGTTAGCTTTTTATTTAACAATTGAAACACTTCCTCCTGTTCATCCTTTCATTCAAATTTCTTTCCTTTATGCATTAACGCAGTCAATGGTTTTGCTATTTTGGAAAATTTTTGGATGAATCTTCTGTAGTAACCAGCTAATCCTAAAAATTGACGTATATGCTTCGGAGTTTTCGGGGTTTCCCAGTTTACAACGGTTTCAATCTTTGCCGGATCAACCTGAATACCTTCTTTGCTCACAACATGTCCGAGGAATTGAACTTCTTTCAACCAAAATGCACACTTTGAAAACTTAGCGTACAGTTTTTCTTTCCTCAACAATACCAGTACTTTCCTCAAATGTTCTTCATGCTCTTGATCATTCTTTGAGTAAATAAGTATGTCATCAATGAAGACAATGACAAACTTGTCGAGATATGGTCCACACACTCTGTTCATGAGGTCTATGAACACAGCTGGTGTGTTAGTCAATCCAAACGGCATAACCATAAACTCGTAATGACCGTAACGCGTTCTGAAAGCAGTCTTCGGAATATCGTCCTCCTTCACCCGCATTTGATGATACCCAGAACGTAAATCAATCTTCGAATAAACTGACGAGCCTTGTAATTGATCAAATAAGTCGTCAATTCTCAGTAGTTGTTAACGGTTCTTGATGGTAAGTTTGTTCAACTCTCGGTAGTCGATACACAACCTGAATGTACCATCTTTCTTTTTGACAAATAAAACAGGATCTCCCCATGGTGATGTACTTGGTCGTATGAAACCACGCTCTAGAAGTTCTTGTAATTGGCTTTGAAGTTCCTTCATTTCGCTGGGTGCGAGTTTGAGCACGAGCTATTGGTGCAGCTCCCGGTACAAGATCTATTTTAAATTCAACGGATCGGTGTGGAGGTAATCCCGGTAATTCTTTTGGAAATACATCGGGAAATTCTTTTGCGACAGGAACATCATTGATGCTCTTTTCTTCAGTTTGTACTTTCTCGACGTATGCTAGAACAGCATAGCAACCCTTTCTTATTAGCTTTTGCGCCTTCAAATTACTAATAAGATTTAGCTTCGCGTTGCTCTTTTATCCGTACACCATTAAGGGTTTTCCTTCTTCTCGTACAATGCGAATTGCATTTTTGTAACATACGATCTCTGCTTTCACCTCTTTCAACCAGTCCATGCCGATTATCACATCAAAACTCCTTAACTCTACTGGTATCAAATCAATCTTAAATGTTTCGCTAACCAGTTTAATTTCTCGATTCCGACATATATTATCTGCTGCAATTAATTTACCGTTTGCTAATTCTAGTATAAACTTATTATCCAAAGGCGTCAATGGAAAACTTAATTGAAACGACCCAACCCGTACTTCGTACGATAATTTTTTTTTTTTTAAAATGATACACATTTACGCGCCAATTAAATATGTAAACCCTTCCACACGCTTCATTAAAAACATACTACGAGTTTAATGTTTACAAAAAGGCACAAAGGCCATTAACGAATATGATACAAGTTTGACCAACTACAAATGATAGTTTATAATCCAAACGACCCCTTGAGCATGGTTTGGGACTAAACTACCCAAAACGTAGGTCAACTTCCAAAAGCTTCATCATAACATCAACAATGACACCTAGTGCCCAATAACCCCCTTGCCCTTGTCCACACCTGCATCTAAAAAGATAAACAACGAGAGGGGTAAGCTAATGCTTAGTGAGTGCAACAATTATACGTTTACATATACAACCTACTTACTTGCAATCACTTATGCATTTACCGCATACATGCTAGCATTATAAGTATTCATACTATCACAAGTATAACACCAAATCTTCCACCATACGAGCTAGCATAACAATAGTATATAGTTTAAACAATATAATATGCTACAATCCACACACACAACTATGGTTAACCAAACGAACGAGGGAACGGTGTTTAAAAATCATCGGAGTTCATAACAACCATTAGTGCACTTAACACTTCGTACACTAACCCCACGGGTGGCATCTTAACACGTCGATACTTCACCCCGGGTGGTGCCTTAACACTTCGGCACTTCACCCCGAGTGGTGTCTTAGCACATCGACACTTCACTCGTTACATCTCTCGGAGTGGCATCTTAACACATCAATACTTCACTCCCGAGTGGTGTCTTAACACATCGACACTTCACTCGCCACATGAGGAGTGGTGTCTTAACACGTCGACACTTTACAACTCAACTACACAAATAAATACATCATATATGCACGCATATAATTATTCCACTCACCTTAACACTTCGGTGATGATTATGCACTTCCGATATTCAAAGCAAAGTACCTAATACATAAGTACACATTCCATTACACAACTAGTGGAATTAACCACATTGCACCTACTTGAACATTTAATGACCCAACTCGCATTATATGAGTCAAACACACCACAACCGCCCCTCTAATGGCCAAGACTCGACTTTAATCACTAAAGCTAGTGAATTAAAGTATAGTAACTTCAACTAGCACCAACTTAGGGTAATTTATACCCATTTCACCCAAACTAGGTCAACTAGCACATTTTCGATCCATTTTAACACTTTCACTACCAAACTTGTCAAACATGACCCAATTAACATCTCTTTCAACTTTAACAAGTGTTTTAGTGACTAAAAACGCCATTTAACATTTACAAATCCTATTTTCATTAGACCAAACCCTAGCTTGTGGCTATTAGGGTTTCATTACAACCACATAACCCAAATTCGCCCATTTTACCCTCAAATGGGTCAAACAAGTCTCTAGTAACCAAAACCCTAACCATTAACCAATTAAAACTCAAAACCTAGAGTTAGAACTTACCGAGACTATCAACGCGTAGCTAGAGACACAAGGAACAACTTTAATTCTTGCTCTAAAGATCAACCCTCAATCCTTCACTCTCAAATCTCACTTTTAATCTAAATGGGTGTTGAGTTTTTGGGAGAGAAAATGAAAGAAAAGATAAAAGAAATTAAATGAAATGGATGAGTGGTTGGGATTTAATGCTCCCATCAGATTTATACGCCAAATTACTAATTTGCCCCTTGAAGTCATTTAATTTGAGTTAAAACCGGCACCAGTCTGGCAGATATGTCGCGGCGCGGCTCAAATCGTCGTGGCGCGACGAACAAAGGGAAAATCACCCCTTCTTAACCCAGGTTCTGTCCCTGGTTTGCTCGATATGCCGCGGCGCGGACCCGTCTGTCGCGGCGCGGCCTAAGGCACTATCTGGCCATCTCGACAACCTTAAACACAGAAATCGTTTTACACAACATTCAAGTCATTCAAGCTTCCAATACACGTCTAAACATCGTATCTAAGCCACACAAGACTTAACGCTAACCAAACTCATATACAAACTTATATACGCACACATTAACAAGTACATATATATATATATATATATATATATATATATATCTACACAATAACACCTAAACGACGAGTTACAAACGTACAAACGATTAAGTATGTACCTTTCGATACGTACAGGAAAAACGGGATGTTACAACTCTCCCCCACTTGAATTGGAGCGCGTCCTCGCGATCCAAGCCGCATGACAAGCCGGAAGATAAACCAAAACAAACTCTTCGGATTCCCACGTAAACTCGGAACCCTTTCGATGTCGCCATTGCACCTTGAAAGTTCTAATTTCCTTGTTCCGCAACATCTTAACCTTCTCATCAAGGATTACAACCGGTTCTTCCGCATACTCTAGCTTGTTATTCAACGTAATCTCATCTAAAGGCACCCAAGTCGAGTCATCCGCAAGACACTTACGAAGATGGGAAACATGAAATGTGTTATGAATTCCCGCAAGTTCTTTGGGTAACTCTAGTCGATAAGCAACCTCACCAACACGTGCCAAAACCTTGAAAGGACCAATAAACTGAGGAGCTAACTTTCCTCGCTTCCGAAACCAGATAACACCCTTCCATGGAGAAACCTTAAGCATCACCATGTCACCTTCTTGAAACTCTATCGTTCTCCTACCTTTATCGGCATAAGACTTTTGTCTATCTTGCGCCGCTTTAAGTCGAGCCCGAATCATCTCAATTTTACTATTTGTCTCCAAAACCAAATCAGAACTTCCGATTTCTCGTTGACCCACTTCTCCCCAACAAATGGGAGTTCGACACCTACGCCCATAGAGCATCTCATAAGGTGGCATTCCAATACTAGTGTGGTAACTATTGTTGTATGAGAATTCCACCAAGGGTAAGTGCTCATCCCAACTTCCACCAAAGTTAATAATACATGCCCTTAACATATCCTCTAACGTTTGGTTCGTACGCTCAGTTTGACCGTCCGTTTGAGGATGATACGCCGTGCTCATTTTCAATTGAGTACCCATATCTTCATGAAACTTGTTCCAAAATCGGGACGTAAAACGAGTATCTCGATCCGAAACAATAGATATAGGAACCCCATGTCTCGATATCACCTCCTTGATAAACAACTTGGATAAAGTCTCCGATGTTATCGTTTCCCGTATGGGAAGAAACAAAGCACTTTTCGTCAATCGATCAACTATCACCCAAATCGTATCATATTGGGTTCTAACCGTCTTCGGTAACTTAGTAATGAAGTCCATGGTAATGTGCTCCCATTTCCATTTCGGGACTTCCAAGGGTTGTAACTTACCGTACGGCTTTTGGTGTTCGGCTTTAACTTGCACATACGTGACGCATTGTTCAACATACTTAACCACATCACGCTTCATACCGGGCCACCAATAATCTTTCTTCAAGTCATAGTACATCTTTGTTTCACCCGGATGAATGGAGTACTTTGACTTATGTGCTTCATCAAGTAGCACTTGTCGGTTACCACCCATCTTAGGTACCCACACTCTTCCTTGAAACGACAACAAACCACGCGAGCCCATAGCAATGAACTCCGTTTGCCCCACAATCCGCTCTTCGTGCTTTTTGTGAACATACGCTTCTATTTGAACCTCACCAAGCTAGGAAATCGTTAGTAATAATCATGCGTAACGATCCTACTCGTATAGCCGGATGTTGACACTTTCAACTCAAGGTCCGCAACCACATTCGCCTTTCCCGGATGGTAAAGTATCTCACAATCATAATCCTTTACCACATCCATCCACCTACGTTGACGATAATTCAAATCTCGTTGAGTAAAGAGATGTTTCAAACTCTTATGGTCCGAATAAATTGTACACTTGACACCATACAAGTAGTGGCGCCAAATTTTCAACGCATGAACCACCGCCGCCAATTCAAGATCATGTGTCGGGTATCTCTTTTCGTGTTCCTTTAATTGTCGAGAGGCGTAAGCGATGACTTTACCTCTTTCCATCAAAACACACCCGATCCCATTTAAAGAAGCATCACAATAAACCATCATGTCTTCTACCCCTTTCGGCAATACTAACACCGGAGCTTGACACAATTTCACTTTTAACAATTGAAAAGCGATTTCTTGCTCGTTCTCCCAATTGAATCTTACGTTCTTGCTCGTTAATTTAGTCAAAGGAGAAGCAATCTTAGAAAAGTCTTGGATGAACCGACGATAATAACCGGCCAATCCGAGAAAGCTTCAGATTTCCGTAGGCGTAGTCGGTTGTCCCCAACTCTTCACCGTTTCTATCTTCCCCGGGTCTACTTGAATTCCTTCTTGATTCACAATATGGCCAAGGAATTGAACTTCCCTTAGCCAAAATTCACATTTGGAGAATTTTGCATACAACTTCTCCTTCCGCAATGTCTTCAACACTTCACACAAATGGTGCTCATGTTCCTTCATACTCTTTGAATAAACAAGTATGTCGTCGATGAACACAATTACCAACTTGTCCAACATAGGTTGGCACACCCGGTTCATAAGATCCATAAATGCCGCCAGTGCATTCGTAAGACCAAAAGGCATAACTACAAACTCATAATGCCCGTAACGCGTTCGGAAAGTCATTTTCTCTATGTCTTCCTCACGGACTCGCACTTGATGATAGCCAGACCGTAAGTCAATCTTAGAAAAATACGTTGCACCTTGGAGTTGGTCAAACAAATCGTCAATCCTAGGTAATGGATAGCAATTCTTGATCGTCACTTTGTTCAACTCCCGATAATCGATGAACATCCGCATACTTCCATCTTTCTTTTTCACAAACAAGACCGGAGCACCCCATGGCGAGGAGCTCGATCGAATGAAACCCTTTTCAAGCAACTCTTGGGTTTGATTTAACAATTCTTGCATTTCCGTCGGCGCTAAACGATAAGGAGTTTTAGCAATGGGAGTAGCTCCCGGAACCAACTCAATGCAAAATTCTACTTGTTTTTCCGCCGGAACACCCGGTAACTCATCCGGAAAAATGTCTTCAAACTCATTAACCACCGGAATTTTACGAATGGGTGGTGGCTCATCACGAGTATCAACTACATGAACGAGATAACATACACCACCACTCTTGAGAAAACGTCGTGCCCGAGCATAAGTGCATAATGGTACGAGTCTTCTTCGTTTATCACCATAAATAATCAACTCTCCCCCACTTGGGGTTCTCACACGAATGAACTTATCATGGCATGCAATATTGGCTCTATAACGATCGAGCCAATCCATGCCAACAACAATATCAAACTCACCTAAAGTCATCGGAATGAGATCAATTTTAAATGTTTCGGTACCAAACACAACATTACAATCTTTACACACATCAACCCCTAGCACCGTCTTACCATCCTCTATTTCAACTTCTACCGGATGACTTAACTTAGCTAGCGGTTTGTTAAGCTTAGACACAAATCGAGGCGATACAAAAGACAAATTAGCACCGCTATCAAATAATATCCTTGCCGGATTAGAATTAACCATGAAAGTACCTGAGACAACTTCATTGGAATGCCTGGCCTCATCATTGGTCATCAAATAATTCCGTCCCTTAGCCGTGCCCGCCGCCCTTTCTAACCTCTTAACATGATCACCCCGCAAGTCGGGACACTCCGGCCTCTTATGCCCTTCTTTACCGCAATTAAAACAAGTGAGCTTAGTTATGGTTGATTGTTTCAGGCACTCACGAGCCATGTGCCCCCTTTGCTCACAATTGTAGCAAGCATAAGTAAAATCACCGGAAGCACCCTTCTTAACACTACCAACACTCTCGGAGCCCTTCTTGTGCTTCTTGTTAGAAAAGTTCGAGTGACTAATAGCTTCAAACTTCTTTTTGCCTAAGGTAAAGCCATTCTTTCTCAAGATGAGCGACTCAAACCCTTTGGCCATATCAAACAACTCATCAAAACTCTTCACCACGTTCACACTAATCTTTTCTTGATAATTGTCATTCAAGATTCGGTAAAAGTCTTCCTTCAACATCTTATCATTCCCGACATACTCCGGGAAAAATTGAGTTTTTGACAAGTAAACGGATTTAAGAGTATTCAAATCCATCGACCCTTACCTCAAGGAACGCAACTTGTCCTTAAGCCTAGTGAGATCGGCCGAAGTTCGGTACTCTTGAAAGAACTCCGTTTTGAACTCATCTCAAGTAAAATCCATGCATTGTTCCTCGCCATAAACTTGGATTTTAGCATCCCACCATAGCTTAGCATCACCCCTTAACATGCTACTACCATACCTCACCTTTTTATCAAGAGGGCATTCACAAGTTTGAAAAGCCCCCTCCATATCGGAGATCTACCGGGAACTCTTTAATGGGTCTCTTTCGCCCTCAAAAGTAGGAGGTTGAGCATCTTTAAAATTCTTATAGAAAAAGTCTCGTCTCCCGACATTGTCCCCTTGAAGGACAACTTTAATTTGCTCCTTTACTACGTTGACTAATTGCTCGTCAATCGTATCTAGAAACATTTTCTTAACATCTTCAAGGAAAGACGCATGATGACTTTTCAAAATGGCCTCGACTTTAGCCGTGAATTTGGGGTCCTCACTAGTGCCCCCATTTTCGGTGTCATGTCCGTTTCTCATCTTCATTCTATAAAACGGAAAAGATTTAAACGACGAAACAAAACAAAAGGACATAACTCGTATGCATATACGTATACCCCACACTACTCCATCTTACTCAACAATCGTCGTACATTACTTGTTTGACACGATTTGCACCCATAACAATGGTAGCTAATCATTGTTACGCGATCACGTCGCATTAACTTGTTAGTACAATGTCCATCTCGCTTGATGATTGCTAAACACAACACATATCAATTAGCACGAGGTTATTTCACATAAACCAAAGTACTAACCATTCCCGATTAGACCCAAAGTCCTACAAGTCCCGCATAAAAGCGCATGCACAATAAAGTCTAAGTCTAGGCACCTATCTCAAGTCACCTAAATCCCTTAGACCATGCTCTGATACCACTTGAAACGACCCAACCCGTACTCCGTACGATAAATATTTTTTTTTAAAAATGATACACATTTACGCGCCAATTAAAGATGTAAACCATTCCACACGCTTCATTAAAAACATACTACGAGTTTAATGTTTACAAAAAGGCACAAAGGCCATTAACGAATATGATACAAGTTTGACCAACTACAAATGATAGTTTATAATCCAAACGACCCCTTGAGCATGGTTTGGGACTAAACTACCCAAAACGTAGGCCAACTTCCAAAAGCTTCATCATAACATCAACAATGACACCTAGTGCCCAATAACCCCCTTGCCCTTGTCCACACCTGCATCTAAAAAGATAAACAACGAGAGGGGTAAGCTAATGCTTAGTGAGTGCAACAATTATACGTTTACATATACAACCTACTTACTTGCAATCACTTACGCATTTACCGCATACATGCTAGCATTATAAGTATTCATACCATCACAAGTATAACACTAAATCTTCCACCATACGAGCTAGCATAACAATAGCATATAGTTTAAACAATATAATATGCTACAATCCACACACACAACCATGGTTAACCAAACGAACGAGGGAACGGTGTTTAAAAACCGTCGGAGTTCATAACAACCATTAGTGCACTTAACACTTCGTACACTAACCCCACGGGTGGCATCTTAACACGTTGATACTTCACCCCGAGTGGTGCCTTAACACTTCGGCACTTCACCCCGAGTGGTGTCTTAGCACATCGACACTTCACTCGTTACATCTCTCGGAGTGGCATCTTAACACATCGATACTTCACTCCCGAGTGGTGTCTTAACACATCGACACTTCACTCGCCACGTGAGGAGTGGTGTCTTAACACATCGACACTTCACAACTCAACTACACAAATAAATACATCATATATGCACGCATATAATTATTCCACTCACCTTAACACTTCGGTGATGATTATGCACTTCCGAGCTTCAAAGCAAAGTACCTAATACATAAGTACACATTCCATTACACAACTAGTGGAATTAACCACATTGCACCTACTTGAGCATTTAATGACCCAACTCGCATTATATGAGTCAAACACACCACAACCGCCCCTCTAATGGCCAAGACTCGACTTTAATCACTAAAGCTAGTGAATTAAAGTATAGTAACTTCAACTAGCACCAACTTAGGGTAATTTATACCCATTTCACCCAAACTAGGTCAACTAGCACATTTTCGATCCATTTTAACACTTTCACTACCAAACTTGTCAAACATGACCCAATTAACATCTCTTTCAACTTTAACAAGTGTTTTAGTGACTAAAAACACCATTTAACATTTACAAATCCTATTTTCATTAGACCAAACCCTAGCTTGTGGCTATTAGGGTTTCATTACAACCACATAACCCAAATTCGCCCATTTTACCCTCAAATGGGTCAAACAAGTCTCTAGTAACCAAAACCCTAACCATTAACCAATTAAAACTCAAAACCTAGAGTTAGAACTTACCGAGACTATCAACGCGTAGCTAGAGACACAAGGAACAACTTTAATTCTTGCTCTAAAGATCAACCCTCAATCCTTCACTCTCAAATCTCGCTTTTAATCTAAATGGGTGTTGAGTTTTTGGGAGAGAAAATGAAAGAAAAGATAAAAGAAATTAAATGAAATGGATGAGTGGTTGGGATTTAATGCTCCCATCAGATTTATACGCCAAATTACTAATTTGCCCCTTGAAGTCATTTAATTTGAGTTAAAACCGGCACCAGTCTGGCAGATATGTCGCGGCGCGGCTCAAATCGTCGCGGCACGACGAACAAAGGGAAAATCACCCCTTCTTAACCCAGGTTCTGTCCCTGGTTTGCTCGATATGCCGCGGCGCAGACCCGTCTGTCGCGGCGCGGCCTAAGGCACTATCTGGCCATCTCAACAACCTTAAACACAAAAATCGTTTTACACAACATTCAAGTCGTTCAAGCTTCCAATACACGTCTAAACATCGTATCTAAGCCACACAAGACTTAACGCTAACCAAACTCATATACAAACTTATATACGTACACATTAACAAGTATATATATATATATATATATATATATATATATATATATATATATATATATATATATATATATATATATATATATATCTACACAATTACACCTAAACGACGAGTTACAAACGTACAAACGATTAAGTATGTACCTTTCGATACGTACGAGAAAAACGGGATGTTACATTAATTTAGCACATAAATCCTTACTCATATAGCTTTTATCCGCACCCGAATCAAAAAAAACATAAGCAGATGTATTGTCAATAAGAAACGTACCCGTAACAAGCTCCGGGTCTTCCTGCTCTTCAACCACATTAATGTTGAAGACTCTTCCTCGGCCTTGCCCATTATTATCCCCCTGATTTGGACACATATTTTTGTAATGGCCCTTCTTCCCGCATCCGAAATAGGTAATGTCTGCATAACTTATTCCGGCATTATTTGTTCCCTTAGCCATTGATCCGTAGATTTCGCACTTTGTCGCACCATGGCCCGTTCTATTACACTTAGTACACACTGCTGTATAAAGCCCAGTTGGATGGTATCCTTCACATCTCTGGCAGAATTTCTGCCTCTTGTTGTTATTGTTGGGATTGTTGTTGTTGCGGTTGTTATTGTTGTTGAAATGGTTGTTGTAGTTGTTGCTGGGGTGGGTGTTGTTGTTGCGTTTGTTGTTGCGAAAATTGGTGCGATTGTAGTTATGATTGTTGGGTTGATTATTGAAATTGTGACCCTTGTCACTGGTTTCTTCCCATTTCCTCTTGACTTGTTTCGTATTGGCTTCTTCGGCCGCCTGTTCTTTAATCCTTTCCTCAATTTGATTTATAAGTTTATGAGCCATTCGACTTGCCTTTTGTATGGAGGCGGGCTCGTGTGAACTTATATCCTCTTGGATCCTTTCCGGTAACCCTTTTACAAATGCGTCAATTTTCTCTTCTTCATCTTCGAACGCTCCCTGACACAATAGGCACAACTCTGTGAATCGTCGTTCGTATGTGGTAATATCAAACCCTTATGTTCGTAACCCTCTAATCTCTACCTTGAGCTTATTGACCTCGTTTCTGGGACGGTACTGCTCGTTCATTAAGTGTTTGAATGCTGACCACGGTAGTGCGTAAGCAGCATCTTGTCCCACTTGTTCGAGATAGGTATTCCACCATGTTAACGCAGTACCTGTGAAGGTATACGTGGCGTACTTTACCTTATCTTCCTCAGCACATTTGCTTATAGCAAACACAGATTCGACCTTTTCGGTCCATCATTTCAGTCCGACTGGTCCTTCAGTTCCATCGAATTCCAGAGGTTTACAGGCAATGAAAGCCTTGTAGGAGCATCCTACACGGTTTCCTGTGGAGTTAACTCCACTGCTAGACCCTGAGTTATTGTTGTTTTGCATTGCAGCCTGTACTGCGGCTATATTTGCTGTAAGGAAAGCACGGAAATCTTCCTCTCTCATTTTCAAGTTCTGACGAGTAGTCGGTGCCATTTCCTTCAAAAATAGCCAAAAGAATTAAGTTAATCATATAGAATATTAAGAGTAGTCAATAGTATTCCGTAGCATAATATGAACTCATTTATAAAAGCTTTTTCTTCTTAATAGCGTTTTACAAGTTTTAATTCGGGTAATACCTACCCGTTAAGTTCATACTTAGTAGCTAACATACAATTCAACTACTACAATTCTATATGAAAATTGATTATAATAATATTTCACATTCAAACTTTTATACAATATTTTGCAAACTTACAATACCGCTATTTTACATATAGCATGAAATATAGCACATAAAAACTCTGATACAAAACAGTTGCGAAGACAATTCTAGTTAATACGTAAGTCGTTCAACAAAGGCAATAAAGACACGTAATTCATACGTCCAGAAACAAGTCATGCATTCTAGTTTTACTATGACTACTTCCCATCCTTGGTCTTGTGGAACATAACCGTTGTGACCGTTGACAAGACAGCATGTTGTAATGTCGTCAAAAGGACGAGGGTTTCGTAATGTCCAACAGCCCCGTAATAATCTAAAAACCTTGTTTCTCATCTCAACTACCGAGTCCATCACTTGTGGGAATGTTTTATTTAAAAGTTGCAACCCAATGTTCTTTTTATCAATTTGATGAGAAGCGAACATTATTAACCCGTAAGCATAACATGCTTCTTTATGTTGCATGTTAGAAGCTCTTTCTAACTCATGAAATCCTATGTTGGGATATGTTGAGTCAAAATAGGTTCTTAACCCGTAGCGTAAAATTGCTTTTGGGTTCCCCGCATTTAACGCTTTAAAGAAAACACGGCGTAACTTACGGTCTCCCCAATGTGATATACCCCACCTATCAAAGGAAAGCCTTTTATAAACTAAGGCATTTCTGGAAAGTCTTTCAAATGTTTGACAAGTTAATTTCGCCATAACTAAATGTGCTGATGAATTCTGACCGACTCTAGACAAGATTTCCTCAATCATATCCTCTGGTAGGTCTTCTAAAATATTCGGTTGTCTACCCTTAACGTCCATTTTGTTTTTATACTGTAAAATAGACAAGGATTAAATTCGTAAAAGATAATTAACAAACAATACAAGCAATTTTTACATAGAACATAAAAGTACAAGCACACTATATTACATATATTACACAACATGATTACAACTCTTTAATCCGACTCACTCGTTTCTTCTTCTTCTTCAGACTTGGTTCGTTTTGCTAATTTCCTAGGGATATATGATGCTCCCCTAATACGAGCTGTCGTTTTCCACAATGGTTTACAAAAACCTGGTGGTTTAGAGGTTCCCGGGTCATTGTTACATTTTAGGAAATACGGATGTTACCGATACATATAAAGTTCATCGGGGTTGGAATCGGGTTTCTCTATTTTTATACCTTTTCCCTTATTATTTTATTTCGCTTTATTAAATTGGGTCGAGGTAATTTCTATAACATCATCGAATTCCTCATCGGGATCCGATTCATCGGAGAATTGGTAATCTTCCCAATATTTTGCTTCCTTAGCGGAAACGCCATTGACCATTATTAACTTTGGTCCATTGGTTGAGGATTTTCTTTTATTTGACCGTTTTTCTGTGGTTCCTAATACTTCCCCCTCCGGAACCTCTTCTTCTTCCTGTTCCTCTTCTTCTGGTTCCTCTTCTTCCGGTTCTTCTTCTTCCGGTTCTTCTTCTTCCAATTCTTCGGGAATTTGTGAATCTTTCCAATATATATTCGACTCTTCATTATTATTTGGTGAGTCAATGGGATTCGTGCTATAGGTAGACATCTATCACACAATATCAAACACGTTAAGAGATTAATATATCACATAATATTTACATGTTAATAATATATAGTTTCCAACAAAAATGTTAAGCAATCATTTTTAAAGAAAACACGGTCGAAATTCAGACTCACTAATGCATCCTAACAAACTCGATAAGACACACTAATGCAAATTTTCTGGTTCTCTAAGATCAACACTCGGATACCAACTAAAATGTCCCGTTCATATTGATATTAACATTCCATATTAATTGATTTCGTCGCGAGGTTTTGACCTCTATATGAGACGTTTTTCCAAGACTGCATTCGATTTTAAAGCAAACCATAACCTTTAAAATATTACGACGATTATCAAATAATGATAATCTAAAATATAGCATTTTTCACACGACCATTACATAATGGTTTACAATAATATTACACATCAACATAAGTCTTCGAATGCAGTTTTTAAACAATATTATACAAGCATGAACTTTAAATCTTGTCCTTAATTTAGTATGCAACAGCGGAAGCTCTTAATAATCACCTGAGAATAAACATGCTTAAAACATCAACAAAATTGTTGGTGAGTTATAGGTTTAACCTACATATTATTAAATCATAATAATAGACCACAAGATTTCATTTTTATAACACATCTCTTATCAGGCATTTCGCAAACTGCATAGAGATAAAAATCTTTCTTATGTTGAACACCTGGTAACCGACGTTAACTTAATGCATAGAATATCCCCAAAACAGAACCTCTCGTCTGTATAATAATCTCGAAGTACTAAACCATCCATAACCTGAATGGGAGTTGCTAAGCCCAATAGATCTATCTTTAGGATTCGCGTCAATTAGGGGCCATTTCCCTAATTCTTAGGCTACCAGACTTGAAGGGCGATATTCGGTTTAATAATCCAACCATAGAATGTAGTTTCGCATATTTGTGTCTATTTTGTAAAACATTTATAAAACTGCATGTATTCTCATCCCAAAAATATTAGATTTTAAAAATGAGACTATAACTCACTTTCACAGATTTTTACTTCGTCGGGAAGTAAGACTTGGCCACTGGTCGATTCACGAACCTATAACAAATATGTACATATATATCAAAGTATGTTCAAAATATATTTACAATATTTTTTAATACGTTTTAATGTTTTAAATATTTTTAGTCAGATGTCCTCGTTAGTAACCTACAACTAGTTGTCCATAGTTAGATGTACAGAAATAAATTGATATATATTATCTTGAATCAATCCACGACCCAGTGTATACACGTCTCAGGCTAGATCACAACTCAAAGTATATATATTTTTGGAATCAACCTCAACCCTGTATAGCTAACTCCAATATTACTGCATATAGAGTGTCTATGGTTATTCCAAATAATATATATACATGGGTCGATATGATATGTCAAAACATTTGAATACGTGTCTATGGTATCCCAAGATTACATAATATATTAGAATACATGTATAATACAATATAAGTTAGCTAGGATATGATTTGTATAGATTTGTTACCAATTTTCACGTAGCTACAACAAGTAAAAATATCTAATCTTGTTTTACCCATAACTTCTTTGTTTTAAATCCGTTTTGAGTGAATCCAATTGCTATGGTTTCATATTAAATTTAAGTTTATGAATCTATACAGAAAAAGTATAAGTTTATATTCAGAAATGTAGGTTACAAGTCAATTTTGTAAAGGTAGTCATTTCAGTCGAAAGAACGACGTCTAGATGACCATTTTGGAAAACATACTTCCACTTTGAATTTAATCATGATTTTTGGATATAGTTTCATGTTCATAAGAAAAATCATTTTCCCAGAAGAACAACTTTTAAATCAAAGTTTATCATAGTTTTTAATTAACTAACCCAAAACAGCCCGAGGTGTTACTACGACGGCGTATATCCAGTTTTACGGTGTTTTTCATGTTTTCAGGTTTTAAATCATTAAGTTAGCATTTCATATAGATATAGAACATGTGTTTAGTTGATTTTAAAAGTCAAGTTAGAAGGATTAACTTCTGTTTGCGAACAAGTTTAGAATTAACTAAACTATGTTATAGTGATTACAAGTTTAAACCTTCGAATAAGATAGCTTTATATGTATGAATCGAATAATGTTATGAAAATCATTACTACCTCAAGTTTTGTGGATAAACCTACTGGAAAAGAAAAAAATGGATCTAGCTTCAAAGGATGCTTGGATGGCTTGAAAGTTCTTGAAGCAGAATCATGACACGAAAACAAGTTCAAGTAAGATTTTCACTCGAAATAAGATTGTTATAGTTATAGAAATTGAATCAAAGTTTGAATATTAGTATTACCTTGTATTAGAAAGATATATTACTGTAAATAAGAAAGATTTCTTGAGGTTGGATGATCACTTTACAAGATTGGAAGTAAGCTAGCAAACTTGGAAGTATTCTTGATTTTATGAAACTAGAACTTATAGAATTTATGAAGAACACTTAGAACTTGAAGATAGAACTTGAGAGAGATCAATTTGATGAATAAAATTGATGAATGAAATTGTTTGTAGGTGTTTTTGGTCATTGGTATATGGATTAGATATAAAGGATGTGTAATTTTGTTTAAATGTAAATAAGTCATGAATGATTACTAATATTTTTGTAATTTTATGAGATATTTCATGCTAGTTTTCAAATGATGGTTCCCACATGTGTTAGGTGACTCTCATAGGCTGCTAAGAGCTGATTATTAGAGTGTATATACCAATAGTACATACATCTAAAAGCCGTGTATTGTACGAGTACGAATACGGGTGCATACGAGTAGAATTGTTGATGAAACTGAACGAGGATGTAATTGTAAGAATTTTTGTTAAGTAGAAGTATTTTGATAAGTGTCTTGAAGTCTTTTAAAAGTGTATAAATACATATTAAAACACTACATGTATATACATTTTAACTGAGTCGTTAAGTCATCGTTAGTCGTTACATGTAAATGTTGTTTTGAAGCCTTTAGGTTAACGATCCTGTTAAGTGTTGTTAACCCATTGTTTATTATATCAAATGAGATGTTAAATTATTACATTATCATGATATTATGATATATTAATATATCTTAATATGATATATATAAAATTAAATGTCGTTACAACGATAATCGTTACATATATGTCTCGTTTCGAAATCATTAAGTTAGTAGTCTTGTTTTTACATATGTAGTTCATTGTTAATATACTTAATGATATGTTTACTTATCATAATACCATGTTAACTATATATATATCCATATATATGACATCATATAGTTTTTACAAGTTTTAACATTCGTGAATCACCGGTCAACTTGGGTGGTCAATTGTCTATATAAAACCTATTTCAATTAATCAAGTCTTAACAAGTTTGATTGCTTAACATGTTTGATAATGCTAAAAACGAACATATATTTCATAGAATTATCCCTCAAGAAAGACAAGCTTTTAGTTGCAATTGTTCTATTTACAAGTAATATTCATTTAAATAATAAAAGGTGAAGACAAAAGACAGATTCGATGAATTGAAGACGCAAACGGCCAAAAAGCTCAAAAGTACAAAGTACAATCAAAGTGGTTCAAATTATTGATGAGAAACGTCTCAAAATTACAAGAGTACAAGACGCAAAACGCAAAATACAAGATATTAAATTGTACGCAAGGACGTTCGAAAATCCGGAACCGGGACCAGAGTCAACTCTCAATGCTCGACGCAACACTAAAAATTACAAGTCAACTATGCACATAAATATAATATAATTTTTAAATAATTTTTAAAATTATTTATATATTATATTATTATTTAAAACTGTCGGCAAACAAGAAAACAAACGAAGTTGAGCTGGAATCCCAGGCCATGCGATCGCATGGCCAGGAAGTAGAAAAACCATGCGATCGCATGGGCAACTGTACATGGCCACACCCCTATAAAAAGCAGTTTTGGTGATCGAATATCATCATCTTTTTCTTTCCTCTCTTAACGTATATATATATATATATATATATATATATATATATATATATATATTAATTTTAATATTAATTTTAATTTTAATAATAAGGGTATGTTAGCGAATGTTGTAAGGGTGTAAGTCGAAATTCTGTCCGTGTAACGCTACACTATTATTAATCATTGTAAGTTATGTTCAACCTTTTTAAATTAATGTCTCGTAGCTAAGTTATTATTATACTTATTTAAGCCGAAGTAAACGTGATGTTGGGCTAAAACATTAAGACGGATAATTGGGCTTTGTACCATAATTGGGGTTTGGACAAAAGAACGACACTTGTGGAAATTAGACTATGGGCTATTAATGGGCTTTATATTTGTTTAATTAAATGATAGTTTGTTAATTTAATATGAAGATTTACAATTGGACGTACCTATAAATAACCATATACACTCGATCGGACACGATGGGCGGGATATTTATATGTACTAATAATCGTTCATTTAACCGGACACGGGAATGGATTAATAGTCAATGGACTTATTAAAACAAGGGTGAATTATGTACAAGGACACTTGGCGTAATTGTTAACAAAGTATTAAAACCTTGGGTTACACGCAGTCGATATCCTGGTGTAATTATTAAACAAAGTATTAAGACCTTGTTACAGTTTAAGTCCCCAATTAGTTGGAATATTTGACTTTGGATATAAGGATAATTTGACGAGGACACTCGCACTTTATATTTATGACTGATGGACTGTTATGGACAAAAACCAGACGGACATATTGAATAATCCAGGACAAAGGACAATTAACTCATGGTAATAAACTAAAATCAACCCGTCAAACATCATGATTACGGAAGTTTAAATAAGAATAATTTATTTATTTCATATTTAATTGCACTTTTAATTATCACAATTTTATTTATTGTCATTTTATTTATCGCACTTTAATTTATCGCACTTTAATTATTGTTATTTACTTTACGCTTTAAATTAAGTCTTTTATATATTCAATATATTACATTAGGTTTTAACTGCGACTAAGGTTTTAAAATCGACAAACCGGTCATTAAACGGTAAAATCCCCCTTTTATAATAATAATACTACTTATATATATATTTATATTTATACAAATATAGTTTTAAAAAAATATAGCGTTAAACTTGGCGAGTTCCCTTTGGACGAATCGGACTTACTAAAAACTACACTACTGTACGATTAGGTACACTGCCTATAAGTGTTGTAGCAAAGTTTTGGTATATCCATTCTATAAATAAATAAATATCTTGTGTAAAATTGTATCGTATTTAATAGTATTTTCTTGTAAAAATATAACTATTTTGTATACGCCTCTACGCACATCAAGTATTTTTGGCGCCGCTGCCGGGGACACTAAAACGCCGAAAGCGCAACGCTATAAAAAAAAGATTTTTATTAAGTCTTAGTTTATTTTTGTAAAAATACGCTTTTGTAAAAATACGTTTTAATTATTAAAAACACAAAAATATAAAAAGAAAAACAATATATATATATATTTTTAAGAGTTGTTCAAAATATATAAAATTATAAAGTATTTTTATTTCTATTTTTTTAAATATAAGTTTTATTTAAGTTATATAAATATTTTATATAAATTTAAAAACAGAAAATATATATATATATATATATATATATATATATATATATATATATATATATATATATATATATATATAAGTTTACGGACCGATCACTGTTGAAGCCCATAATCTGGCCTGTCAAGAATTTCAGAAATCATAGTGTCGCATTTAGATGTGGTGGCGCAATTGGATAATACTTAGGTAAATTAGTAGAGTTCTTAGATTGGCTTGGCAACCTAAGATAAGTAAAGTTTCTAAAGTATAATGTAGCATTTAATAGTTAAAGGCAACAATTAAAGGCACTATGGTCAAGGAAAGTTGTAGTCCTACATTGATAAGGTACCTAATTGTATAAGGCACACTTAAAATGTAATCCTGGTTCTCTACAATAACTCTGCTCTGATACCAATCTGTGACATCCTCTAGATAGGGCCTGGAAGAATAACGTCACTAAATATATCAAATCACAGTTGTATAAACGAGAACAACTCTACATGAGACGTTTTGTTGAGTTTTGCAGCGGAAGATAAATATGTCTTTAATTGATATGATATGTAATGAAGACTCCAAGCATAGCAAGCAATCATCATCAAAGCAGTAGATATACAGCGGAAGCAATATTTAAGTACCTGAGAATAAACATGCTTAAAAAGGTCAACACGAGGTTGAGTGAGTTCATAGGTTTGTCATAAATAATGATTTCAGTAATAGTGTTAGACCACAAGATTTGTTTTCACAAGTAGATCACTCAGATCCAGTCAAGTTGATCTCCCGCAGGATCAAAAAGTTATGCCAGTGCGTGATATTTAGACTAAACGTTGTTTGTTCCGTGACAAGTTGTTCTGTCCTTGTCGTTTAATTTCATTATCAAGTAATACAAAGACTTAGTCAAATGTATCGGGGACGTTACTCCCGATAGGCCTATCCCCAATAATTAAGAATGCCACAGTAATTAAAAATATCACTGTAGGGACTTAGTCGGACATAGCCGGGTATAGCATAGTTTTAGCAGTTGGTACTTGTGTCTAATGTGTAAAACAGTTATAAAAGTTGCGCATGTATTCTCAGCCCAAAAATATAGATAAAAAGGGAGCAGATGAACTCACGATACTGTATGATAGTTTGTAGTATTTATGCGTTTGATGGCACTGAACAAGTGTAAAGTTGACCTCCGATTCACGAACCTATATCAGTTTTATATATATTAAAACAAATAAATTGTAATCAAATAAATTTGTATATAATTATTAGTGATATAATTATATATATTTATATATATTTGTTTTTATATATTTTAAATATATGTTAACTCATTTTCATCATTAGTTCATTAATATAGTAAGTCTTTCATTAATATATTTATATGTATAATATTATGTAAATATAATTAATATAATATTAAAATATAATAATAGGTAATATTATGGTATTTGTAAGAAATAATAATTGTTATCATAATAATAATATTAACAATAGTAGTAATAATATTAATAATGATGATAATGATAAACCTATAGTTATTATAATTCTAGTATTGATAATAATGATAATAATAATAATTACGATAATAATAGTTTTGAAAATCATGTTATTATTAATAATAATACTAATACTAGTAATAACAATAATGATAATAATAATAATTTTAATCATATTGATATTACTAATAATAACCTTAATGATATTAATAATAATACTTGTAATGATGTTAATAGTAGTAATAATAATAATAATTATAATAATAACAACAATAACAACAACAACAACAACAACAACAACAATAATAATAATAATAATAATAATAATAATAATAATAATAATAATAATAATAATAATAATAATAATAATAATAATAATAATAAATAAATGAAAAACTACCTTAATAGTCGGATTAAAAATAAAATGCCACGAACCGGGCTTGAACCCGCGACCTCACACTAACCCGAACACCCCTCAAACCAATGATCCATTTCTGTTTTTTTATTTATTCTCTGAATTCAATTTACTTAAACCGAAAGTTTCTGTTTTCTATTCCTCTTCTTCTCAAATTCGTTAATCGACCGTGGACTTCAAAATGATGATTTATATACTTTAAAATAATAATAGTTAATCAATATTACTTGTCTAAACCAATTGAAAACAAAAGAAACAAAAAAAAAAAAAAATTTGGCATAAAAGCCTGCTGCTGCTGCCGTTGTTTTTACAGGAAAAAAATTCGTGATTTTGATTTTTAGTTCGTTTTAGAAATTGGTTCCTTCACGAAACATTTCCTAAATCACTTATAGAAACTATTGAAACCATTAATTGAACTTAAATCTTAACTGAAAACTCGAATTTGATTGAAGAACAAGTATTTGACTTTTTGATTTCGAAACTTTGACTCACGAATTCACAATCGTTTTAAAGAATTAGAAGCTCATACTTTGCAGATAGTTTGAGTAGGATAATTCTAACAAAACTTCAATTAAGGATTTTAAAATGGGTTTTGAAATCTGGTTTTTGGAAAACAAGTCAAGAACAGAGGTACGTGCTTTTTATTGAGTTTTCTGTTTTTGTTTCTAATTTGCAGAGATCTAGAGCCATTATATAACACTAATGATGTTGTAATTCGAACGTGTAAAGCAGTATTTGTTTAATGATATTGGGTGTCGATAAGGAAATCATGAACAACAGATTAATAAAAAAAATATATAAAGCAGCTAAAAAAATAATAATTAAAAGCAGTAGATCACGTTCCATAATAAAAAAATATAAAATAGATACTTAAAATACCTAATTTAGGTATATGTCTGATCCCTTTTTTTTATATTTATTTAGTATTAATAATTAATAAGTATCAGTTTTTTAATAATAATACTAATAATAATAATAATAATAATAATAATAATAATAATAATAATAATAATAATAATAATAATAATAATAATAATAATAATAATAATAATAATAATAATAATAATTATGTTAATAATAATAAATATAATTAATAATGAGAATAATATGATAATTAATAATAATATTAATAATAATGATAATAAGTATATAACAATAATATTAGTAATAATAATACTAATAATGATAATACTAATAATAATAATAATAATAGATTATGTTAATAATACTAATAATCATATTAATCATAATAATAATAAATGATATGATAATAATAATACTTTTGGTAATAATAATATTAATAATAATAATAATAATAATGATATTTCATTATTTTAATATTAATGTTAAGTATTAATACTAATACTAATATATTAATAATATATTAGTAATTATATTAATGATAATGATAATTATTAATAATAATAATTATAATACTTGATAATAATAATGATGTATATACACACACATATATATTTACATATCTTTTATAAATGGTTATTCGTGAATCGTCGGGAACAGTCGAAGTTTAATGAAATCATATAAAGTTTTTGTTTAAATTAACTCGGAAATTTCTGGGTTGTCACAAAATATATGAATGAAATTAACAGAAATTTCGAGCTTTTATAGATAGCTTCTGTCCCGGGTCTCCATGTGATCGCATGGCTCCCTAGTGTTTCTCCCATGCGATCGCATGGGCAGCAGATACAGTTTATAAACGCGTTTAAACGTCTACCGACACTCGTTTTATATTATTATATATATATAATATATTTAATTTATATAATTATTTATATATTATATTCTCGTGCATAGTTAATTTGTAAAATTTATTCCGTTAATTTGTACGTTGACTCTCGACTTATGTTTCGGTTTCGATTTCTCGAACGCATGTTCGTACGCTTAGAGAACTAACACTTTACGTTACGCGACGTGTACCTTTAGCAATAATTAGACTTAATCATCGATAGACGATATTACCCAAAGTATAATCTCTTCATTTGAGTGTTGTGGTTATTTGCTTCAATAAATCATTGTTTCATTGTTTACCAAAGTATATTATTTTAAGACAAAACGTTTTATAACTTATGTTATTACTATATCTTATTACTTTGTAAAATATATATTCATTTCAAAATATAAATTTTGAATATTCGTTTAGTTTTTCAAAAGTAATTATATTTCAACGTTCATTTATAATCATTTAAATAATAGAAAAATATTATGTCGTATAACGTTCACGTTTTTGAAATACAATATATATATACTTGTAATTTATAATATAGGCTTTAATTAAATCCTTCAAAATTCATATACAAATTATCTTATAAAACGTTTTAATAATAAAGTTATTTTTAAACTGAAAAAGTTTTTGTACGTTTGAAATTCAATCAAATAAATATGAAAATTTTGTTTTTCAAAACTAAATAAAATTAGGAATCATAATGGAAATCGTTTTATCATAAAATGTTTTAGAAAAGTAAAGTTATGTATTCATAATAGGTTTCAAGTGTTTGAATTTATAGTTTGTTGGTGAAGCGTGGGATAAAGTCCAAAGGTTAAATAAACGTATGAAATCATCTTAATGTAAAATGTCTATTTACTTAACTTGTCGGTACCCAACATCTAAGTAATCTTATCAAAGTCACGAGGAAAATATTGTAAAGCATGAATTGGAAAACAAACAGGAATCTCCACTAATCCCTGTCTAGTTCTGGTTAATTGATACTATTGTTCTTACTTGTAAATCACTTTACCAATTATTCCGAATACTGTTAAAAATGAAATGTTTCCTAAATTAAAGTGGACCTCTCGACAGAGACTCGTAATCATATCATTATATATCTTGATAATTCAATCATTTGGTATCATCTTTTAATTCCATCGATAAATACGATTTTGTAAAGTATTATACCTAATACTTTGTTTACGTTTTCAAATTATAATATATATACACACATATATATACAATCATATCCATTTGTATAATGGTTCGTGAATCGTCAAAATTTGGTCGAGGTTAAATGAATGTATGAACACAGTTTAAACTTCTTGAAATTCAACTTAACAAACTTTGCTTATTGTGTCGGAATAATATAAAGATAAAGTTTAAATTTGGTCGGAAATTTCCGGGTTGTCACAGTACCTACCCGTTAAAGAAATTTCATCCCAAAATTTGATTGAGATGGTCATGGCTGATAATAAGTATGTTTTCATGATGCATACGAGCTGAAAATTAGAGTTTTATCATCAGCGGGTAACATGGATAAAATAATTAGTTTATGTGAATGTACGAGTGAAGTTATCACAAAAGAGTGAAATGAGTAAATGTATATTCGTTTTAAACAGTGACGTAGTCACGATTGATTTCCGAAATTTAAGGGATTTTAGAGGAAATCTTTGTAATAAGATTTTATTCTTCGGTAATTAAGGAAATTAGAATCCTCTTTGGTTAAACGCGATAATCTGTCTCGATTGCTCCGTCTGATATTTACTATAAATCCACCCTCTTCGTTTCCTTATTTTCACAGCTCATACCTTCTATCCTTTCTCCCTTAATTCATACTTTAAAGTATTCGTCAATATGCTCCATCCAGTTCTGATCCTTGATATGTTACTAACTATCGCAACAATCATCCTTCTTTTCCAACTCCCTCCGGAGGAATCCGTTTACTTTTATTTCGCTCTTGGGGTGGTGATTTTCATAATCCTTCCCTGTATTTTTCTTTCCATAATTATCGATATCCAGAGTTAATGATTTCTTCTATTTAATGCGATTTATACTCTCATTTCTATTTTGGAGCTTCATGCTTTTGTTTTTCTTCTTCGCAAGTAATGGTCCAGAATTTCGTAGATATGAATTTCGGAATGAACATAGTTAATGTTCTAAGAAGGAAATTATAATAGCACGATCTTGATTTGTCAAATTACCAGAATATCTGGAAAAATAGAATTATCAAGAAGATATATTCTTAATATGTTTGGAGATTAGGTAGAATGTAAGAGTCGTGTAACATGGCACATGATGCCGTTATGGTCTGTGAATCATCACTTTCCATTTAGAAACTCAGCATGACTTACTGTAATATAATCACGTTGATCAAGTGTCATTATATTATACTAACTCATGCTTCAATTCCCAACACTACTTCAAAAACATACATATTTTAAGCTCGAAGGTTTACAGAATATAGAAACTAAACAGTTTCCTTTATGATGTAATACAGATAACGCGAGGAATGATTTCAGATAAGAATAGTTATGAAAATATCTTCAGAAATATCAAGGATATTTATAATGAAAGATACGATGATATCTTTAAATTTATAACATCGATGGATGATGATGAAGATTTGTCCATAAAGGTTTAGAGTCAGGAATAAGGTATTCAATAATAACTTCAGCAGACACTGAATCATTTGGATAGACCAAAAACGATTCATGGTGAAAAGTGGGGGTTGGGTTATGAAGATCCTCAGAACTTAGATAATGCTTCCAAAAAGATTCCAGGATTATATCATTCTGATTACTTTCGAGCTGGTTTACCATCTCATTTTGTGCATGCTTCTGATGCTGATTTTGATGATATTATTGTCAATCGCAAATCTAGAAAATACCATCAAATTAGCTTAATGTATGAGAAAATCAATGCTAAAATGGGTAAATCAAATCCTGATTTCTTGAAGGAACTTGTTGAAACTGAAAAGAATATGCAACGTGAAAATTATGTGCCTAAGCGTAGACTGGTTTATATCTCAAAACTCATGCTAAAGAAATACATTTTAATGCTTGAGAATGAAGTGTTTAACAAATCTAGTTCTGACATTATTGCCATCGATGAGGTGTTTGATGAACCAACTTTTGATGTGAAACCAATTCTACCGGCCTTACCTGCATGTTCTGATAATGTTTTCTGTGAAGACCTAGCACATGAACTAACTGTCTTCTTTGAGACAGAATCCCTAGGTCAAATTGCTTTAGATGTAACGGTAGAATCTCGAGATGAATCAACTGTTGAAAACTTGATAGTCCTTGATGCAACAATTGATCCTTTGAATGAATTTTATGCTAGCGTACCTACTTTACACATTTTAAGTCGTAAGGTAGATAGACTAGAAAAGGAGAATGTTGATTTGCAACTTAAGTGTCAATCATTAGAAAAAATGCTTGCTTTGTGTAATAAATTGCCTCCACTTCCTAAGAAAGAATGTACTTATGATTTTAAGGAAGGTGAAGTGATAGTTTCTGCAGAGGAATTATGTCTTGAGATTAAGAGCTTAAAACAAAAAATATTTCAACTGAAACAGGCCAACACATTTAAGCAATTATCTACTATTGTAACCAATGTTTCTGAATGTGTTGGTGGGATTACTAAGAAGGGGAAGGGAACAACAACATCTAAGGATGCAAAACCCATCACTATTCTTAAAAACCCACTACGTACTCAATTTGGTAAATGTGTTTCAAAAGTTGCACCTTCAACGCAATTTGTTTTCAAGAAATTTCATTCTCAAAATGGTTATGTGTTAACTGAAAAGATTCCTATGATTCCTATGTCAAATAAATCAAAGGAGAGTTTTTTTTAACAAAATCAGTCAAGTCTACACAACACTTGAGTCCTCAACCTGATTTGAGTGAGTATGATGTAAAGAAACGTAAAATCAAATTAGAAATTTTGCAAAATCAATCATCTCATGTGTCAACTGAAAAATTTGGACGTCTAACTAACATAGGTGTTTTTCGTGTCACAGGTCATAATCCAAATTTGACTTACAAGTCTGTATGGGTTCTTAAGTCCACGACTAAGAAAGTAGCAACCAAACCAAAGCAATCTGCTAGTTGACCTAGGAAATCATCTCATGTATTTCAATTTTCGTCTGTGAACAAAACATCTGCTTGGAATAAGTTGTGTGTTAAGACTTCTGATAATGATGTAAAACTTGATATTGCATATGATGCTTCATGTAATGTGCTTTTAAATGATGCTTTATTGTATAAATTGCATGAGGCTTTACGTGATTATCTCGTTGTTGATCCAAAGTTTATTGTTGGTACTAACCGTAGAGGACCCAAGAAACTTTGGGTACCTAAATGCTAGGAAATTAATGTTTACAGGGTTTCGACGTATGTGTTTAGTATATCGATTCCGGTTGCTCTCGACACATGACGGGCAATAAATCCTTGCTTGTCAATTTCATTGACAAATTCCTAGGAACGGTTACTTTTGGAAATGATGAGATTGCAGCAATAACGGGTTATGGAGATTTTGTGAAAAATGGCATAACGATCAAACGGGTCTCATATGTTGAGGGTTTGGGGTGCAGTATATTTAGTATTAGCCAATTTTGTGACGGAGATCTCAAGGTTTTGTTTGAACGTCGTCAATGCTTGGTGCAATCCACCGATGGAAACGATCTCCTTGTTGGTAAACATTGTGCTTCACTTTATACTATTGACCTCAATGATGCACCATCACATGAAACCATGTGTTTGGTTACTCGTTCAACAAAGGAATCTTCATGGTTATGACATCACCAGATGTCACACCTGAATTACAAGGGTATTAATCGACTGGTCTCTAAAGACTTAGTTGATGGTATTCCATGCTTTCAATATGATAAGCATCATGTGTGTCCATCATGTGCGATGGGTAAGCTGAAACGGACTAAACATCCGCTTAAGCAAAACCCCAGTACTTCATCGTCCTTGAAATTATTGCATATGGACTTATGTGGATCCATGAGGATTTCTAGCCTTGGTGGCCGGAAACATGTGCTAGTCATTGTTGATGATTATACCCGATTTACATGGATTTTCCTTCTAAGGACTAAGTCAGAAACCCCTGCCATTATCATTGAGTTCATTAAAAAGACTCAACGCTTTTTTAACAAACATGTTAAGAGTATTCGAACTGATAATGGGACGGAATTTAAAAAAGACCTGCTTGATAGTTATTTGAGAGACCAAGGCATTGAACATCAGTTCTCTACTGCACGAACCCCTCAACAGAATGGAGTAGTCAAACGACGCAATCGTACATTATGCGAAGCAGCTCGAACGATGCTTGCTTACTCCAAACTACCTCCGAAAATGTGGGGGGAGGCCATTTCCACTGCATGTTATACCCAAAATCGCTGCATCATTAATAAACGTTTTGATAAAACTCCTTATGAGTTACTATATGGTAGACGCCCGAATGTCAAATATTTTCGTATCTCTGGTTGTATATGCTATGTGCTTAACGATTTTGACAGCCTCGTAAAGTTTGATCCTCATGGCGATCAGGCCATATTTCTCGGTTATTCTTTGAACAAAGTTGCCTATCGTGTCTATCACAAACGGACAAAGACGATCAAGGAAAGCATTAATGTAAGGTTCGATGAGTTATCGGGAATGGATTTTGAACAACTCAGTTCAAAACCCGATCCTAACCTGGCTACTACTTCTTCCGCGCAAAACTCAATTTTCTTGAAGAAGGGTGTTCCTACGGTAACGACAGAGGACCTGGATATCTTGTTTGATAGTCTTTATGCTCCTCAACGGAATTCAAATGTTCAAGCCGTACCGGTTACACCATCACAGTCAAGTACTGTGGAGACTCAACCAAGTCTTTTTGATTAAGATACAACACCAACTGATTCACCTGTTGCTTCTTCATCCTCTCTCCCACCTCTTGTTACTGATAATCTTGAACCAATTCAAGATTCATCTATTAATACAACTCCAGTTGTTTCTCCAGATACTCAATTGAATCCATTAGACAGTGTTACATCAGATCAAGCTGATCAAGGTTCAACGTCAACAACGGTTGATGTTTCAATGGAAACCACTGATGTACAACCTCTTCCACATAACAACTGATGGACTAAAAGTCATCCAATTGATCTTATTATTGGTGATGCATCTGCTCCAGTCTCAACTCGAAGGGCTACTTAGAATATGTGTCTATACACTGCCTTTCTTATTAAGATTGAACCAACAACGGTTGCTCAAGCTTTACTAGATTCGAACTGGGTGGTTGCGATGCAAGAAGAAATCAATCAATTTGAACGGTTAAATGTATGTCGATTAGTTCCAAGACCAACGGGTCAACGACCAATAGGGGTTAAGTGGATTTTTAAGAACAAGAAGGATTCTGATGGAATTATGGTTCGAAATAAGGCACGTCTTGTAGCCAAGGGATATTGGCAACAAGAGGGTATTGATTATGACGAAACGTTTGCTCCGGTTGCTAGGATTGAGGCTATTCGTCTTTTCCTTGCATTTGCTTCTCATATGAAGTTCACGGTGTTTCAAATAGATGTCAAAACTACTTTTCTGAACGGTCATCTTCAAGAGGAAGTTTATGTTGATCAACCAGAAGGCTTTGTCGATCCCAATCATCCAAACCACGTATAATACTTGGAGAGAGCCTTGTATGGTCTGAAGCAAACACCGTGTGCATGGTACGAGACCTTAACAAAGTATTTGATGGACAATGGCTTCTCTCGTAGAACGATTGATACAACACTATTCATCTGTAAACACCACGGTCACATTCTCTTGGTTCAAATTTACGTCGATGACATTATTTTTGGTTCCACGTCCCCGGCCTTATGCAAAGAATTTGGTGACCTTATGGCCAACAAATTCGAAATGAGCATGTTTGACCAGTTAAATTTCTTCTTGGGGTTACAAGTAAAACAATTACCAAACGAGATTTTTATCAGTCAAACAAAGTATATCAATGATATGCTAAAACATTTTAAAATGACTGCTTTAAAACCAATGAGAACCCCAATGAGGACTTTACTGGATGCTGATGCTAATGGGGAACCCTTTGACATTATGCTTTATCGAAGCATGGTTGGTTCTTTAATGTATCTGACTGTAAGTCCACCAGACATTACACTTGCTGTAACTATCTATGCCCGCTTTCAGTCAAACCCTAAGAAATCCCACTCCAAAGCGGTTGTTAGGAATTTTCAGTACCTTAAAGGTACACCTAACCTTGGGATCTGGTATCCTCATGGATCTAATTTCAATCTCACTGCTTATACTGATGTGGATCATGGCGGTTGCCATGTTGATAGAAAGAGCACATCTGGATCAATTCAAATGTTGGGGAATAGACTAGTTGGTTGGTCATCCAAAAAGCAGAACTGTGTCTTTATCAACAGCTGAGTTTGAGTAT
This sequence comes from Rutidosis leptorrhynchoides, assembly GCF_046630445.1. Lineage (NCBI taxonomy): Eukaryota > Viridiplantae > Streptophyta > Magnoliopsida > Asterales > Asteraceae > Rutidosis > Rutidosis leptorrhynchoides. The sequence continues at coordinate 163,463,161 of NC_092336.1, forward strand.
ATTGATGCAGCTCACTGTTGTTCACAAGTTTTGTGGATGCAAACTCAACTTTTGGACTATGGCTTTAAGATTTCTAAGACTCTAATTTACTGTGATTCACAAAGTGCTATTGCAATTACAAGCAACCCGGTCCAACATTCTAAGACTAAACACATAGATATTCGTTATCATTTTATTAAGGACCATGTAGAAAAAGGGGATGTAGAGTTATACTTTGTGCCTACCAAAGTACAATTAGCTAACATGTTCACTAAGCCATTAGATGAACTTAGGCTAAAGTTCTTGATCAAAGAGATTGGCATGGTAGAATATAGTGCTTGACATTTCATAGATCTGTTGGGTCTTATACTTGGGATCTTGTGTTTAGGGGGAGTAGATACTTTCTAGGGGGAGCAACTGATTTCTTCTGCTTTAAATAACATCTTTCAAGGGGGAGCCTTTAGATTTGTGTTAACTTCCTGAGATTAAGTTTCAATGGTTACAAAAGGGGGAGGTAACTCATTGATATCATATTTCAGGGGGGAGTTAATTCATTTTCCTGGGAATATATCAAAATGATGATTTACTCTCTTGTATATCACATTTTGAGGGGGAGAAAAATCCAGAAAATGAAAAGAAATTGATTTTCAAAAGTGAATTTCATAAACACTATGTTTTATATCTGAAATAATTCACTAACGCTTGTATACATCTCAGTATGCAACCCGTTTTAACAATTGGTATTACTGAAGATTTGTACTTTGTACATAATTCAAAGCTTTCTAAGTACAAATCTTGTTTTGAGAAAATTCATAAAAAATTGGAAAAGATAAAATCCAAAAAGATGTGAATTTAACTGAATAAATGCTAATTTTAGCATTATACCGAATCTGACAACCAACAGTACAGATTCGGTAAGTTCAAAATTTTCAAAAATTATCTCAGAAATGTTTTTCATTAAAAATGTGATAATCTTGAAAGATTTTTGATAAAGATTTGTCAAAATTTGAAGTGAATTTGTTTGAATTTGAAAATTGGACTGCATTCGATAATTAAGGCCATTCGATAAAGCCCATGTCTTCAAAACATTCGGTATCTATAAATAGCAGGGTCAAAGTCAAACTTTCTCTCACTTTATTCTAATTACATACCGAATCTGAACTAATCTACCGAGTCTACCTAATCTACCGAATCATGTCTTCTGTAACTTCAATTTCTTGGTAATTCTTTGTTTTAATTGAATCTAAGATGCACATACTGTAGATCTGAGATAAATGAACACTTATAAACCAGAAAATAATGCAAATAACATGATTGTGATGCTTAATTTTGAAAAAAGTGTTGATTATACCGAATCTGAGTCGAGTCTCTTAAATCCTAGATTAAACTCATTTGATTTGGTTAATTAACATGAAATCTTGTTAAATCTATGTTAAATTAGTTGATCTATCAATTGACCGAGTCTGATTACATGTTTAATTGAGTATTTGATAGATTCTGTACATACCGAATGTGTTCTTGCTATAGTACCGAGTCTGTTCAAGTCATTAACATGTTTTTCTGATTTGTTTGAGTTGTTAATTGATTATGACTATGTTTTTGCATGATATAAGACTTAATATGCATGTTTGGGTGATTATGTGTGATTTTTTGAAGATACCGAATCTGAGATTTTCAACTTGCTAAATCTTACATGCTTTATTTAAGTATTTGGTATGAAAACTCAAGCTTATTTGGTTACAGAATCTCAAGTTTTCATGACTACCGAATCTGCTTGATTTGTGCTTAAATTTGACTAAGTGTTGTTCTGATTCTTTGTATTATACAATTGACTTTGCATGATGATTTTGTACTGTAATGAATATCATATGAATGTCATGTTTGTCAATTACTTGTTCATATTTGAAATAAAATGATTTTTATAACTTAGAAAAACCATAAAAATTATAAAAATTGAAAAATACAAAGGATTTCAAAGGCAAATAAGAATAGAGATATGTGCTTTATTATAAACATCTTGTGGTCTTTTATTTCTTATTTATACAGCTAAATGGCGAAAATCATTTTATCAACTCTGAAACCAACATTCCTTGCAAATACTGGACTACAATACTAGAGAGGCATATATTATGGCCTGCTCTAAGCTCTGCTGCCAGTGTGGCTGTGACAGATCTGGAGCTACTAAACAGAACTATTAGGTTTGTGGAAGCTTCACAACCTACTGCTGCAAATCCAAAGGGAACACAAGCTCATTTTGAATTTGAGATAAGAGGAGTTCAAGGGATGAGGAGTATCACAAAGGCTGATTTCAGGAGGATCTTTAGACTTCCTCTTGTACAGAATGTTCCTGCTCTCCCTGCTACTCAGCAGATGATGTCTTCAATTTTTGATCTTGGTTATGTTGGAGCCACCAATGTTCCACCGGCTAAGTTTTAGAAGAAATACATGTACTCAAGGTGGTATGTGATCTTCTCAATCATGAACAGATGCTTGCTGATGACAAGGAGTGGATCCGACAGCTTGACTGTGCCAATGCTGAAATTGTTCTACTCTTTCACAAGAGTAGAGACTCCTGACTATGCAGAGCTTCTATGGGATTTGGTTCAGGCCCAAGTTGATAAGCCAAGGGGTTCATACATCCCTTGTGAAAGGTTTTTCTGTATCTTTATCCATGATGCTATAAATGCTTGCAGAAATGCAAATATTGTACCAGGTACACATGGATTACTGATGAAAAGATTTGGGGAGCTAAAGATGAATACCCCAATGGTATCTGACAAGCAATTCACTGCGCCGATTACAAATTGGCTTGTGGGGCTAGCTACACCCCAAGACGCTCGAATGCGTTCATATTTTGAGGTTGTAGGAATACCTCTTCCGAACCCGGTACAACAAGAACAAGTTGAACCCACCGCGGTTCCATCCCCAGAGGTTGTAGAGGAACCTATAGTACAACAACCCGGGCTAGCTAATCCTCCACTTAGGGTGAACCTCAAAATTTCTAGGATAGCACACCAAGCTCAACCTGTGAGGATCAGGGAACCTAGTTCACCTAGGATTGAACCAACCCTTTTTACAACACCCGAAGTGAGCAGTGACACTGATTCTTCAGCAACTGAATCATCTCCTGAACATTCTCCTAAGAGAACTCTATTTATGCCCGATGAGATGATTCAGACTCCGCCAACCCAACGAGTAACTAGATCTAGGACTTCGACACCTATCGTCCGCCAAACAGTTACTCCAACCGTTGGTGATACGGACCAAGACCTAGAGCCGATTAAGTCACCCTCACCCATCTTCGTATCACATCCAATAATAACAGTAAGCCCTACACTAAATGAAGCACAAGCTTCGGTAGGCAAGAGAGCTAAACGCACGGATGGTAAAAATACTAATAAGCCTATCCAATCTAAACAGGACTTAATAATAAATCCTACTCAACAAGATGCTTCGGCATCTAAGGAAGTAAAGTCTTCCTCTGCAGTAAAGTATGCGTTGACTCAATCAATTGAGGAAACTCAATCATTGAAGTCCAAAACGACTGAAGGGGAGCTGAAAAGTCTTGAAAAGGCACCCTGCGTATCGGCTGGAAATCCTCTTTTGCCTCAACGTACAACAGGGTCTCCAGGTCCGGCTTATCTTGATGAGGGAGATCTGCCGCGTCCCATGGAAATGAGTCAACATGACAATCCTTCGGGATATTTATCAGACTTCCAGCAGACTGATCCATTGGTTCATGAAAGTGATCCATTGGTTCAAACCACTTCTTTTCCGGATTCTGAATCTCAGGGTCTGGAGGAAGAGTCATTAACTGAAAGAGATGTCCCACCTCATGGTATATCAATGGTTTCAGGAGTCGGAGATAGCAATATCTCTGCGAGAATTAAACTGACGGGTAGTTATACTACTTTGTTAGAGTCCCATGAGACTAAAGTCATGGAGGCGGATGCTTCGAAAGAAACTTCACCGGCGACAACTCCAGTTGTTGCCCAACCTCCACCAGAAGGGGATATCACAAATCTGACTAGTAGTATGTACAGCCCTACATATAAGAATAATACTGCACGAATATCCTTACCTGACCTCACGGCAAATCAAACAATTCCACCGACATCGCCTCCAACCGATGCTGCTGCTGCTGTTCCTATTGTCACTTTACCACCATCACCCTCGCGTTTACCAAATTTCTATGATGCTTTAGTGCAAGAATATTTTAGTCGTATGTTTTCTCGAGTTAATCTTGATGTTCTTCGACGCACTTCGCTTCAAGCATTGTTTTGCGCTCGAGTACGATATCCACTTACTTCCTGCTCTTCTCCAATAAGTCCTCACCGTGATAATGAACATGACGATTCTGATCCTCAGAATATCCATGAAGGGGAGATAGGAGTAGATGGAGAATATCTAACGGTAAACATTTCAACTAAGGGTGGTGGTGTGAGGTCTTCATCAGCTTCTCAAGCTCAACAGGTTTAGACAGAATCAGAAATGGTTTCTACACATGATGAAATTGATGATAAGGAGCCTGAGCAAGTTATAATTCTAATTTCTCATACTGAGGCTGATAGTGGACCGGTAGATGAGGATTTGAACTTAAGTGATTTTTACCTTGAAGAAACAGATGATGATGGGTGTGTCATTTAAGCAAGTTATCTTCAGTATCTTCAATTCCGGAAGATGTAGAGATTGTGGATGAAGGAAATCCTGATCCAGTAACAGAAAGTGATGATGAAATTGATTCTTCTGATGATGATGAAGACAATGTTTATGTTAATCCAGATGATGATGATATCTTTGATCATATTGAAGATGATAATGTTCCAGCAGATGATACGACAAATCCTACAGATCAATCATGAAATTCTACACCATCATCAAGTTCGAATCCAACAAATGCTAATGAAAGCTCAACTTCTGGTACATCTACATCAAGTGAAACAGTGAATTCCAGATTCAAATACAACCATGGTATATTCTTTAAGAATCGGGAACAAAGATTGTTATTGGGAGTTGAACATGATTTCATAACTTTACGAAATACATTCATCGAGGAAAATACATACAAGATCTTCCGCATTAATGAAACACCAAGGAGTAAAAGATTTACTTATATAGGTTCACGATTGCTTCCAGCAAGTGAAAGAAACTGGTATGAGTTTATATGGAGGAAACATATCAACAAAGATGAAGATGATTTGTGGCTTCAATGAAAATATCATATTTCTGAAGTGTTGAATATTACTCGAGTCGGAGTAAAGATAAGTGAGAAAAGAGACGTCATCAGTCAGTTCCACGTTATTAGAGAAGATGAGAAGGAATACAAGTTCACAGAAGTAGATTTTCATAATCCAGATATGCTTGACATCATTCACATCTACAACTACCTCAGTATCATCACCATTCGACCTTTTGCTAAGGCTCAAGCTTTGGAAGCTGTGAAAAGATACATGATGGAGACAATTGAACTGATGAGACGTGAAGATTTTCAAATTGGTCTTGAAGTGAATAAGAAAAAGATTCGAATAACCTGTCCGAATCAATACACAGAGGGACTGAAGGATATGGGAATATTTCAAATGCAATTCGAACCCGAAGGGTTTGTATTTGTGAATTCTCAGAAAGAAAAGGTGTTCATTCACACTGAAGAGCTGAACAAATATTCAGATGGAACACTTAAGGCTGCATTGAAGTATCTTAAAATTCTTCAAAGCAAGTTTAATGACATTGATATGAAAATGGGTCTTGGAGAATTTATAAAGCATATCAGAGATCGTCTGAAGCTCCGGATCCATAAAAGTCAGTTTGAGATTCTTCGTGGTCAGAGAAAGAGAATGTATTTCAAAGAAATGGATGAATATCCATTACATGAGGGAGATCCAAGAAAAGCGTGGGGTGTCTGGAAACCTTCCAAGCAAATTTCAGAAAATCAAGTTGAAGTTTCAAAACCAGATGGCACACGATGGAAACTAACCTTTGGACCTCTCAAGATTACTCAGTAGGATTATACTGTAAAGTTCACATTTAACACTAAGGGGGAGATTGTTAGGACCCCGAGGTTGTATAGTGTTAATGTGAAATAAGCTTAAATGAAGATTCCTTAGAAGAGGGCTATATAAGGAACCTAAGTAGTCCTAATTAGATAGCCATTGCATTGTAAACGAGTTCTAGAAGCTGTGGAATGTAAATCTTGTTAATTATCTCTCATACCAAATCTCCTTCACACTTACCGAATCTCATTCTAACTTGTCTTTTCTTCTAATCTCAACATGATCTGACCTATCAATCTCAATAGCCAAATCCGTGTATCTCAAGATGAGGCTCTCAAAGATAAAAATATTTCTCACGAACGCTTGAACAATATCATCTCTCGATTCGAAGTTAAGGAGACCGGGCTTCGATATTTCACTGAAATAATTTGGGTACCTAGTTATGGGGATTTACGAAGCCTTATCCTAGACGAAGCCCATAAGTCAAGGTATTCGATTCATCCTGGATCCGGTAAGATGTACCACGATCTCAAAGAACAATATTGGTGGCCGAACCTTAAAAAGTACATTGCTACCTACGTTGGAAAGTGTTTGACTTGTTCCAAGGTCAAAGGCGAACATCAAAGGCCATCTGGGTTCAACAACCCAAAATTCCGCAATAGAAGTGGGAAAGGATAACGATAGACTTCATCACGAAACTATCGAAAATGGTAGGCGGTTATGATACCATCTGGGTTATTATTAACCATCTCACCAAATCCGCTCACTTCTTAGCCATGAAAGAAACTGATAATATGGACAAACTTGCACAACTGTACATAAAGGAAATTGTATCCCATCACGGTGTACCCTTATAGATTATTTTTGACCGAGATGCCCGTTTCGCTTCTAGATTTTGGCGTTCCTTACAATAAGCCTTGGGAACACGTTTAGACATGAGTACCGCATACCACCCAAAAACCGACGGACAAAGCGAATGCGCGATTCAAACTTTGGAAGTCATGTTACGAGCTTGTGTTATTGACTTCAGAAAAGCTTGGGAAAAGCATCTGCCTCTAGCCGAATTCTCTTATAACAATAGTTATCACTCGAGCATTAATGTCGCACCTTTCGAAGCTTTATATGGCCGCAAATGTCCTTCTCCTATTTGTTGGGCCGAAGTAGGTGACAAGCAAATCACCGGACCCGAACTCATCCATGAAACAACCGAGAAGATCTTTCAAAACCAAGAATGGCTCAAGACATCCCTTAGTCGTCAAAATAGCTATGCCAACCTTAGACGTAAGGATCTCAAATTTCAAGTGGGTGATCGCGTAATGTTAAAAGTCGCACCTTGGAAAGGTGTAATCCGTTTCGGAAAGCATGGAAAGTTAAATCCGCGATATATTGGTCCTTTTGAAATCTTGAAGCTTGTTGGACCCGTTGCTTACCGTTTGGACCTTCCATCTCAATTAAGTTCCGTTCATCCCACTTTCCACGTATCGAACTTGAAGAAGTCTCTTACCGAATCAGAACTTGTCATAAATCTCGAGGAACTTATTATTGATGACAAACTTCACTTCGTGGAAGAACCTGTTGAGGTCATGGACCGTAAGGTCAAAACCTTGAAGCACAACAAGATTTCAATCGTCCGAGTCAATTGGAATGTCAAAAGAGGACTCGAGTTTACTTGGGAACGGGAGGATCAGATGATGCAGAAATATCCTCACCTCTTTCCGACACTGCCGTCTACCTCAGCTTAAAATTTCGGGACGAAATTTTCTTTAACATGTGGGTAATGTAATGACCCGACTTTTTCGACTTATATTTATACTTATTACTTTCACGAAACTGCGTATTTGTGCGTACTGAGCTATATTTTATTCTGGGATCATTATTCATGTAAATTACTTTCGTTAATATCTTAAAATGTGTTATTAAGTGGTTAATCACTTAACTTGATCCTCGAATGCTTTTATGACCGTTTGTGTCACATGTCGTTTAGAACGAGCTACGTACTTAGTAATTACGCTTAGTGTTTTACTAATGCACACTAATTAGTCTTAATGGACTTTTTATCTTAATGGACTTAGGCCCACCCTACTCTAGCTAATGGACTATTAAGTTAGCCCATTTTAATGGACTTATGATCCATTAAGATGTAGGATAAAACCCATGAAGATAAGCCAACAACTAGCATATTTGTGTACCATTTCCTACACCATGTTGCATGGGATCCCAACATGCAAGCACTACCTTTGTACCACCACACATGAAAAGCAAAATGGTCCCCCCATCCCCACCCCATATGACCGTCGGCCTAGGGGACACACCACCACCACCACCACTTTAAATTCAAGCTTCATTTCACACTCCATTTCATTTTCTCTCAAAAACACACACACTTTCTCTCTAATTTTCTCTCTAGTCTTTCTCACACTAAAAGCTTTAGAACTTGTAAGTTTTTCATGAATTTCTTCTTCTTTTTCTTTCTAAATCACGAAATAATCATCATCATCAAGAGATCAAACTTTTTAGCTTTTTGATCTTGTAATATCTTGTAGATTCAAACCTTGATTGAGAATCTTCAAGAACATAAAAGATTCAAGCTTTCTAGCTTTGAATCTTCATTACTTTATTGGATCTAAGTTTTATAGCTTAAGATCTCTTTATTTTTGTTAAAAGATCAAAACTTGTGTTTATGATCTTCATGAAACTTGAAAATCTAACTTTTTTGCTTTAAAGATCTTCAAGAACATTAGAAATCCAAGCTTTCTAGCTTGAGGTTTCTACAAAAGTTTGTTAAGAGATCAAGTTATTTAACTTATGATCTTTAATTTGTTTCACTTTAATTTTGTAAACTTATGTTTTCATGAAACAAAGATACAAGCTTTCTAGCTTGAAATCTCATAAGTATTATTTAGGAATCCAAGCTTTCTAGCTTAGGTTTTTCATTATTTTGTTTGATCTAAGTTATGTAACTCATGCTCATCTAACTTGTTTACACAAAAGCTCATAAGCTTACATTTATTTTACTTTGTAAGAATCTCAGTTTTATAACTTAAGATTTTGTAAAAAGTTGAAAGTCTAAGTTCTATAACTTAGGGTTTCATCTAGAACACAAGATCTAGACCTTCTAGTCTAAGGTCTTCAATGTTTATCTAAGATCTAAGTTCTATAACTTAAGGTCTTGCTTGTTTGGTTTAAATCAAAGTTTATAGCTTAATAGAACTTGTACATGTGTCGAAACTAAGAACTTGATGTAACTTTGGTTCATCATCTTGCTCAAACTCTTAAATGAGTTGTATTTCTTTTCTTAGTCTTAACATTGTGTGTTGATAGTTAAAACTTGGTCAAAGTGATGCTAAAACATCAAAGAGTTGTACACTTGAGGCTTATACGCATCAAGGATGAGAACCGTGATAAGCATCAAACACCAAGAAACCCACTAGAGCACTTGTTTCTGTTTTTCAGGGACTGATCAGGCTCCTAGAGATTCTGAAACGTAGATTTCCATATATTTCAGTTCGAGTATATGACTTTTCGTTTAAGACTTGCTGAAATCCGATATACGGTTTAGGATTTATAGTCTTCCGAAGTTCACTACGCCTTCATAACGACGTGCTGAAAAAATTTCTAACCTACTCTCGCTTGAACTGTCGCCACGATCAAACGACATCGAGTTAGGATCTGATCTTTGGATAGCGGTAAGAGGACTCACAAACGGAGCCTTGGCCACTGACCGCGCATCATTTCAGTTTGTGTAGAGGTCGTTGCGGCTGATTGAATACAACCCTTTGTTTCGACCTCTATTCTTGTTGAAAACTTACTTTATCTATTACGTATGATGATAATGATGATAATGATGATACATGAGACTTAACTTACGTACTTTTAAACTTTTTGGGATGATTTACTGACTTAGTAACCTTTGACTTAGGTTGAGGACCTTTCGGACTGACTTACTAATTGCTTACACTTTCGTAACGATTTTACCGCACATTCACTGTGAGTTATAGCTCCCTTTTTAGTTTAACAATTTTTGGGACTGAGAATACATGCGCTTTTTATGTTTTACATACTAGACACGAGTACTTTAACTTTATATATGTGTGGGTGACATAACGGCATAAACTTTCCCCTTAGCTCGGTAACGTTTAGTCATTGGTTTATGAACCGGTGAACGCGAATCTTAGATATGGATCCATAGGGTTTGACATCCCCACTCAGGCTAGTCGCGCTAGCATTTAATGGGTGTTTAATACTTCGTCTGTTTTAACGCACTCGATAAGTGTATTTTTAGGGGGTGATATATTGTAGTTCTTTTGTTAAGTTAGTTACCAAGCGCCCACGATTAAGCATATACTTTTCATACTGTTTTGAATACGAAATCTCGTGGTCTACATTACATTATTGTTTACAATAATACTATAGCTCACTGATAGTGCTCCAAATGAACATATTTTTAGTAGCAATATCTTTCCAATATGTAAAGTTTTCAGTTGCAATTGTTCTATTTCAAGTAATATTCGTTTATATTAAATAAGTGCGAAGACAAAAGGCGAAAACGAAGATTTGAAGACGCAAACGTCCAAAAAGCTCAAATGTACAAGATACAATCCAAGTGATTCAATTTATTGATAAGAAACGTCTAAAAATGACAAGAGTACAAGTTGCAGAACGCAAAGTACAAGATATTAAATTATACGAAAGGACGTTCGAAAATCCGGAACCGGGACCTGAGCCAACTATCAACGCCCGACGCAACGGACTAAAAATTATGAGTCAACTATGCACAAGAATATAATATAATATTTAAATAATTATATAAATTATTTATATATTATATATATTTATTAAATTACGTCGACAAAGCTAGGATCCAAAATATTGTGAGCTGGATTTCGGACCTTCGCACTCGCGGAGCTGTGAAGGCTTAAAACCTCCACGATCGCGGAGCACACCAGGATCAAAATTTCCTATAAAAGGCACGAGCTTGCTGCCGAGTTCAACACACCAAAAATCAATCTCTCTCTCTGATATATATATATATATATATATATATATATATATATATATATATATATATATATATATATATATATATATATATATATATATATATATATATAATATAAATTAGTTTAGTTTTATATTAGATTAGTTTAGTTAATGTAATGGTTAATTACGGGTTTTAAAGTCGGAGCTCTGTCCGTGTAACACTACACGATAAATAATCAATGTAAGCTATGTTCTCCTTTTTAAATTAATGTTTCATACTTAAGTTATTATTATGCTTATTTAAGACGAAGTAATCATGATGTTGGGCTAAAATACTAAATTTGGGTAATTGGGCTTTGTACCATAATTGGGGTTTAGACAAAAGAACGACACTTATGGAAATTAGACTATGGGCTATTAATGAGCTTTATATTTGTTTAACTAAATGATAGTTTGTTAATTTAATATGAAGATTTACAATTGGACGCACCTATAAATAACCACATACACTCGATCGAACACGATGGGCTGGATATTTATATGTACGAATAATCGTTCATTTAACCGGACACGGGAATGAATTAATAGTCACTAGAATTATTAAAATAGGGATGAAATTATATACAAGGACACTTGGTGTAATTGTTAACAAAGTATTAAAACCTTGGGTTACACGCAGTCGATATCCTGGTGTAATTATTAAACAAAGTATTAAGACCTTGTTACAGTTTAAGTCCCCAATTAGTTGGAATATTTGACTTCGGATATAAGGATAATTTGACGAGGACACTCACACTTTATATTTATGACTGATGGACTGTTATGGACAAAAACCAGACAGGCATATTAAATAATCCAGGACAAAGAACAATTAACCCATGGGAATAAATTAAAAATCAACACGTCAAACATCATGATTACAGAAGTTTAAATAAGCATAATATATTTTATTTCATATTTCCTCGTACTTTTATTTATTGTCATTTTAATTATTGTTATTTATTTTATATTGTTAGTTAAATATCGTCATTTACTTTACGTGTAGTAACCCGAAGTTTTCCATGTTTATATATATATTAAATGAAATTGTTATTTACATGATTAAGTGTTTCCAACATGTTAAGCAATCAAACTTGTTAAGACTTAATTAATTGAAATAGGTTTCATATAGACAATTGACCACCCAAGTTGACCGGTGATTCACGAATGTTAAAACTTGTAAAAACTATACGATGACATATATATGGTTATATATATAGTTAACATGATTTTATTATAAGTATGTATCTCATTAGGTATTTTAACAATGAGTTATATACATAAAAATGAGACTATTAATTTAAGAAACTCGAAAACGATATATATAACGATTATCGTTATAACAACGTCTTACTAGGTACATATGAATCATATTAAGATATTGATACACTTGGTTAATTATGTTAAATGATAAGTAAATATATTATTAAGTGTATTAACAATGAAATACATATGTAAAAATAAGACTACTAACTTAATGATTTCGAAACGAGACATACATGTAACGATTATCGTTGTAACGACATTTAACTGTATATATATCATACTAAGATATATTATATATCATAATATCATGATAATATAACAATTTAACATCTCATTTGTTATAATAAATAATGGGTTAACAACATTCAACAAGATCGTTAACCTAAAGGTTTCAAAACAACATTTACATGTAACGACTAACGATGACTTAACGACTCAGTTAAAATGTATATACATGTAGTGTTTTAATATGTATTCATACACTCTTGAAAGACTTCAAGACACTTATCAAAATACTTCTACTTAATAAAAATGCTTACAATTACATCCTCGTTCAGTTTCATCAACAATTCTATTCGTATGCACCCGTATTCGTACTCGTACAATACACAGCTTTTAGATGTATGTACTATTAGTATATACACTCCAATGATCAGCTCTTAGCAGCCCATGTGAGTCACCTAACACATGTGGGAACCATCATTTGGCAACTAGTATAAAATATCTCATAAAATTACAAAAATATGAGTAATCATTCATGACTAATTTACATGAAAACAAAATTACATATCCTTTATATCTAATCCATACACCAACGACCAAAAACACCTACAAACACTTTCATTCTTCACTTTTCTTCATTTAATTGATCTCTCTCAAGTTCTATCTTCAAGTTCTAAGTGCTCTTCATAAATTCCAAAAGTTCTAGTTTCATAAAATCAAGAATACTTCCAAGATTGCAAATTTACTTCCAAGTTTTCTAAATCCATTCCAAGTAATCATCCAAGATCAAGAAATCTTTGTTACTTACAGTAGGTTATCTTTCTAATACAAGGTAATAATCATATTCAAACTTTAATTCAATTTCTATAACTATAACAATCTTCTTTCGAGTGGAAATCTTACTTGAAATTGTTTTCGTGTCATGATTCTGCTTCAAGAACTTTCAAGCCATCCAAGGATCCTTTGAAGCTAGATCTATTTTTCTCATTTCTAGTAGGTTTATCCAAGGAACTTGAGGTAGTAATGATGTTCATAACATCATTTTATTCATACATATAAAGCTATCTTATTCGAAGGTTTAAACTTGTAATCACTAGAACATAGTTTAGTTAATTCTAAACTTGTTCGCAAATAAAAGTTAATCCTTCTAACTTAACTTTCAAAATCAATTAAACACATGTTCTATATCTATATGATATGCTAACTTAATGATTTAAAACCTGGAAACACGAAAAACACCGTAAAACCGGATTTACGCCGTCGTAGTAACACCGAGGGCTGTTTTGGGTTAGTTAATTAAAAACTATGATAAAATTTGATTTAAAAGTTGTTATTCTGGGAAAATGATTTTTATTATGAACATGAAACTATATCCAAAAATTATGTTTAAACTCAAAGTGGAAGTATGTTTTCTAAAATTGTCATCTAGACGTCGTTCTTTCGACTGAAATGACTTCCTTTACAAAAACGACTTGTAACTTATTTTCCGACTATAAACCTATACTTTTTCTATTTAGATTCATAAAATAGAGTTAAATATGAAACCATAGCAATTTAATTCACTCAAAACGGATTTAAAATGAAGAAGTTATGGGTAAAACAAGATTGGATAATTTTTCTCATTTTAGCTACGTGAAAATTGGTAACAAATCTATTCCAACCATAACTTAATCAACTTGTATTGTATATTATGTAATCTTGAGATACCATAGACACGTATATAATGTTTCGACCTATCATGTCGACACATCTATATATATTTCGGAACAACCACAGACACTTTATATGTGAATGTTGGAGTTAGCTATACATGGTTGAGGTTGATTCTAAAATATATATAGTTTGAGTTGTGATCAATACTGAGATACGTATACACTGGGTCATGGATTGATTCAAGATAATATTTATCAATTTATTTCTGTACATCTAACTGTGGACAACTAGTTGTAGGTTACTAACGAGGACAGCTGACTTAATAAACTTAAAACATCAAAATATATTAAAAGTGTTGTAAATATATTTTGAACATACTTTGATATATATGTATATATTGTTATAGGTTCGTGAATCAACCAGTGGCCAAGTCTTACTTCCCGACGAAGTAAAAATCTGTGAAAGTGAGTTATAGTCCCACTTTTAAAATCTAATATTTTTGGGATGAGAATACATGCAGGTTTTATAAATGATTTATAAAATAGACACAAGTACGTGAAACTACATTCTATGGTTGAATTATCGAAATCGAATATGCCCCTTTTTATTAAGTCTGGTAATCTAAGAATTAGGGAACAGACACCCTAATTGACGCGAATCCTAAAGATAGACCTATTGGGCCTAACAAACCCCATCCAAAGTACCGGATGCTTTAGTACTTCGAAATTTATATCATATCCGAAGGGTGTCCCGGAATGATGGGGATATTCTTATATATGCATCTTGTTAATGTCGGTTACCCGGTGTTCACCATATGAATGATTTTTATCTCTATGTATGAGATGTGTATTGAAATATGAAATCTTGTTGTCTATAGTTACGATTTGATATATATAGGTTAAACCTATAACTCACCAACATTTTTGTTGACGTTTAAAGCATGTTTATTCTCAGGTGAATACTAAGAGCTTCCGCTGTTGCATACTAAAATAAGGACAAGATTTGGAGTCCATGTTTGTATGATATTGTGTAAAAACTGCATTCAAGAAACTGATTTCGATGTAACATATTTGTATTGTAAACCATTATGTAATGGTCGTGTGTAAATAGGATATTTTAGATTATCATTATTTGATAATCTACGTAAAGCTTTTTAAACCTTTATTTATGAAATAAAGGTTATGGTTTGTTTTAAAAATGAATGCAGTCTTTGAAAAACGTCTCATATAGAGGTCAAAACCTCGCAACAAAATCAATTAATATGAAACGTTTTTAATCAATAAGAACGGGACATTTCAGTTGGTATCCGAGCGTTGGTCTTAGAGAACCAGAAAATTTGCATTAGTGTGTCTTATCGAGTTTGTTAGGATGCATTAGTGAGTCTGGACTTCGACCGTGTTTTCTTTAAAAATGATTGCTTAACATTTTTGTTGGAAACTATATATTATTAACATGTATATATTATGTGATATATTAATCTCTTAACATGTTTGTTATTGTGTGATAGATGTCTACCTCTAGCAAAAATCCCATTGACTCACCTAATAATAACAAAGAGTCGAATATATATTGGACTGATTCACAAGTTCCCGAAGAAGAACCGGAAGAAGAATCAGAACCGGAAGAAGAATCAGAACCGGAAGAGGAGGAACCGGAGGAGGAAATAGAACCGGTGGGGGAAATAATAAAACGGTTAAGTAAAAGAAAATTCTCAACCAACCGACCAAGGTTAATTATGGTCAATGGTGTTTCTGCCAAGGAAGCAAAATATTGGGAGGATTACCAATTCTCCGATGAATCGGATTCCGACGAGAATTCTGATGATGTTATAGAAATTACCCCAACTGAATTTAAAAAGGCAAAAGAAAATAATAAGGGAATGGGCATAAAAATAGAAAAATCTAATTCCAACCCCGATGAACTTTATATGTATCGTCAACCCCCGAAGCCCTTAAGTTGTAACAATGACCCGGGAACCTCTAAACCACCAGGTTTTTCTAAACCGTTGTGGAAAATGACAGCTCGTATTAGGAGAACATCATATATCCCTATAAACTTGGCAAAACGAACCAAAACGAAGAAGAAGGAGAAACGAGCGAGTCGGAATAAGATAGTTGTATTCGTGTGGTGTAATATATGTAATATAGTGTACTTATGCTTTATGATATATGTAAAAATTGCTTGTATTAATAAATATTTTTTTTATGAATCTAACTCTTGTCTATTTTACAGTATAAAAACACAAAATGGATAGACAACCCAATATTTTAAGAGACCTACCCGGAGACATGATTGATGAAATCTTGTCTAGAGTCGGTCAGAATTCTTCGGCACAACTATTTACGGCGAAATCAGTTTGTAAGACATTCGAAGAACGTTCCAAGAATGTCTTGGTTTATAAGAGACTTTCGTTTGAAAGATGGGGGATATCACATTGGGAAACCCATAAGTTACGATGTGTTTACTTTGACGCATATATTTCGGGGAACCCAAATGCTATTTTACGCAACGGGTTAAGAAATTATTTTTACTCAATGTATCCGAATATAGGACTTCATGATTTAGAAAAAGCGGCTAACATGCAACATAAAGAAGCATGCTATGCTTACGGGTTAGTAATGTTCGCTTCTCACCAAAGTGAGAAAAAGAACATCGGGCTACAACTATTAAACAAAACGTTCCCACAAGTGACGGAGTCGGTAATTGGGGTAAGAAATGAGGTTTTTAGGTTATTACGAGACTGTTGGTCATTACGTAACCCTCGTCTCTTTGACGACGTTACAACACGCTGTCTTATCAACGGCCATAACAGTTATGTTCCACAAGACCAAGGATGGGAAGTTGTCCTAGTAAAACCAGAATGCATGACTTGTTTCTGGACATATGAATTACGTGTCTTTATTGCCTTTGCTGAACGACTTGTGTACTAGCTAGAATTATCTTCACAACTATCTTGTATCAAAGTTATTGTGTGCTATATTTCATGCTTTATGTAAAATAAGCGGTATTGTAAGTTTGTAAAATATTGTATAAAAGTTTGAACGCGAAATATTATTATAATCAGTTTTTCATATAGAATTGTAGTAGTTGAATTGTATATTAGCTACTAAGTATGAACTTAACGGGTAGGTACTACCCGAATTTAAACTTATAAAATGCTAATATGAAGAAAAAACTTTTATAAATGAGTTCATATTATGCTATGAAATACTATTAACTACTCTTAATATTCTGTATGATTAACTTGTTCCATTTGACTATTTTGAAGGAAATGGCACCGACTACTCGACACACCGTGAATATGAATGAAGAGGAATTCCGTACTTTTCTAGCTTCAAACATAGCCGCAGTACAGGCTGCGCTACATACCAACAATAACCTTGGATCTAGCAGTACAGGAAATTGTGTAGGATGCACCTATAAAGAATTCACTGCCTGCAAACCTTTGGAATTTGATGGAACCGAAGGACCGATCGGATTGAAACGGTGGACCAAGAAGGTCGAATCGGTGTTTGCCATAAGTAAGTGTACTGAAGAGGACAAAGTGAAGTACGCTACGCATACCTTCACAGGTTCTGCGTTAACATGGTGGAATACCTATCTAGAGCAAGTGGGACAAGATGATGCGTACGCACTACCGTGGTCAGCATTCAAGCACTTGATGAACGAGAAGTACCGTCCCAGAACCGAGGTCAATAAGCTCAAGACAGAACTTAGAGGGTTACGAACCCAAGGATTTGATATTACCACGTACGAAAGACGATTCACAGAATTGTGCCTATTGTGTCCGGGAGCATTCGAAGATGAGGAAGAGAAGATCGACGCATTTGTGAAAGGATTACCGGAAAGAATCCAAGAAGATATAAGTTCACACGAGCCCGCCTCCATACAACAGGCATGTAGAATGGCTCACAAACTAGTGAACTAGATTGAGGAAAGAATTAAAGAACAGACGGCTGAAGAGGCTAATGTGAAGTAAGTCAAAAGAAAGTGGGAGGAAAACGGTGATAAGAATCACCAATACAACAATAACAGCAATTACAATAATAATCGCAACAATTATCCCAACAATCGCAACATCAATCGCAACTACAGCAAACGGCCCAACAACAACAACAACAACAGCAACTACAACAATCATCCCAACAACAATAACAACCGCAACAATAACAACAACAACAACAATCAGAAGCAGCTATGCCAAAGGTGTGAAAAGTATCACTCGGGGTTCTGCACCAAATTTTGCAACAAGTGTAAAAGAAATTGTCATAGCGCGGCGAAGTGTGAGGTCTACGGACCAGGGGTTAACAGAATGAAAGGAACAAATGGTGTCGGAACGAGTAATGGTGGAGCAAGTAGTGTCGGAGTAAGTTATGCCAATGTAGTTTGTTATAAATGTGGAAAAACGGGCCACATTATTAGAAATTGCCCGAACCAGGAGAACACGAATGGACAAGGCCGCGGAAGAGTTTTCAATATTAATGCGGCAGAGGCACAGGAAGACCCGGAGCTTGTTACGGGTACGTTTCTTATTGACAATAAATCTGCTTACATTTTATTTGATTCGGGTGCGGATAGAAGCTATATGAGTAGAGATTTTTGTGCTAAATTAAGTTGTCCATTGACGCCGTTGGATAGTAAATTTTTACTTGAATTAGCAAACGGTAAATTAATTTCAGCAGATAATATATGCCGGAATCGAGAAATTAAACTGGGTAGCGAAATATTTAAGATTGATTTGATACCAGTAGAGTTAGGGAGTTTTGATGTAATAGTTGGCATGGACTGGCTGAAGAAGGTGAAAGCAGAGATCGTATGTTATAAAAATGCAATTCGCATTGTACGAGAAGAAGGAGAACCCTTAATGGTGTACGGAGAAAAGGGCAACATGAAGCTACATCTTAT
Organism: Rutidosis leptorrhynchoides; assembly: GCF_046630445.1. Classification (NCBI taxonomy): domain Eukaryota; kingdom Viridiplantae; phylum Streptophyta; class Magnoliopsida; order Asterales; family Asteraceae; genus Rutidosis; species Rutidosis leptorrhynchoides. The sequence goes on from NC_092336.1 coordinate 163,482,195, forward strand.
TAGCAATTTGAAGGCACAAAAACTAATAAGAAAAGGTTGCTATGCTGTTCTAGCACACGTCGAGAAAGTACAAACTGAAGAAAAGAGCATCAATGATGTTCCCGTCGCAAAAGAATTTCCCGATGTATTTCAGAAAGAATTACCGGGACTACCTCCACATCGATCTGTTGAATTTCAAATAGATCTTGTACCAGGAGCTGCACCAATAGCTCGTGCTCCTTATAGACTCGCACCCAGCGAGATGAAAGAACTGCAAAGCCAACTGCAAGAACTATTAGAACGTGGTTTCATTCGACCAAGCACATCACCATGGGGAGCTCCTGTTTTGTTTGTCAAGAAGAAGGATGATACATTTAGGTTGTGTATTGACTATAGAGAGTTGAACAAACTTACCATCAAAAACCGTTATCCACTGCCGAGAATTGACGACTTATTTGATCAACTACAAGGCTCGTCGGTTTATTCGAAGATCGATTTACGTTCTTGATATCATCAAATGCGAGTAAAGGAGGATGATATTCCAAAAACTGCTTTTAGGACGCGTTATGGTCATTACGAGTTTATGGTTATGCCGTTTGGATTGACTAACGTACCAGCTGTGTTCATGGACCTTATGAACCGAGTGTGTGGGCCATATATTGACAAGTTTGTCATTGTTTTCATTGATGACATACTTATTTACTCAAAGAATGATCAAGAGCACGAAGAACATTTGAGAAAAGTGCTAGAAGTATTGAGGAAAGAAAAACTGTACGCTAAGTTTTCAAAGTGTGCATTTTGGTTGGAAGAAGTTCAATTCCTCGGTCACATAGTGAACAAAGAAGGTATCCAGGTGGACCCGGCCAAGATTGAAACCGTTGAAAAGTGGGAAACCCAAAAACTCCGAAGCATATACGTCAATTTTTAGGATTGGCTGGTTACTACAGAAGATTCATCCAAGATTTCCCCAAAATAGCAAAACCCTTGACTGCATTAACGCATAAAGGGAAGAAATTTGAATGGAAGGATGAACAAGAGAAGGCGTTTCAATTATTGAAGAAAAAGCTAACTACGACACCTATATTGTCATTTCCTGAAGGGAATGATGATTTTGTGATTTATTGTGACGCATCAAAGCAAGGTCTCGGTTGTGTATTAATGCAACGGACGAAGGTGATTGCTTATGCGTCTAGACAATTGAAGATTCACGAGAAAAATTATACAACGCATGATTTGGAATTAGGCGCGGTTGTTTTTGCATTAAAGACTTGGAGGCACTACTTATATGGGGTCAAAAGTATTATATATACCGACCACAAAAGTCTTCAACACATATTTAATCAGAAACAACTGAATATGAGGCAGCGTAGGTGGATAGAATTGTTGAATGATTACGACTTTGAGATTCGTTACCACCCGGGGAAGGCAAATGTGGTAGCGGACGCCTTGAGCAGAAAGGACAGAGAACCCATTCGAGTAAAATCTATGAATATAATGATTCACACTAACCTTACTACTCAAATAAAGGAGGCGCAACAAGGAGTTTTAAAGGAGGGAAATTCAAAGGATGAAATACCCAAAGGATCGGAGAAGCATCTTAATATTCGGGAAGACGGAACCCGGTATAGGGCTAAAAGAATTTGGGTACCAAAATTTGGAGATATAAGAGAAATGGTACTTAGAGAAGCTCATAAAACCAGATACTCAATACATCCTGGAACGGGGAAGATGTACAAGGATCTTAAGAAACATTTTTGGTGGTCAGGTATGAAAGCCGATATTGCTAAATATGTAGGAGAATGTTTGACGTGTTCTAAGGTCAAAGCTGAACATCAGAAACCATCAGGTCTACTACAACAACCTGAAATCCCGGAATGGAAATGGGAAAACATTGTAGTGACCTGAACTTTTCCATGTTTATATATATTAATTGAGATTGATATTTACATGATTAAATGTTTCCAACATATTAAGCAATCAAAATTGTTAAGACTTGATTAATTGAAATATGTTTCATATAGACAATTGACCACCCAAGTTGACCAGTGATTCACGAACGTTAAAACTTGTAAAAACTATATGATGACATATATATGGATATATATATATATATATATAGTTAACATGATACTATGATAACTAAACATATCATTAAGTATATTAACAATGAACTACATATGTAAAAACAAGACTACTAACTTAATGATTTTTAAACGAGACATATATGTAACGGTTATCGTTGTAAAGACATTTAATGTATATATATCATATTAAGAGATATTCATACATGGTAATATCATGATAATATAATAATTTAAAATCTCATTTGATATTATAAACATTGGGTTAACAACATTTAACAAGATCGTTAACCTAAAGGTTTCAAAATAACACTTACATGTAACGACTAATGATGACTTAACGACTCAGTTAAAATGTATATACATGTAGTGTTTTAATATGTATTTATACACTTTTGAAAGACTTCAATACACTTATCAAAATACTTCTACTTAACAAAAATATTTACAATTACATCCTCGTTCAGTTTCATCAACAATTCTACTCGTATGCACCCGTATTCGTACTCGTACAATACACAGCTTTTAGATATATATACTATTGGTATATACACTCCAATGATCAGCTCTTAGCAGCCCATGTGAGTCACCTAACACATGTGAGAACCATCATTTGGCAACTAGCATGAAATATCTCATAAAATTACAAAAATATGAGTAATCATTTATGACTTATTTACATGAAAACAAAATTACATATCCTTTATATCTAATCCATACACCAACGACCAAAAACACCTACAAACACTTTCATTCTTCAATTTTCTTCATCTAATTGATCTCTCTCAAGTTCTATCTTCAAGTTCTAAGTGTTCTTCATATATTCTACAAGTTCTAGTTACATAAAATCAAGAATACTTTCAAGTTTGCTAGCTCACTTCCAATCTTGTAAGGTGATCATCCAACCTCAAGAAATCTTTGTTTCTTACAGTAGGTTATCATTCTAATACAAGGTAATAATCATATTCAAACTTTGGTTCAATTTCTATAACTATAACAATCTTATTTCAAGTGATGATCTTACTTGAACTTGTTTTCATGTCATGATTCTGCTTCAAGAACTTCGAGCCATCCAAGGATCCGTTGAAGCTAGATCCATTTTTCTCTTTTCCAGTAGGTTTATCCAAGGAACTTAAGGTAGTAATGATGTTCATAACATCATCCGATTCATACATATAAAGCTATCTTATTCGAAGGTTTAAACTTGTAATCACTAGAACATAGTTTAGTTAATTCTAAACTTGTTCGCAAACAAAAGTTAATCCTTCTAACTTGACTTTTAAAATCAACTAAACACATGTTCTATATCTGTATGATATGCTAACTTAATGATTTAAAACCTGGAAACACGAAAAACACCGTAAAACCGGATTTACGCCGTCGTAGTAACACCTCGGGCTGTTTTGGGTTAGTTAATTAAAAACTATGATAAACTTTGATTTAAAAGTTGTTATTCTGAGAAAATGATTTTTATTATGAACATGAAACTATATCCAAAAATTATGGTTAAACTCAAAGTGGAAGTATATTTTCTAAAATGGTCATCTAGACGTCGTTCTTTCGACTGAAATGACTACCTTTACAAAAATGACGTGTAACTTATTTTTCTGACTATAAACCTATACTTTTTCTGTTTAGATTCATAAAATAGAGTTCAATATGAAACCATAGCAATTTGATTCACTCAAAACGGATTTAAAGTGAAGAAGTTATGGGTAAAACAAGATTGGATAATTTTTCTCATTTTAGCTACGTGAAAATTGGTAACAAATCTATTCCAACCATAACTTAATCAACTTGTATTGTATATTATGTAATCTTGAGATACCATAGACACGTATACAATGTTTCGACCTATCATGTCGACACATCTATATATATTTCGGAACAACCATAGACACTCTATATGTGAATGTTGGAGTTAGCTATACAGGGTTGAGGTTGATTCCAAAATATATATAGTTTGAGTTGTGATCAATACTGAGATACGTATACACTGGGTCGTGGATTGATTCAAGATAATATTTATTGATTTATCTATGTACATCTAACTGTGGACAATTAGTTGTAGGTTACTAACGAGGACAGCTGACTTAATAAACTTAAAACATCAAAATATATTAAAAGTGTTGCAAATATATTTTGAACATACTTTGATATATATGTATATATTGTTATAGGTTCGTGAATCAACCAGTGGCCAAGTCTTACTTTCCGACGAAGTAAAAATCTGTGAAAGTGAGTTATAGTCCCACTTTTAAAATCTAATATTTTTGGGATGAGAATACATGCAGGTTTTATAAATGATTTACAAAATAGACACAAGTACGTGAAACTACATTCTATGGTTGAATTATCGAAATCGAATATGCCCCTTTTTATTAAGTCTGGTAATCTAAGAATTATGGAACAGACACCCTAATTGACGCGAATCCTAAAGATAGATCTATTGGGCCTAACAAACCCCATCCAAAGTACTGGATGCTTTAGTACTTCGAAATTTATATCATATCCGAAGGGTGTCCCGAAATGATGGGGATATTCTTATATATGCATCTTGTTAATGTCGGTTACCAGGTGTTCACCATATGAATGATTTTTATCTCTATGTATGGGATGTGTATTGAAATATGAAATCTTGTGGTCTATTATTATGATTTGATATATATAGGTTAAACCTATAACTCACCAACATTTTTGTTGACGTTTTAAGCATGTTTATTCTTAGGTGATTATTAAGAGCTTTCGCTGTCGCATACTTAAATAAGGACGAGATTTGGAGTCCATGCTTGTATGATATTGTGTAAAAACTGCATTCAAGAAACTTATTTTGTTGTAACATATTTGTATTGTAAACCATTATGTAATGGCCGTGTGTAAACAGGATATTTTAGATTATCATTATTTGATAATCTACGTAAAGCTTTTTAAACCTTTATTGATGAAATAAAGGTTATGGTTTGTTTTAAAATGAATGTAGTCTTTGAAAAACGTCTCATATAGAGGTCAAAACCTCGCAACGAAATCAATTAATATGGAACGTTTTTAATCAATAAGAACGGGACATTTCAGTTGGTATCAGAGCGTTGGTCTTAGAGAACCAGAATTTTGCATTAGTGTGTCTTATCGAGTTTGTTAGGATGCATTAGTGAGTCTGGACTTCGACCGTGTTTACTTGAAAAATGATTGCTTAACAAATTTTGTTGGAAACTATATATTTTTTAACATGTGAATATTATGTGATATATTAATCTCTTAACGCGTTTGATATTATGTGATAGATGTCTACCTCTAGAACAAGTCCCATTGACTTACCTAATAATAATGAAGAGTCAAATGTAAATTGGAATGATTCGTGGACTGATTCACAAGTTCCCGAAGAGGAACCGGAAGAAGAGTCGGAACCGGAAGAAGAATCGGAACCGGAAGAAGAATCGGAACCGGATGAAGAAATAGAACCTGTGGGGGAAATAATAAAACGGTTAAGTAAAAGAAAATCCTCAACCAACCGACCAAGGTTAATTATGGTCAATGGTGTTTCCGCCAAGGAAGCAAAATATTGGGAGGATTACCAATTCTCCGATGAATCGGATTCCGACGAGAATTCCAATGATGTTATAGAAATTACCCCAACTGATTTTAAAAAGGTAAAAGAAAATAATAAGGGAAAGGGCATAAAAATAGAGAAATCTAATTCCAACCCCGATGAACTTTATTTGTATCGTCAACCCCCGAAGTCCTTAAGTTGTAACAATGACCCGGGAACCTCTAAACCACCAGGTTTTTCTAAACCAATGTGGAAAAAGACGGCTCGTATTAGGGGAACATCATATATCCCTAGAAACTTGGCAAAACGAACCAAAACCGAAGAAGAAGAAACAAGCGAGTCGGAATAAGATAGTTGTATTCGTGTGGTGTAATATATGTAATATAGTGTGCTTATGCTTTATGATATATGTAAAAATTGCTTGTATTAATAAGTATTTTTTTTATGAATCTAACTCTTGTCTATTTTACAGTATAAAAACACAAAATGGATAGACAACCCAATATTTTAAGAGACCTACCCGGAGACATGATTGATGAAATCTTGTCTAGAGTCGGTCAGAATTCTTCGGCACAACTATTTAAGGCGAGATCAGTTTGTAAGACATTCGAAGAACGTTCCAAGAATGCCTTGGTTTACAAAAGGTTTTCGTTCGAAAGATGGGGGATATCACATTGGGAAATCCATAGGTTACGATGTGTTTACTTTGACGCATATATTGCGGGGAACCCAAATGCTATTTTACGCAATGGGTTAAGAAATTATTTTGACTCAATATATCCGAATATTGGACTTCGTGATTTAGAAAAAGCGGCTAACATGCAACATAAAGAAGCATGTTATGCTTATGGATTAGTAATGTTCGCTTCTCACCAAAGTGAGAACAAGAACATCGGGCTACAACTATTAAACAAAACGTTCCCACAAGTGACAGAGTCGGTAATTGGGGTAAGAAATGAGGTTTTTAGATTGTTACGGGACTGTTAGACATTACATAACCCTCGTCCCTTTAACGATGTTACAACACGCTGTCTTATCAACGGCCATAACGGTTATGTTCCACAAGACCAAGGATGGGAAGTAATCCTAGTAAAACCAGAATGCATGACTTGTTTCTGGACATATAAATTACGTGTCTTTATTGCCTTTGCTGAACGACTTGTGTACTAGCTAGAATTATCTTCACAACCATCTTGTATCAAATTTATTGTGTGCTATATTTCATGCTATATGTAAAATAAGCGGTATTGTAAGTTTGTAAAATATTGTGTAAAAGTTTGAACGCGAAATATTATTATAATCAGTTTTTCATATAGAATTGTAGTAGTTGAATTGTATATTAGCTACTAAGTATGAACTTAACGGGTAGGTACTACCCGAATTTAAACTTATAAAACGCTAATATGAAGAAAAAACTTTTATAAATGAGTTCATATTATGCTACGAAATACTATTAACTACTCTTAATATTCTGTATGATTAACTTGTTCCATTTAACTATTTTGAAGGAAATGGCACCGACTACTCGACACACCGTGAATATGAATGAAGAGGAATTTCGTACTTTTTTAGCTTCAAACATAGCCGCAGTACAGGCTGCACTACATACCAACAATAACCTTGGATCTAGCAGTACAGGAAATCGTGTAGGATGCACCTACAAAGAATTCACTGCGTGCAAACCTTTGGAATTTGATGGAACTGAAGGACCGATCGGATTGAAACGGTGGACCGAGAAGGTCGAATCGGTGTTTGCCATAAGTAAGTGTACTGAAGAGGAAAAAGTGAAGTACGCTATGCATACCTTCACAGGTTCTGCGTTAACATGGTGGAATACCTATCTAGAGCAAGTGGGACAAGACGATGCGTACGCACTACCGTGGTCAGCATTCAAGCACTTGATGAACGAGAAGTACCGTCCCAGAACCGAGGTCAATAAGCTCAAGACAGAACTTAGGGGGTTACGAACCCAAGGATTTGATATTACCACGTACGAAAGATGATTCACAGAATTGTGCCGATTGTGTCCGGGAGCATTCGAAGATGAGGAAGAGAAGATCGACGCGTTTGTGAAAGGATTACCGGAAAGAATCCAAGAAGATATAAGTTCACACGAGCCCGCCTCCATACAACAGGCATGTAGAATGGCTCACAAACTAGTGAACCAGATTGAAGAAAGAATTAAAGAACAGACTGCTGAAGAGGCCAATGTGAAGCAAGTCAAAAGAAAGTGGGAGGAAAACGGTGATAAGAATCACCAATACAACAACAACAGCAATTACAACAATAATCGCAACAATTATCCCAACAATCGAAACATCAATCGCAACTACAACAAACGGCCCAACAACAACAACAACAACAACAACAACAACAACAGCAACTACAACAATCATCCCAATAATAATAATAACCACAACAACAACAACAATCAGAAGCAGCTATGCCAAAGGTGTGAAAAGTATCACTCGGGGTTCTGCACCAAATTTTGCAACAAGTGTAAAAGAAATGGTCATAGCACGGCGAAGTGTGAGGTCTACGGACCAGGGGTTAATAGAACGAAAGGTACAAATGGTGTCGGAACGAGTAATGGCGGAGCAAGTAGTGTCGGAGCAAGTTATGCCAATGTAGTTTGTTATAAATGTGGAAAACCGGGCCACATTATTAGAAATTACCCGAATCAGGAGAACACAAATGGACAAGGCTGCGGAAGAGTTTTCAATATTAATGCGACAGAGGCACGGGAAGACCCGGAGCTTGGTACGGGTACGTTTCTTACTGACAATAAATCTGCTTACGTTTTATTTGATTCGGGTGCGGATAAAAGCTATATGAGTAGAGATTTTTGTGCTAAATTAAGTTGTCCATTGATGCCTTTGGATAATAAATTTTTACTCGAATTAGCAAATGGTAAATTAATTTCAGCAGATAATATATGTCGGAATCGAGAAATTAAACTGGTTAGCGAAACATTTAAGATTGATTTGATACCAGTAGAGTTAGGGAGTTTTGATGTGATAATCGGTATGGACTGGTTGAAAGAAGTGAAAGCAGAGATCATTTGTTACAAAAATGCAATTCTCATTATACGAGAAAAAGGAAAACCCTTAATGGTGTACGGAGAAAAGTGCAACACGAAGCTACATCTTATTAGTAATTTGAAGGCACAAAAACTAATAAGAAAAGGTTGATATGCTGTTCTAGCACACGTCGAGAAAGTACAAACTGAAGAAAAGAGCATCAATGATGTTCCCATTGCAAAAGAATTTCCCGATGTATTTCTGAAAGAATTACCGGGATTACCCCCACATCGATCCTTTGAATTTCAAATAGATCTTGTACCAGGAGCTGCACCAATAGCTCGTGCTCCTTACAGACTCGCACCCAGCGAGATGAAAGAACTGCAAAGCCAATTACAAGAACTTTTAGAGCGTGGTTTCATTCAACCAAGCACATCACCGTGGGGAGCTCCTGTTTTGTTTGTCAAGAAGAAAGATGGTACATTCAGGTTGTGTATCGACTACCGAGAGTTAAACAAACTTACCATCAAGAACCGCTACCCACTACCAAGAATCGACGACTTATTTGATCAACTACAAGGCTCGTCTATTTATTCAAAGATTGACTTACGTTCCGGGTATCATCAAATGCGGGTGAAAGAAGATGATATTCCAAAGACTGCTTTCAGAACACGTTACGGTCATTACGAGTTTATGGTCATGCCGTTTGGTTTAACTAATGCACCAGCCGTGTTCATGGACCTTATGAACTGAGTGTGTGGACCATACCTTGACAAGTTTGTCATTGTTTTCATTGATGACATACTTATTTACTCAAAGAATGACCAAGAACACGGTGAACATTTGAGAATGGTGTTAGAAGTATTGAGGAAGGAAGAATTGTACGCTAAGTTTTCAAAGTGTGCATTTTGGTTGGAAGATGTTCAATTCCTCGGTCACATAGTGAACAAAGAAGGTATTAAGGTGGATCCGGCAAAGATAGAAACTGTTGAAAAGTGGGAAACCCCGAAAACTCTGAAACACATACGCCAGTTTTTAGGACTAGCTGGTTACTACAGAAGGTTCATCCAAGACTTTTCCAGAATAGCAAAACCCTTGACTGCATTAACGCATAAAGAGAAGAAATTTGAATGGAATGATGAATAAGAGAAAGCGTTTCAGTTATTGAAGAAAAAGCTAACTACGGCACCTATATTGTCATTGCCTGAAGGGAATGATGATTTTGTGATTTATTGTGACGCATCAAAGAAAGGTCTCGGTTGTGTATTAATGCAACGAACGAAGGTCATTGCTTATGCGTCTAGACAATTGAAGATTCACGAACAAAATTATACGACGCATGATTTGGAATTAGGCGCGGTTGTTTTTGCATTAAAGACTTGGAGGCACTACTTATATGGGGTCAAAAGTATTATATATACCGACCACAAAAGTCTTCAACACATATTTAATCAGAAACAACTGAATATGAGGCAGCGTAGGTGGATTGAATTATTGAATGATTACGACTTTGAGATTCGTTACCACCCGGGGAAGGCAAATGTGGTAGCCGATGCCTTGAGCAGGAAGGACAGAGAACCCATTCGAGTAAAATCTATGAATATAATGATTCATAATAACCTTACTACTTAAATAAAGGAGGCGCACCAAGGAGTTTTAAAAGAGAGAAATTTAAAGGATGAAATACCCAAAGGATCAGAGAAGCATCTTAATATTCGAGAAGACGGAACCCGGTATAGGGCTGAAAGGATTTGGGTACCAAAATTTGGAGATATGAGAGAAATGGTACTTAGAGAAGCTCATAAAACCAGATACTCAATACATCCTGGAACGGGGAAGATGTACAAGGATCTCAAGAAACATTTTTGGTGGCCGGGTATGAAAGTCGATGTTGCTAAATACGTAGGAGAATGTTTGACGTGTTCTAAGATCAAAGCTGAGCATCAGAAACCATCAGGTCTACTTCAACAACCCGAAATCCCGGAATGGGAATGGGAAAACATTACCATGGATTTCATCACTAAATTGCCAAGGACTGCAAGTGGTTTTGATACTATTTGGGTAATAGTTGATCGTCTCACCAAATCAGCACACTTCCTGCCAATAAGAGAAGATGACAAGATGGAGAAGTTAGCACGACTGTATTTGAAGGAAGTCGTCTCCAGACATGGAATACCAATCTCTATTATCTCTGATAGGGATGGCAGATTTATTTCAAGATTCTGGCAGACATTACTGCAAGCATTAGGAACTCATCTAGACATGAGTACTGCCTATCATCCACAAACTGATGGGCAGAGCGAAAGGACGATACAAACGCTTGAAGACATGCTACGAGCATGTGTTATTGATTTCGGAAACAGTTGGGATCGACATCTACCGTTAGCAGAATTTTCCTACAACAACAGCTACCATTCAAGCATTGAGATGGCGCCGTTTGAAGCACTTTATGGTAGAAAGTGCAGGTCTCCGATTTGTTGGAGTGAAGTGGGGGATAGACAGATTACGGGTCCGGAGATTATACAAGAAACTACCGAGAAGATCATCCAAATTCAACAACGGTTGAAAACCGCCCAAAGTCGACAAAAGAGCTACGCTGACATTAAAAGAAAAGATATAGAATTTGAAATTGGAGAGATGGTCATGCTTAAAGTTGCACCTTGGAAAGGCGTTGTTCGATTTGGTAAACGAGGGAAATTAAATCCAAGGTATATTGGACCATTCAAGATTATTGATCGTGTCGGACCAGTAGCTTACCGACTTGAGTTACCTCAACAACTCGCGGCTGTACATAACACTTTCCACGTCTCGAATTTGAAGAAATGTTTTGCTAAAGAAGATCTCACTATTCCGTTAGATGAAATCCAAATCAACGAAAAACTTCAATTCATCGAAGAACCCGTCAAAATAATGGATCGTGAGGTTAAAAGACTTAAGCAAAACAAGATACCAATTGTTAAGGTTCGATGGAATGCTCGTAGAGGACCCGAGTTCACCTGGGAGCGTAAAGATTAGATGAAGAAGAAATACCCGCATCTATTTCCAGAAGATTCGTCAACACCTTCAACAGCTTAAAATTTCGGGACGAAATTTATTTAACGGGTAAGTACTGTAGTGACCTGAACTTTTCCATGTTTATATATATTAATTGAGATTGATATTTACATGATTAAATGTTTCCAACATATTAAGCAATCAAAATTGTTAAGACTTGATTAATTGAAATATGTTTCATATAGACAATTGACCACCCAAGTTGACCAGTGATTCACGAACGTTAAAACTTGTAAAAACTATATGATGACATATATATGGATATATATATATATATATATATATATATATATATATATATATATATATATATATATATATATAGTTAACATGATACTATGATAACTAAACATATCATTAAGTATATTAACAATGAACTACATATGTAAAAACAAGACTACTAACTTAATGATTTTTAAACGAGACATATATGTAACGGTTATCGTTGTAAAGACATTTAATGTATATATATCATATTAAGAGATATTCATACATGATAATATCATGATAATATAATAATTTAAAATCTCATTTGATATTATAAACATTGGGTTAACAACATTTAACAAGATCGTTAACCTAAAGGTTTCAAAACAACACTTACATGTAACGACTAATGATGACTTAACGACTCAGTTAAAATGTATATACATGTAGTCTTTTAATATGTATTTATACACTTTTGAAAGACTTCAATACACTTATCAAAATACTTCTACTTAACAAAAATATTTACAATTACATCCTCGTTCAGTTTCATCAACAATTCTACTCGTATGCACCCGTATTTGTACTCGTACAATACACAGCTTTTAGATGTATGTACTATTGGTATATACACTCCAATGATCAGCTCTTAGCAGCCCATGTGAGTCACCTAACACATGTGGGAACCATCATTTGGCAACTAGCATGAAATATCTCATAAAATTACAAAAATATGAGTAATCATTTATGACTTATTTACATGAAAACAAAATTACATATCCTTTATATCTAATCCATACACCAACGACCAAAAACACCTACAAACACTTTCATTCTTCAATTTTCTTCATCTAATTGATCTCTCTCAAGTTCTATCTTCAAGTTCTAAGTGTTCTTCATATATTCTACAAGTTCTAGTTACATAAAATCAAGAATACTTTCAAGTTTGCTAGCTCACTTCCAATCTTGTAAGGTGATCATCCAACCTCAAGAAATCTTTGTTTCTTACAGTAGGTTATCATTCTAATACAAGGTAATAATAATATTCAAACTTTGGTTCAATTTCTATAACTATAACAATCTTATTTCAAGTGATGATCTTACTTGAACTTTTTTTCATGTCATGATTCTGCTTCAAGAACTTCGAGCCATCCAAGGATCCGTTGAAGCCAGTGAAATGTCCCGTTCTTATTGATTAAAAACGTTCTATATTAATTGATTTCGTTGCGAGGTTTTGACCTCTATATGAGACGTTTTTCAAAGACTGCATTCATTTTAAAACAAACCATAACCTTTAATTCATCAATAAAGGTTTAAAAAGCTTTACGTAGATTATCAAATAATGATAATCTAAAATATCCTGTTTACACACGACCATTACATAATGGTTTACAATACAAATATGTTACAACAAAATAAGTTTCTTGAATGCAGTTTTTACACAATATCATACAAGCATGGACTCCAAATCTCGTCCTTATTTAAGTATGTGACAGCGGAAGCTCTTAATAATCACCTGAGAATAAACATGCTTAAAACGTCAACAAAAATGTTGGTGAGTTATAGGTTTAACCTATATATATCAAATCGTAACAATAGACCACAAGATTTCATATTTCAATACACATCCCATACATAGAGATAAAAATCATTCATATGGTGAACACCTGGTAACCGACATTAACAAGATGCATATATATAAGAATATCCCCATCATTCCGGGATACCCTTCGGATATGATATAAATTTCGAAGTACTAAAGCATCCGGTACTTTGGATGGGGTTTGTTAGGCCCAATAGATCTATCTTTAGGATTCGCGTCAATTAGGGTGTCTGTTCCCTAATTCTTAGATTACCAGACTTAATAAAAAGGGGCATATTCGATTTCGATAATTCAACCATAGAATGTAGTTTCACGTACTTGTGTCTATTTTGTAAATCATTTATAAAACCTGCATGTATTCTCATCCCAAAAATATTAGATTTTAAAAGTGGGACTATAACTCACTTTCACAGATTTTTACTTCGTCGAGAAGTAAGACTTGGCCACTGTTGATTCACGAACCTATAACAATATATACATATATATTAAAGTATGTTCAAAATATATTTACAACACTTTTAATATATTTTGATGTTTTAAGTTTATTAAGTCAGCTATCGTCGTTAGTAACCTACAACTAGTTGTCCACAGTTAGATGTACAGAAATAAATCGATAAATATTATCTTGAATCAATCCACGACCCAGTGTATACGTATCTCAGTATTGATCACAACTCAAACTATATATATTTTGGAATCAACCTCAACCCTGTATAGCTAACTCCAACATTCACATATAGAGTGTCTATGGTTGTTCCGAAATATATATAGATGTGTCGACATGATAGGTCGAAACATTGTATACGTGTCTATGGTATCTCAAGATTACATAATATACAATACAAGTTGATTAAGTTATGGTTGGAATAGATTTGTTACCAATTTTCACGTAGCTAAAATGAGAAAAATTATCCAATCTTGTTTTACCCATTACTTCTTCATTTTAAATCCGTTTTGAGTGAATCAAATTGCTATGGTTTCATATTGAAGTCTATTTTATGAATCTAAACAGAAAAAGTATAGGTTTATAGTCGGAAAAATAACTTACAAGTCGTTTTTGTAAAGGTAGTCATTTCAGTCGAAAGAACGACGTCTAGATGACCATTTTAGAAAACATACTTCCACTTTGAGTTTAACCATAATTTTTGGATATAGTTTCATGTTCATAATAAAAATCATTTTCTCAGAATAACAACTTTTAAATCAAAGTTTATCATAGTTTTTAATTAACTAACCCAAAACAGCCCGCGTTGTTACTACGACGGCGTAAATCCGGTTTTACGGTGTTTTTCGTGTTTCCAGGTTTTAAATCATTAAGTTAGCATATCATATAGATATATAACATGTGTGTAGTTAATTTTAAAAGTCAAGTTAGAAGGATTAACTTTTGTTTGCGAACAAGTTTAGAATTAACTAAACTATGTTCTAGTGATTACGAGTTTAAACCTTCGAATAAGATAGTTTTATATATATGAATCGAATGATGTTATGAACATCATTACTACCTCAAGTTTAGTAGGTAAACCTACTGGAAGTGACAAGAAATGATCTAGCTTCAAAGGATCTTGGATGGCTTGAAAGTTCTTGAAGTAGGATCATGACACAAAAACAAGTTCAAGTAAGATTTTTACTCGAATTAAGATAGTTTATAGTTATAGAAATTGAATCAAAGTTTGAATATGAATATTACCTTGAATAAGAAAGATAACCTACTGTATATAACAAAGGTTTCTTGATCTTAGATGATTACTTGGAATGGATTAGAAAGCTTGCAAGTAAATTAGTAAACTTGAAGGGATTTTTGAAGTGTTCTTGAAGTGTTCTTCCTAAGATTATTATAGCTTGATTCTTGAAGTGATTTTTGATGAAGATGATGATTAACTACTGGAAAAATACGTTCATAATAGTGTGTGTGTGTTGAGAGAGAATTAGAAAGAGAATTGGAAGTGAAATGGAGTGAATGATGAGTGGTAATTGGTGAGTGGTGAGTGGGGTTAAAAGGAGTTCTAGTTAGTTGACTAGCTCATGGTAGGAGTTAAAATTGATTAGTCATACATGACATAATCAAGAGTGGAATCCCATGCTAGTTCCTATTGGTATATACTCATAGTAAGTACGTTTTGAAGCTGTGTATAATACGTGTAAGAATACGACTAGAATTCTTGATGAAAGAAAAGAATGGAAAAGTAACTGTAACCATTTTCGTTAAGTATGAGTGTTTTGATATATGTCTTGAAGTCTTCCAAAAGTATTTTAATACATCTAAATACACTACATGTATATACATTTTAACTGAGTCGTTAAGTCATCGTTAGTCGTTACATGTAAGTGTTGTTTTGAAACCTTTAAGTTAACGATCTCAATTAATGTTGTTAACCCATTGTTTATTATATCTAATGAGATGTTAAATTATTATATTATCATGATATTATGATATATTAATATATCTTAATATGATATATATACATTTAAATGTCGTTACAACGATAATCGTTACATATATGTCTCGTTTCGAAATCCTTAAGTTAGTAGTCTTGTTTATATGTATATAACTCACTTTTAATATACTTATGGAGATACTTACTTATCATAATCTCATGTTAACCATATGTATATCCATATATATATCGTCATGTCATTTTTACAAGTTTTAACGTTCGTGAATCGCCGGTCAACTTGGGTGGTCAATTGTCTATATGAAACATATTTCAATTAATCAAGTCTTAACAAGTTTGATTTCTTAACATGTTGGAAACATTTAATCATGTAAATATAAATCTCAATTAATATATATATAAACATGGAAAAGTTCGGGTCACTACAGTACCTACCCGTTAAATAAATTTCGTCCCGAAATTTTAAGCTGTTGAAGGTGTTGACGAATCTTCTGGAAATAGATGCGGGTATTTCTTCTTCATCTGATCTTCACACTCCCAGGTGAACTCGGGTCCTCTACGAGCATTCCATCGAACCTTAACAATTGGTATCTTGTTTTGCTTAAGTCTTTTAACCTCACGATCCCTTATTTCGACGGGTTCTTCGATGAATTGAAGTTTTTTGTTGATTTGGATTTCATCTAACGGAATAGTGAGATCTTCTTTAGCAAAACATTTCTTCAAATTCGAGACGTGGAAAGTGTTATGTACAGCCGCGAGTTGTTGAGGTAACTCAAGTCGGTAAGCTACTGGTCCGACACGATCAATAATCTTGAATGGTCCAATATACCTTGGATTTAATTTCCCTCGTTTACCAAATCGAACAACGCCTTTCCAAGGTGCAACTTTAAGCATGACCATCTCTCCAATTTCAAATTCTATATCTTTTCTTTTAATGTCAGCGTAGCTCTTTTGTCGACTTTGGGCGGTTTTCAACCGTTGTTGAATTTGGATGATCTTCTCGGTAGTTTCTTGTATAATCTCCGGACCCGTAATCTGTCTATCCCCCACTTCACTCCAACAAATCGGAGACCTGCACTTTCTACCATAAAGTGCTTCAAACGGCGCCATCTCAATGCTTGAATGGTAGCTGTTGTTGTAGGAAAATTCTGCTAACGGTAGATGTCGATCCCAACTGTTTCCGAAATCAATAACACATGCTCGTAGCATGTCTTCAAGCGTTTGTATCATCCTTTCGCTCTGCCCATCAGTTTGTGGATGATAGGCAGTACTCATGTCTAGACGAGTTCCTAATGCTTGCTGTAATGTCTGCCCGAATCTTGAAATAAATCTGCCATCCCTATCAGAGATAATAGAGATTGGTATTCCATGTCTGGAGACGACTTCCTTCAAATACAGTCGTGCTAACTTCTCCATCTTGTCATCTTCTCTTATTGGCAGGAAATGTTCTGATTTGGTGAGACGATCAACTATTACCCAAATAGTATCAAAACCACTTGCAGTCCTTGGCAATTTAGTGATGAAAACCATGGTAATGTTTTCCCATTTCCATTCCGGGATTTCGGGTTGTTGAAGTAGACCTGATGGTTTATGATGCTCAGCTTTGACCTTAGAACACGTCAAACATTCTCCTACGTATGTAGCAACATCGGCTTTCATACCCGGCCACCAAAAAATATTTCCTGAGATCCTTGTACATCTTCCCCGTTCCAGGATGTATTGAGTATCTGGTTTTATGAGCTTCTCTAAGTACCATTTCTCTCATATCTCCAAATTTTGGTACCCAAATCCTTTCAGCTCTATACCGGGTTCCGTCTTCCCGAATATTAAGATGTTTCTCCGATCCTTTGGGTATTTCATCCTTTAAATTTCCCTCTTTTAAAACTCCTTGTTGCGCCTCCTTTATTTGAGTAGTAAGGTTATTATGAATCATTATATTCATAGATTTTACTCGAATGGGTTCTCTGTCCTTCCTGCTCAAGGCATCGGCTACCACATTTGCCTTCCCCAGGTGGTAACGAATCTCAAAGTCGTAATCATTCAATAATTCAATCCACCTACGCTGCCTCATATTCAGTTGTTTCTGATTAAATATGTGTTGAAGACTTTTGTGGTCGGTATATATAATACTTTTGACCCCATATAAGTAGTGCCTCCAAGTCTTTAATGCAAAAACAACTGCACCTAATTCCAAATCATGCGTCGTATAATTTTGTTCGTGAATCTTCAATTGTCTAGACGCATAAGCAATCACCTTCGTTCGTTGCATTAATACACAACCGAGACCTTGCTTTGATGCGTCACAATAAATCACAAAATCATCATTCCCTTCATGCAATGACAATATAGGTGCCGTAGTTAGCTTTTTCTTCAATAACTGAAACGCTTTCTCTTGTTCATCATTCCCTTCAATTTTCTTCCCTTTATGCGTTAATGCAGTCAAGGGTTTTGCTATTCTGGAAAAGTCTTGGATGAACCTTCTGTAGTAACCAGCTAGTCCTAAAAACGGGCGTATGTGTTTCGGAGTTTTCGGGGTTTCCCACTTTTCAACAGTTTCTATATTTGCCGGATCCACCTTAATACCTTCTTTGTTCACTATGTGACCGAGGAATTGAACTTCTTCCAACCAAAATGCATACTTTGAAAACTTAGGGTACAATTCTTCCTTCCTCAATACTTCTAACACCTTTCTCAAATGTTCATCGTGTTCTTGGTCATTCTTTGAGTAAATAAGTATGTCATCAATGAAAATAATGACAAACTTGTCAAGGTATGGTCCACACACTCGGTTCATAAGGTCCATGAACACAGCTGGTGCATTAGTTAAACCAAACGGCATGACCATAAACTCGTAATGACCGTAACGTGTTCTGAAAGCAGTCTTTGGAATATCATCTTCTTTCACCCGCATTTGATGATACCCGGAATGTAAGTCAATCTTTGAATAAACAGACGAGCCTTGTAGTTGATCAAATAAGTCGTTGATTCTCGGTAGTAGGTAGCGGTTCTTGATGGCAAGTTTGTTCAACTCTCGGTAGTCGATACACAACCTGAATGTACCATCTTTCTTCTTGACAATCAAAACAGGAGCTCCCCACGGTGATGTGCTTGGTCGAATGAAACCACGCTCTAAAAGTTCTTGTAATTGGCTTTGCAGTTCTTTCATCTCGCTGGGTGCGAGTCTGTAAGGAGCACGAGCTATTGGTGCAGCTCCTGGTACAAGATCTATTTGAAATTCAACGGATCGATGTGGGGGTAATCCCGGTAATTCTTTCGGAAATATATCGGGAAATTCTTTTGCGACGGGAACATCATTGATGCTCTTTTCTTCAGTTTGTACTTTCTCGACGTGTGCTAGAATAGCATAGCAACCTTTTCTTATTAGTTTTTGTGCCTTCAAATTACTAATAAGATGTAGCTTCATGTTGCCCTTTTCTGCGTACACCATTAAGGGTTTTCCTTTTTCTCGAATAATGCGAATTGCATTTTTGTAACAAACGATCTCTGCTTTCACTTCTTTCAACCAGTCCATACCGATTATCACATCAAAACTCCCTAACTCTACTGGTATCAAATCAATCTTAAATGTTTCGCTAACCAGTTTAATTTCTCGATTCCGACATATATTATCTGCTGAAATTAATTTACCATTTGCTAATTCGAGTAAAAATTTACTATCCAAAGGCGTCAATGGACAACTTAATTTAGCACAAAAATCTCTACTCAAATAGCTTCTATCCGCACCCGAATCAAATAAAACGTAAGCAGATTTATTGTCAATAAGAAACGTACCCGTAACAAGCTCCGGGTCTTCCTGTGCCTCTGCCGCATTAATATTGAAAACTCTTCCGCGGCCTTGTCCATTCGTGTTCTCCTGGTTCGGGCAATTTCTAATAATGTGGCCCGGTTTTCCACATTTATAACAAACTACATTGGCATAACTTGCTCCGACACTACTTCCTCCGCCATTACTCGTTCCGACACCATTTGTTCCTTTCGTTCTATTAACCCCTGGTCTGTAGACCTCACACTTCGCCGCGCTATGACCATTTCTTTTACACTTGTTGCAAAATTTGGTGCAGAACCCCGAGTGATACTTTTCACACCTTTGGCATAGCTGCTTCTGATTGTTGTTGTTGTTGCGGTTATTATTATTGTTGGGATGATTGTTGTAGTTGCTGTTGTTGTTGTTGTTGTTGTTGTTGTTGTTGTTGTTGGGCCGTTTGTTGTAGTTGCGATTGATGTTGCGATTGTTGGGATAATTGTTGCGATTATTGTTGTAATTGCTGTTGTTGTTGTATTGGTGATTCTTTTCACCGTTTTCCTCCCACTTTCTTTTGACTTGCTTCACATTGGCCTCTTCAGCAGTCTGTTCTTTAATTCTTTCTTCAATCTGGTTCACTAGTTTGTGAGCCATTCTACATGCCTGTTGTATGGAGGCGGGCTCGTGTGAACTTATATCTTCTTGGATTCTTTCCGGTAATCCTTTCACAAACGCGTCGATCTTCTCTTCCTCATCTTCGAATGCTCCCGGACACAATAGGCACAATTCTGTGAATCGTCTTTCGTACGTGGTAATATCAAATCCTTGGGTTCGTAACCCTCTAAGTTCTGTCTTGAGCTTATCGACCTCGGTTCTGGGACGGTACTTCTCGTTCATCAAGTGCTTGAATACTGACCACGGTAGTGCGTACGCATCGTCTTGTCCCACTTGCTCTAGATAGGTATTCCACCATGTTAACGCAGAACCTGTGAAGGTATGCGTAGCGTACTTTACTTTGTCCTCTTCAGTACACTTACTTATGGCAAACACCGATTCGACCTTCTCGGTCCACCATTTCAATCCGATCGGTCCTTCGGTTCCATTAAATTCCAAAGGTTTGCAGGCAGTGAATTCTTTGTAGGTGCATCCTACACGATTTCCTGTACTGCTAGATCCAAGGTTATTGTTGGTATGTAGCACAGCCTGTACTGCAGCTATGTTTGAACCTAGAAAAGTACGGAATTCCTCTTCATTCATATTCACGGTGTGTCGAGTAGTCGGTGCCATTTCCTTCAAAATAGTCAAATGGAACAAGTTAATCATACAGAATATTAAGAGTAGTTAATAGTATTTCGTAGCATAATATGAACTCATTTATAAAAGCTTTTTCTTCATATTAGCGTTTTATAAGTTTAAATTCGGGTAGTACCTACCCGTTAAGTTCATACTTAGTAGCTAATATACAATTCAACTACTACAATTCTATATGAAAAACTAATTATAATAATATTTCGCGTTCAAACTGTTATACAATATTTTACAAACTTACAATACCGCTTATTTTACATAAAGCATGAAATATAGCACACAATAACTTTGATACAAGATAGTTGTGAAGATAATTCTAGCTAGTACACAAGTCGTTCAGCAAAGGCAATAAAGACACGTAATTCATATGTCCAGAAACAAGTCATGCATTCTGGTTTTACTAGGACTACTTCCCATCCTTGGTCTTGTGGAACATAACCGTTATGGCCGTTGATAAGACAGCGTGTTGTAACGTCGTCAAAGGGACGAGGGTTACGTAGTGTCCAACAATCCCGTAACAATCTAAAAACCTCATTTCTTACCCCAATTACCGACTCCGTCACTTGTGGGAACGTTTTGTTTAATAGTTGTAGGCCGATGTTCTTGTTCTCACTTTGGTGAGAAGCGAACATTACTAATCCGTAAGCATAACATGCTTCTTTATGTTGCATGTTAGCCGCTTTTTCTAAATCACGAAGTCCAATATTCGGATATATTGAGTCAAAATAATTTCTTAACCCATTGCGTAAAATAGCATTTGGGTTCCCCGCAATATATGCGTCAAAGTAAACACATCGTAACTTATGGATTTCCCAATGTGATATCCCCCATCTTTCGAACGAAAGCCTTTTATAAACCAAGGCATTCTTGGAACGTTCTTCGAATGTCTTACAAACTGATCTCGCCTTAAATAGTTGTGCTGAAGAATTCTGACCGACTCTAGACAAGATTTCATCAATCATGTCTCCGGGTAGGTCTCTTAAAATATTGGGTTGTCTATCCATTTTGTGTTTTTATACTCTAAAATAGACAAGAGTTAGATTCATAAAAATAAAAAAATAAAAATACTTATTAATACAAGCAATTTTTACATATATCATAAAGCATAAGCAAACTATATTACATATATTACACCACACGAATACAACTATCTTATTCCGACTCGCTTGTTTCTTCTTCTTCGGTTTTGGTTCATTTTGCCAAGTTTCTAGGGATATATGATGTTCCCCTAATACGAGCCGTCGTTATCCACATTGGTTTAGAAAAACCTGGTGGTTTAGAGGTTCCCGGGTCATTGTTACAACTTAAGGACTTCGGGGGTTGACGATACATATAAAGTTCATCGGGGTTGGAATTAGATTTCTCTATTTTTATGCCCTTTCCCTTATTATTTTCTTTTGCCTTTTTAAATTCAGTTGGGGTAATTTCTATAACATCATCGGAATTCTCGTCGGAATCCGATTCATCGGAGAATTGGTAATCCTCCCAATATTTTGCTTCCTTGGCGGAAACACCATTGACCATAATTAACCTTGGTCGGTTGGTTGAGGATTCTCTTTTACTTAACCGTTTTATTATTTCCCCCACCGGTTCTATTTCTTCTTCCGGTTCCGATTCTTCTTCCGGTTCCGATTCTTCTTCCGGTTTCGACTCTTCTTCCGGTTCCTCTTCGGGAACTTGTGAATCAGTCCACGAATCATTCCAATTTACATTTGACTCTTCATTATTATTAGGTGAGTCAATGGGACTTGTTCTAGAGGTAGACATCTATCACATAATATCAAACACGTTAAGAGATTAATATATCACATAATATTCATATGTTAAAAATATATAGTTTCCAACAAAAATGTTAAGCAATCATTTTTAAAGAAAACACGGTCGAAGTCCAGACTCACTAATGCATCCTAACAAACTCGATAAGACACACTAATGCAAATTTTCTGGTTCTCTAAGACCAACGCTCGGATACCAACTGAAATGTACCGTTCTTATTGATTAAAAACGTTCCATATTAATTGATTTCGTTGCGAGGTTTTGACCTCTATATGAGACGTTTTTCAAAGACTGCATTCATTTTAAAACAAACCATAACCTTTAATTCATCAATAAAGGTTTAAAAAGCTTTACGTAGATTATCAAATAATGATAATCTAAAATATCCTGTTTACACACGACCATTACATAATGGTTTATAATACAAATATGTTACAACAAAATTAGTTTCTTGAATGCAGTTTTTACACAATATCATACAAGCATGGACTCCAAATCTCATCCTTATTTAAGTATGCGACAGCGGAAGCTCTTAATAATCACCTGAGAATAAACATGCTTAAAACGTCAACAAAAATGTTGGTGAGTTATAGGTTTAACCTATATATATCAAATCGTAACAATAGACCACAAGATTTCATATTTCAATACACATCCCATACATAGAGATAGAAATCATTCATATGGTGAACACCTGGTAACCGACATTAACAAGATGCATATATATAAGAATATCCCCATCATTCCGGGACACCCTTCGGATATGATATAAATTTCGAAGTACTAAAGCATCTGGTACTTTGGATGGGGTTTGTTAGGCCCAATAGATCTATCTTTAGGATTCGCGTCAATTAGGGTGTCTGTTCCCTAATTCTTAGATTACCAGACTTAATAAAAAGGGGCATATTCGATTTCGATAATTCAACCATAGAATGTAGTTTCACGTACTTTTGTCTATTTTGTAAATCATTTATAAAACCTGCATGTATTCTCATCCCAAAAATATTAGATTTTAAAAGTGAGACTATAACTCACTTTCACAGATTTTTACTTCGTCGAGAAGTAAGACTTGGCCACTGTTGATTCACGAACCTATAACAATATATACATATATATTAAAGTATGTTCAAAATATATTTACAACACTTTTAATATATTTTGATGTTTTAAGTTTATTAAGTCAGCTGTCCTCGTTAGTAACCTACAACTAGTTGTCCACAGTTAGATGTACAGAAATAAATCGATAAATATTATCTTGAATCAATCCACGACCCAGTGTATACGTATCTCAGTATTGATCACAACTCAAACTATATATATTTTGGAATCAACCTCAACCCTGTATAGCTAACTCCAACATTCACATATAGAGTGTCTATGGTTGTTCCGAAATATATATAGATGTGTCGACATGATAGGTCAAAACATTGTATACGTGTCTATGGTATCTCAAGATTACATAATATACAATACAAGTTGATTAAGTTATGGTTGGAATAGATTTGTTACCAATTTTCACGTAGCTAAAATGAGAAAAATTATCCAATCTTGTTTTACCCATTACTTCTTCATTTTAAATCCGTTTTGAGTGAATCAAATTGCTATGGTTTCATATTGAAGTCTATTTTATGAATCTAAACAGAAAAAGTATAGGTTTATAGTCGGAAAAATAAGTTACAAGTCGTTTTGGTAAAGGTAGTCATTTCAGTCGAAAGAACGACGTCTAGATGACCATTTTAGAAAACATACTTCCACTTTGAGTTTAACCATAATTTTTGGATATAGTTTCATGTTCATAATAAAAATCATTTTCTCAGAATAACAACTTTTAAATCAAAGTTTATCATAGTTTTTAATTAACTAACCCAAAACAGCCCGCGTTGTTACTATGACGGCGTAAATCCGATTTTACGGTGTTTTTCGTGTTTCCAGGTTTTAAATCATTAAGTTAGCATATCATATAGATATAGAACATGTGTGTAGTTAATTTTAAAAGTCAAGTTAGAAGGATTAACTTTTGTTTGCGAACAAGATTAGAATTAACTAAACTATGTTCTAGTGATTACGAGTTTAAACCTTCGAATAAGATAGTTTTATATATATGAATCGAATGATGTTATGAACATCATTACTACCTCAAGTTTAGTAGGTAAACCTACTGGAAGTGACAAGAAATGATCTAGCTTCAAAGGATCTTGGATGGCTTGAAAGTTCTTGAAGTAGGATCATGACACAAAAACAAGTTCAAGTAAGATTTTTACTCGAATTAAGATAGTTTATTGTTATAGAAATTGAATCAAAGTTTGAATATGAATATTACCTTGAATAAGAAAGATAACCTACTGTATATAACAAAGGTTTCTTGATCTTAGATGATTACTTGGAATGGATTAGAAAGCTTGGAAGTAAATTAGTAAACTTGAAGGGATTTTTGAAGTGTTCTTGAAGTGTTCTTCCTATGATGATTATAGCTTGATTCTTGAAGTGATTTTTGATGAAGATGATGATTAACTACTGTAAAAATACTTTCATAATAGTGTGTGTGTGTGTTGAGAGAGAATTAGAAAGAGAATTGGAAGTGAAATGGAGTGAATGATGAGTGGTAATTGGTGAGTGGTGAGTGGGGTTAAAAGGAGTTCTAGTTAGTTGACTAGCTCATGGTAGGAGTTAAAATTGATTAGTCATACATGACATAATCAAGAGTGGAATCCCATGCTAGTTCCTATTGGTATATACTCATAGTAAGTACGTTTTGAAGCTGTGTATAATACGGGTAAGAATACGACTAGAATTCTTGATGAAAGAAAAGAATGGAAAAGTAACTGTAACCATTTTCGTTAAGTATGAGTGTTTTGATATATGTCTTGAAGTCTTCCAAAAGTATTTTAATACATCTAAATACACTACATGTATATACATTTTAACTGAGTCGTTAAGTCATCGTTAGTCGTTACATGTAAGTGTTGTTTTGAAACCTTTAAGTTAACGATCTCAATTAATGTTGTTAACCCATTGTTTATTATATCTAATGAGATGTTAAATTATTATATTATCATGATATTATGATATATTAATATATCTTAATATGATATATATACATTTAAATGTCATTACAACGATAATCGTTACATATATGTCTCGTTTCGAAATCCTTAAGTTAGTAGTCTTGTTTATATGTATATAACTCATTGTTAATATACTTATGGAGATACTTACTTATCATAATCTCATGTTAACCATATGTATATCCATATATATATCGTCATGTCGTTTTTACAAGTTTTAACGTTCGTGAATCGCCGGTCAACTTGGGTGGTCAATTGTCTATATGAAACATATTTCAATTAATCAAGTCTTAATAAGTTTGATTGCTTAACATGTTGGAAACATTTAATCATGTAAATATCAATCTCAATTAATATATATAAACATGGAAAAGTTCGGGTCACTACAGCTAGATCCATTTTTCTCTTTTCCAGTAGGTTTATCCAAGGAACTTAAGGTAGTAATGATGTTCATAACATCATTCGATTCATACATATAAAGCTATCTTATTCAAAGGTTTAAACTTGTAATCACTAGAACATAGTTTAGTTAATTCTAAACTTGTTCGCAAACAAAAGTTAATCCTTCTAACTTGACTTTTAAAATAAACTAAACACATATTCTATATCTATATGATATGCTAACTTAATGATTTAAAACCTGGAAACATGAAAAACACCGTAAAATCGGATTTACGCCGTCGTAGTAACACCTCGGGCTGTTTTGGGTTAGTTAATTAAAAACTATGATAAACTTTGATTTAAAAGTTGTTATTCTGAGAAAATGATTTTTATTATGAACATGAAACTATATCCAAAAATTATGGTTAAACTCAAAGTGGAAGTATGTTTTCTAAAATGGTCATCTAGATGTCGTTTTTTCGACTGAAATGACTACCTTTACAAAAATGACTTGTAACTTATTTTTCCGACTATAAATCTATACTTTTTCTGTTTAGATTCATAAAATAGAGTTCAATATAAAACCATAGCAATTTGATTCACTCAAAACGGATTTAAAATGAAGAAGTTATGGGTAAAACAAGATTGGATAATTTTTCTCATTTTAGCTACGTGAAAATTGGTAACAAATCTATTCCAACCATAACTTAATCAACTTGTATTGTATATTATGTAATCTTGAGATACCATAGATACGTATACAATGTTTCGACCTATCATGTCGACACATCTATATATATTTCGGAACAACCATAGACACTCTATATGTGAATGTTGGAGTTAGCTATACAGAGTTGAGGTTGATTCCAAAATATATATAGTTTGAGTTGTGATCAATACTGAGATACGTATACACTGGGCCGTGGATTGATTCAAGATAATATTTATCGATTTATTTCTGTACATCTAACTGTGGACAATTAGTTGTAGGTTACTAACGAGGACAGCTGACTTAATAAACTTAAAACATCAAAATATATTAAAAGTGTTGCAAATATATTTTGAACATACTTTAATATATATGTATATATTGTTATAGGTTCGTGAATCAACCAGTGGCCAAGTCTTACTTTCCGACGAAGTAAAAATCTGTGAAAGTGAGTTATAGTCCCACTTTTAAAATCTAATATTTTTGGGATGAGAATACATGCAGGTTTTATAAATGATTTACAAAATAGACACAAGTACGTGAAACTACATTCTATGGTTGAATTATCGAAATCGAATATGCCCCTTTTTATTAAGTCTGGTAATCTAAGAATTAGGGAACAGACACCCTAATTGACGTGAATCGTAAAGATAGATCTATTGGGCCTAACAAACCCCATCCAAAGTACCGGATGCTTTAGTACTTTGAAATTTATATCATATCCGAAGGGTGTCCCGGAATGATGGGGATATTCCTATATATGCATCTTGTTAATGTCGGTTACCAGGTGTTCACCATATGAATGATTTTTATCTCTATGTATGGGATGTGTATTGAAATATGAAATCTTGTGGTCTATTATTATGATTTGATATATATAGGTTAAACCTATAACTCACCAACATTTTTTTTGACGTTTTAAGCATGTTTATTCTCAGGTGATTATTAAGAGCTTTCGCTGTCGCATACTTAAATAAGGACGAGATTTGGAGTCCATGCTTGTATGATATTGTGTAAAAACTGCATTCAAGAAACTTATTTTGTTGTAACATATTTGTATTGTAAACCATTATGTAATGGCCGTGTGTAAACAGGATATTTTAGATTATCATTATTTGATAATCTACGTAAAGCTTTTTAAACCTTTATTAATGAAATAAAGGTTATGGTTTGTTTTAAAATGAATGCAGTCTTTGAAAAACGTCTCATATAGAGGTCAAAACCTCGCAACGAAATCAATTAATATGGAACATTTTTAATCAATAAGAACGGGACATTTCAAACATTACCATGGATTTCATTACTAAATTGCCAAGGACTGCAAGTGGTTATGATACTATTTGGGTAATAGTTGATCGTCTCACCAAGTCAGCACACTTCCTGCCAATAAGAGAAGATGACAAAATGGAGAAGTTAGCACGACTGTATTTGAAGGAAGTCGTCTCCAGACATGGAATACCAATCTCTATTATCTCTGATAGGGATGGCAAATTTATTTCAAGATTCTGGCAGACATTACAGCAAGCATTGGGAACTCGTCTAGACATGAGTACTGCCTATCATCCACAAACTGATGGGCAGAGCGAAAGGACGATACAAACGCTTGAAGACATGCTACGAGCTTGTGTTATTGATTTCGGAAACAGTTGGGATCGACATCTACCGTTAGCAGAATTTCTCTACAACAACAGCTACCATTCAAGCATTGAGATGGCGCCTTTTAAAGCACTTTATGGTAGAAAGTGCAGGTCTCCAATTTGTTGGAGTGAAGTGGGGGATAGACAGATTACGGGTCTGGAGATAATACAAGAAACTACCGAGAAAATCATCCAAATTCAACAAAGATTGAAAACCGCCCAGAGTCAACAAAAGAGCTACGCGGACAGTAAAAGAAAAGATATAGAGTTTGAAATTGGAGAAATGGTCATGCTTAAGGTTTCACCTTGGAAAGGCGTTGTTCGATTTGGTAAACGGGGGAAACTAAATCCAAGGTACATTGGACCATTCAAGATTATAGATCGTGTCGGACCACTAGCTTACCAACTGGAGCTACCTCAACAACTCGCGGCTGTACATAACACTTTCCACGTCTCAAATTTGAAGAAATGCTTTGCTAAAGAAGATCTCACTATTCCGTTGGACGAAATCCAAATCAATGAAAAACTTCAATTCATTGAAGAACCCGTCGAAATAATGGATCGTGAGGTTAAGAGACTTAAACAAAATAAGATACCGATTGTTAAGGTTCAATGGAATGCTCGTAGAGGACCCGAGTTCACCTGGGAGCGTGAAGATCAGATGTAGAAGAAATACCCGCATTTATTTCCAGAAGATACGTCAACACCTCCAACTGCTTAAAATTTAGGGACGAAATTTATTTAACGGTAGGTACTGTAGTGACCCGAACTTTTCCATGTTTATATATATATTAAATGAATTTGTTATTTACATGATTAAGTGTTTCCAACATGTTAAGCAATCAAACTTGTTAAGACTTGATTAATTGAAATAGGTTTCATATAGACAATTGACCACCCAAGTTGACCGGTGATTCACGAACGTTAAAACTTGTAAAAACTATACGATGACATATATATGGTTATATATATAGTTAACATGATTTTATTATAAGTATGTATCTCATTAGGTATTTTAACAATGAGTTATATACATAAAAATGAGACTATTAATTTAAGAAACTCGAAAACGATATATATAAAGATTATCGTTATAACAACATCTTACTAGGTACATATGAATCATATTAAGATATTGATACACTTGGTTAATTATGTTAAATGATAAGTAAATATATTATTAAGTGTATTAACAATGAAATACATATGTAAAAATAAGACTACTAACTTAATGATTTCGAAATGAGACATATATGTAACGATTATCGTTGTAACAACATTTAACTGTATATATATCATACTAAGATATATTATATATCATAATATCATGATAATATAACAATTTAACATCTCATTTATTATAATAAATAATGGGTTAACAACATTCAACAAGATCGTTAACCTAAAGGTTTCAAAACAACATTTACATGTAACGACTAACGATGACTTAACGACTCAGTTAAAATGTATATACATGTAGTGTTTTAATATGTATTCATACACTTTTGAAAGACTTCAAGACACTTATCAAAATACTTCTACTTAACAAAAATACTTACAATTACATCCTCGTTCAGTTTTATCAACAATTCTATTCGTATGCACCCGTATTCGTACTCGTACAATACACAGCTTTTAGATGTATGTACTATTGGTATATACACTCCAATGATCAGCTCTTAGCAGCCCATGTGAGTCACCTAACATATGTGGGAACCATCATTTGGCAACTAGCATAAAATATCTCATAAAATTACAAAAATATGAGTAATCATTCATGAATTATTTACATGAAAACAAAATTACATATCCTTTATATCTAATCCATACACCAATGACCAAAAACACCTACAAACACTTTCATTCTTCAATTTTCTTCATCTAATTGATCTCTCTCAATTTCTATCTTCAAGTTCTAAGTGTTCTTCATAAATTCCAAAAGTTCTAGTTTCATAAAATCAAGAATACTTCCAAGATTGCAAGTTTACTTCCAAGTTTTCTAAATCCATTCCAAGTAATCATCCAAGATCAAGAAACCTTTGTTACTTATAGTAGGTTATCTTTCTAATACAAGATAATAATCATATTCAAACTTTAATTCAATTTCTATAACTATAATAATCTTATTTCGAGTGGAAATCTTACTTGAAATTGTTTTCGTGTCATGATTCTGCTTCAAGAACTTTCAAGCCATCCAAGGATCCTTTGAAGATAGATCTATTTTTCTCATTTCCAGTAGGTTTATCCAAGGAACTTGAGGTAGTAATGATATTCATAACATCATTCTATTCATACATATAAAGCTATCTTATTCGAAGGTTTAAACTTGTAATCACTAGAACATAGTTTAGTTAATTCTAAACTTGTTCGCAAATAAAAGTTAATCCTTCTAAATTGACTTTTAAAATCAACTAAACACATGTTCTATATCTATATGATATGCTAACTTAATGATTTAAAACTTGGAAACACAAAAAACACCGTAAAACCGGATTTACGCCATCGTAGTAACACCGCGGGCTGTTTTGGGTTAGTTAATTAAAAACTATGATAAACTTTGATTTAAAAGTTGTTATTCGTGGAAAATAATTTTTATTATGAACATGAAACTATATCCAAAAATTATGGTTAAACTCAAAGTGGAAGTATGTTTTCTAAAATGGTCATCTAGACGTCGTTCTTTCGACTGAAATGACTACCTTTACAAAAATGACTTGTAACTTATTTTTCCGACGATAAACCTATACTTTTTCTATTTAGATTCATAAAATAGAGTTCAATATGAAACCATAGCAATTTGATTCACTCAAAATGGATTTAAAATGAAGAAGTTATAAGTAAAACAAGATTGGATAATTTTTCTCATTTTAGCTACGTGAAAATTGGTAACAAATCTATTCCAACCATAACTTAATCAACTTGTATTGTATATTATGTAATCTTGAGATACCATAGACACGTATACAATGTTTCGACCTATCATGTCGACACATCTATATATATTTCAGAACAACCATAGACACTCTATATGTGAATATTGGAGTTAGCTATACAGGGTTGAGGTTGATTCCAAAATATATATAGTTTGAGTTGTGATCAATACTGAGATACGTATACACTGAGTCGTGGATTGATTCAAGATAATATTTATCGATTTATTTCTGTACATCTAACTGTGGACAACCAGTTGTAGGTTACTAACGAGGACAGCTGACTTAATAAACTTAAAACATCAAAATATATTAAAAGTGTTGTAAATATATTTTGAACATACTTTGATATATATGTATATATTGTTATAGGTTCGTGAATCAACCAGTGGCCAAGTCTTACTTCCCGACGAAGTAAAAATCTGTGAAAGTGAGTTATAGTCCCACTTTTAAAATCTAATATTTTTGGGATGAGAATACATGCAGGTTTTATAAATGATTTACAAAATAAACACAAGTACGTGAAACTACATTCTATGGTTGAATTATCGAAATCGAATATGCCCCTTTTTATTAAGTCTGGTAATCTAAGAATTAGGGAACAGACACCCTAATTGACGCGAATCCTAAAGATAGATCTATTGGGCCTAACAAACCCCATCCAAAGTACCGAATGCTTTAGTACTTCAAAATTTATATCATATCCGAAGGGTGTCCCGGAATGATGGGGATATTCTTATATATGCATCTTGTTAATGTCGGTTACCAGGTGTTCACCATATGAATGATTTCTATCTCTATGTATGGGATGTGTATTGAAATATGAAATCTTGTGGTCTATTGTTACGATTTGATATATATATATAGGTTAAACCTATAACTCACCAACATTTTTGTTAACGTTTAAAGCATGTTTATTCTCAGGTGAATACTAAGAGCTTCCGCTGTTGCATACTAAAATAAGGACAAGATTTGGAGTCCATGTTTGTATGATATTGTGTAAAAACTGCATTCAAGAAACTGATTTCGATGTAACATATTTGTATTGTAAACCATTATGTAATGGTCGTGTGTAAATAGGATATTTTAGATTATCATTATTTGATAATCTACGTAAAGCTTTTTAAACCTTTATTTATGAAATAAAGGTTATGGTTTGTTTTAAAAATGAATGCAGTCTTTGAAAAACGTCTCATATAGAGGTCAAAACCTCGCAAAGAAATCAATTAATATGAAACGTTTTTAATCAATAAGAACGGGACATTTCATTACGCTTCGCTTAAAATATAAAATCGACAAATCGGTCATTAAATGGTAAACCCCCTTTTATATATTATTATATATAATTATATATATTTTGTACAAATATAGTTAATTAAAATATAGTGTGAAATAAGCCAGCTCCCTGTGGAACGAACCGGACTTACTAAAAACTATACTACTCTACGATTAGGTACACTGCCTATAGTGTTGTAGCAAGGTTTAGGTATATCCCATCTGTAAATAAATAATTAAAACTTGTGTAATTTGTAACGTATTTCGTAGTAAAAATAATACTATTTCGTACCCCACCTCGCACACATCACTCACCAACATTCGTGTTGACGTTTTAAAGCATGTTATTTCTCAGGTGCTTAGATGAGATTACTTCTGTGGTAATAGACTTGTTGTGTTAGACTTCCGCTGCATTGTTAGAGATGTCACTTAAGCATGGACTTTTATTTTGCATTCATTACTTATGTTTAATTTGAACCATGGTTTGTAATGACCTAAGTGTCATGTAATATTGTTAATGTTTTCTATTCATAGAAGCACATTCCTTTTGTAAAACATTTGTCGTTGGTAAAAACGTTATCTTTTTATGAATGCAAAACTTGTTTTAAAACAGCATGTAGTGTTATACCGTGTAATGGATCTGTTGTTGATGATCCGTACAAGATGATTTTGGAAGGGGCATCACAAAGTGGGTGACTGTGTAATGTTATAAGTCACACCTTGGAAATGTGTAATCCATTTCGGAAAGCGTGAAAAGCTAAATCCGCGATATATTGGTCCTTTTGAAATTTTGGAGCGTATTGGACCCGTTGCTTATCGTTTAGATCTTCCGACTCAATTGAGCTCCGTTCATCCTACTTTCCATGTATCAAACTTAAAGAAGTGTCTTGCTGAACCCGAACTCGTCATCCCTCTTGAGGAGCTTATTATTGATGACAAACTTCACTTCGTGGAAGAACCGGTTGAAATTGTGGATCACTCCGACAAGACGCTAAAACAAAGTAAAATCCCGATTGTCAAAGTTCGTTGGAATGACAAAAGAGGACCCGAGTTTACTTGGGAGCGAGAGGATCAAATGAAGCAGAAATATCCTCACCTCTTCCCGACCCTGTGATATCGCATACTTTATACATGTTTTCCTTAGCGATATCGATCACATTTTAGTCCGCTCGGATACGATTTGGCGGTTATTTTGATGATATTGAGAGCATCCAAGTTTAAAGAGTTTATTGTAAAAGAGTGGCATTTTATAGAGTTTTTGAGGCATGTTGTTGATCGATTATTATTATTGGTGCTTATGGGTTGGAAATGTTAAGTACATATCTAGTATATTGGTTTTAAGTTAGTATTAGTGTCGAAAAAGTGCAAAGAAAAGTGAGAACCAGAATACGTTGAAGGCTGCGGCGCGGAGACCTAGGCCGCAGCACGGTAATCAAAAGGTTTCGACATCAGGAAAGGGTTTAAAGAAGGGTCCAGAATCAGCTATATGTTGCGGCGTGAGAATATAAGCCGCGGCACGGCGATTGACTACTTTCAAATTCAGAAGAGGATTTAAGAAGGTCCCAGTTTACGTTGTTTGTTGCGGTGCGACAATAGAGGGCCGCGGCGCGGCGGTAGGTCGGTCCAGGTATTTTTGGCAGGTATTTAAGGCCCGAAAAATACCCTAATTATTCATTCTTTCTCCCAGACGATTTGCAGCAGCTTTTGGATGAAAAAGGTGATTTTTGGGGAATCCCAAGATCATTCTAACGCTTCAATCATTACGGGAACGTGCTTTGATTCATTCATCGTTCAAGATTCAATCATTAATTAGGTTTATCTCTTTGTTTCAAACAATGAATTCTTCTATTATTTTGATTGTAATTTTGGCTTTAGCTATGATTGTTGGCTAAGCACTTTAATGTTTGTCTAGATTGAATATTCGTATGTGTTTGGATGATACTTTAATGTTTAATTTGATTAATGCATGATAATTATGAGTTTTGATTAAGAACCATTCTTGTGGGTGTTGATTATTGTTACTAGGCTTGGTTAGTGATCTTGTTTGAACAAAGGGAACCCTGTTTCAATTTAGTACACTAATTTCCAATTGATTTGTCTTAACCAATTGGGTGCTTACTGGACCAAGGGGGTAAACCGGGTAACATAGATTGAACGAAATATGGGTGAATTGTGT
The DNA here is from genome assembly GCF_046630445.1 of Rutidosis leptorrhynchoides. Taxonomy (NCBI): domain Eukaryota; kingdom Viridiplantae; phylum Streptophyta; class Magnoliopsida; order Asterales; family Asteraceae; genus Rutidosis; species Rutidosis leptorrhynchoides. The sequence continues at coordinate 163,517,102 of NC_092336.1, forward strand.
GGAGCGAACACGTAACCAATTGAATCTTAATCTTATAATTAGTTAATTACTAATTCACAAACGAAAGAGGTCTTTGGTGAAAGGGAACCCTAAGCCAATAAATCCTAGTTTGACGTGTTTGCTAAAAGAGAACTCTGGGTAAACCGACTCTGTAGTTGCATGTATTGATAAATTGAACTAGTGCTTAATAACAAATCATCCGACACTGTGAATAGGAAATCTAGGCGAACATTCTTTTATCTATTGAATTCAAATATCTTTACTTTTCGTTGAGTCTGCATTTATTTCCTATAAACTTAAAAACATAAAAATATTGTCTTTTACTTTTAATCAATCTTTGATTTGGCTAATCGTTAAATAGCCGCAAAACAAATTATCTCGTACTTTCAATTTTCATAGATTAACTTAGTTTATTTTTATTAGTTGCAATCTTAATTCTCATGTTAAACTGTCCTTGGAACGATTTCGGAATTACCAACTTTATACTATTGCTCGATCGGGTACACTGCCCGTTAGTGTGTAGTAATCTTTAAACCGGCATTTTCCAAAGATAAATTATATACTAGATTTCACACATCAAGTTTTTGGCGCCGCTGCCAAAAAGAAACTGAATTTATAGGACATCCGAAGGATTATAACGAGCGAGACTTTTGGTATGAAATTTCGGGTTTGACTCCTTTTGTTTTCAATGAGTCGAAGGGGTCTGATATTCGGAGCAGACAGCTTCGGTTACTTCATAAATTGCTTTCGTGTACTTTTTGTGGTCGAAGAAATGGGAACGATAAAGTCAATTCGACCGAGTTGTGGATTATGCATCGAGTTCGAGCCGATGCACATGTTGATTTATGTATGTTAATTGCTACTTATTTATCTCATCATGCGAGGGAAACAAGGGCATCAAGGCCACTTCTTGGTGGTCATTTTGTTACAAAAATTGCGAGGTTTTTCAACATTGATTTCAGCAGGTGTACGAAATTGACCGACCCATTACAGATTATGAAACCTTTTAATGTAAGGTTTTATATTAGTGCAAATTTTGTAATGTGGGATGTAAATCGAGTTGGCTTAGTGGAGTATATTCGGCAACAAGTGCCTAAGGCTGGTGATCATGATCAAGCAGGTGATGAGGCAGAGCCGGTGGCCCAGAATGTTCCTGCAGGGGGTCAGCCTTGGGGTATTTCCCTAGAAATTTGGGATAACTTGATCTCGAGGGTTGATAATGTGCAAATCGGTGTGTCGGAGAGTTTTAATGATTTTCGGGGAGAACAACGGTCGCATAATAACCGTATGTGGGAAAGTCAGCAGCGGGTCGATGAGAGGTCGGCCGAGTCCGTGCATGACCAGCAATGGATTGCTTATGGGAACGATTGGAAAAGGTACAATGCTCGTCTTTTCTACTTCAACCCGGATCATTATTATGGTACTACTTCTCAGACACCCGTATATTATCGTAGTCCAGTTCGGCCACGAGTGCAGGCCCCGATTTATAGTGAGCAGGAACGGTTGCAGGATGCGCATCAGAGGTTTCAGCAGCAGTATCCGTACGATAATTGGCCGTATGATGGTTTTCAGTGAGGAGGGCCTGCGAGCCCGTTGATTATGTTGTAATTTGTTTAAAACTATTTCCTTTCCGTTGGTCTGTATTTGGATAATTATGTATTCTGCTTATGTACTTTGACACTTATTCTGGGGGCAAGACGTTTCGGCATCGGGTAGTGCCACCTTGTCCTGTTTATGTAGTTCGTTTGTTTTTCTTTTCTTAGGTTCGTTGGTGAAATGATTTTTCAAGTCTGGCATTAAGTTCAGCAAAACTGCATGATTGATGATATTGGTGTGATGATCGGGAATGGACGATGTTCTTATGCTGGCAGTCAGTTCAGCCCCATCTGTCACTGGCATTCCGCGATCAGTGGTTAAGCTCGATAAGTTTTTATATTTTATTTCTCACATAACCCTTTTGATTTTTATCTAATTTTGATCTCAAGTGATGGGGACATTACTTGATCTCAAGTGTGGGGTGGGGGATGTAAAATCTCTCGGGTTGGTTGTTAATGGAATCATCATCATATTAGTTTTGATCTAAAAAGACTTGACATTTCACGGGTTTTGGTCGTAAAAAAAATTGAAAAATTAGGGGAAAAATTATAAAAAAATAGAAAAGTTAGTTTAAAAATAAAAAAAAAGTAGAAAAACAATTGAAAATTCGGCCAAAACCTTTATTATGAAAATTGGCTTGGTATTTTATGGCATATTTCATGATTTCAAAGAAACCAAAATTGTTCCACATATTCATTATTTTGGACATGAAATCCTACGAGTTCGGGGAACTAAATAGTAGGTCACCTGTCCTAAAACGTGTAGTGACCCGAACTTTTCCATGTTTATATATATTAAATGTAGTTGATATTTACATGATTAAATGTTTCCAACATGTTAAGCAATCAAACTTGTTAAGACTTGATTAATTGAAATAGGTTTCATGTAGACAATTGACCACCCAAGTTGACCGGCGATTCACGAACGTTAAAACTTGTAAAAACGATATGATATATATATATATATATATATATATATATATATATATATATATATATATATATATATATATATATATATATATATATATATGGATATGTATATAGCTAACATGATATTATGAAAAGTAAGTATCTCACTAGGTATATTAACAATGAGTTATACACATAAAATGAGACTATTGAATTATGAAACTCGAAACGATATATATAACGATTATCGTTATAGCAACGCCTTACTAAATACATATGTATCATATTAAGATATATTCATTGTTGGTAATTTGTGTCACCGATATGATTTAAGTGTAATGGGATTATTTTGTTAACCAAAATAACCTTAATAAATATCGAACAAGTTTGGGAAAGGGTGGAGTGCACACTTGTTTGAACTTATCGTAATTATGAGGGGGGTTCGGAGGCAGCGCCCCCGATAGCGGGGTCCAAGGGGTGGCAACCCCTGCGGGGTCCAAGGGGCAAAGCCCCTGGCTGGGGTCGAGCTGCCAGGTCAGCTTGGATATTTTTTTGTTTGCGTTAATATCGCTTTATTAAAAATGTGTTAAAATTTGATTTAAAGCTTTCAACAACATTAAATGAGATCGTTAACTTAAAGCTTTCAAAAACAACACTTACATGTAACGACTAACGATGACTTAACGACTCAGTTAAAATGAATATACATGTAGTGTATTAAGATGTATTAGTACACTTTTGAAAGACTTCAAGACACATATCAAAGTAATTCTACTTAGCAAAAATGCTTACAATTACATTTCCATTCATTTTCATCAACAATTCTACTCGTAGTCATTCAATATTCGTATTCGTATTATACACAGCTTCTAGACGTACTTACTATGAGTATATACCAATAGGAACTAGCATGGGATTTCACTCTTGATTATGTCATGCATGACTAATCAAATTTAACTTCTACCATGAACTAGTCAACTAACTAGAATTCCTTTTAACCCCACTCACCACTCATCATTCATCACTCACCAATCAATCCACTTCACTTCCAATTCTCTTTCTAGTTCTCTCTCAACACCTACACACACTTATGAACGAATTTTTCCAGTAAACTAATCATCATCTTCATCAAAAATTACTTCAAGAATCAAGCTATAATCATCATAGGAAGAACACATCAAGAACACTTCAAAAATCCTTTCAAGTTTACTAGTTTACTTCCAAGCTTTCTAATCCATTCCAAGTAATCATCTAAGATCAAGAAACCTTTGTTATTTACAGTAGGTTATCTTTCTTATTCAAGGTAATATTCATATTCAAACTTTGATTCGATTTCTATAAATCTAAACTATCTTAATTCGAGTAAAAATCTTAATTGAACTTATTTTTGTGTCATGATCCTACTTCAAGAACTTTCAAGCCATCCAAGATCCTTTGAAGCTAGATCATTTCTTGTCACTTCCAGTAAGTTTACCTACTAAGATTGAGGTAGTAATGATGTTCATAACATTATTCGATTCATATATATATAACTATCTTATTCGAAGATTTAAACTTGTTATCACTAGAACATAGTTTAGTATATTCTAAACTTGTTCGCAAATAAAATTTAATCCTTCTAACTTGACTTTTAAAATCAACTAGACACATGTTCTATATCTAAATGATATGCTAACTTAATGATTTAAAACTTGGAAACACGAAGAACACTGTAAAATCGGATATACGCCGTTGTAGTAAAACCGGGGGCTGTTTTGGTTTGGATAATTAAAAACTATGATAAACTTTGATTTAAAAGCTATTCTTCTGGGAAAATGATTTTTCTTATGAACATGAAACTATATCCAAAAATCATGGTTAAACTCAAAGTGGAAGTATGTTTTTCCAAAATGGTCATCTAGACGTCGTTCTTTCGACTGAAATGACTACCTTTACAAAAATGACTTATAACCTGTATTTCTGACTATAAACTTATACTTTTTATGTTTAGATTCATAAACTTAAGTTCAATATGAAACTATAGCAACTTGAATCACTCAAAACGGATTTAAAACGAAGAAGTTATGGGTAAAACAAGATTGGATAATTTTACTTGTTGTAGCTACGTGAAATTTGTAACAAATTTATACAAATCATAACTTAACTAACTTATATTGTATTATACATGTATTCTAACATATATTATGTAATCTTGGGATACCATAGACACGAATATAATGTTTTGACATATCATATCGACCCATCTATATATATATTTCGGAACAACCATAGACACTCTATATGCAGTAATGTTGGAGTTAGCTATACAGGGTTGAGGTTGATTCCAAAATATTATATATACTTTGAGTTGTGATCTAGCCTGAGACTTGTATACACGAGGTCGTGGATTGATTCGAGATAATATATATTGCTTTATTTCTGTACATCTAACTGTGGACAACTAGTTGTAGGTTACTAACGAGGACTGCTGACTTAACAAACTCAAATTATTAAAATGTAATAAAAATAGGTTGTAATTATATTTTGATCATACTTTGATACATATGTACATATTTGTTATAGGTTCGTAAATCGACCATGGCCAAGTCTTAATTCCGACAAAGTAAAAATCTGTGAAAGTGAGTTATAGTCCCACTTTTAAATCTAATATTTTTGGGATGAGAATACATGCAGTTTTGTAAATGTTTTACAAAATAGACACAAGTACTTGAAATTACATTCTATGTTGGATTATGAATACCGAATATCACCCTTTTAGCTTGGTAGCCTAAGAATTAGGGAACAGACACCCTAATTGACGCGAATCCTAAAGGTAGATCTACGGGCACCAACTCCCCCCATACTAGAAAATGGTATGCTTTATTACTTCGAGTTATTAATACAGATGGATTTCTGTTTTGGGGATATTCTATATGCATTTTGTTATGTCGGTTACCAGGTGTTCAACATATGAATGATTTTTATACAGATTGTATGTTATTGAAAGATGAAATCTTGTGATCTATTATTACGATTTGATATATAGGTTAAACTTATAACTCACCAACATTTTTATTGACGTTTAAAGCATGTTTATTCTCAGGTGATTATTAAGAGCTTCCGCTGTTGCATGCTAATTTATGGACAAGAGTTGGAGTCAGCATGCTTGTATAATAATGTTTAAAAACTGCATTCGAAGATTTAAATTGATGTGTAATATTATTGTAAACCATTATGTAATAATCGTGTGAAAACGCTATATTTTAGATTATCATTATTTGATAATCGTCATAATATTTTTAAACCTTTATTGATAAAATAAAGGTTATGGTTTGTTTAAAAATCAAATGCAGTCTTTGAAAAACGTCTCATATAGAGGTCAAAACCTCGCAACGAAATCAATTAATATGAAACGTTTATAATCGATATGAACGGGACATTTCAAAACGGGTGTAAACCGTGAGAGAGCGGTGATTGCATAGCGTAATTATGACCAAATCACGTGCCAGATCAAAAACTTTTGGTTACTTGGTATAGCAGACTTCCGAAACTATACCATTTTATTATTACATCATCTAATGGTGTGATACTGTGGGAAGAGGAGCCTTGAGCTTCACCAGTGTTGTCCTTTATAGGAACAATAGCTACGTGCTTGTGTTTGCTTAGACAACACAACCCATAGCCAAAAGCTGTGGCACCCAAAGGTTTTGGGATTTATCGAAAGGGTAGTATCTACTTCCTACCTTTCTTAAAACAAGCAGAAAAACTTGTCATGTGGGAAGTAGGCAACTTGGAATTAATTTCAAACACATTCATTACCATTGAATGTGAAATCCTACGAATTCTTTAAGAATTCAATCGTAGGTCATCTGCACCAACGCGGGTGTCAACCGTATGAACGGTGATTGGTCGTGTGGTCGAAGCCGGACCATACGCTAGATCGAAAACTTTAATTGGGCGATCCTCATTGTTTCTCCTAACAAGGACAATGTTGCACCCGACCACTTTGAATAACCCTAGGAGTAAAGTCTCCAAATCGACACACTTGCTGATTTATTTCAGAAGTTGTAGTCCAGACCAGTTGCAGGGTGACGAAAAATCTTGAAAAGTCATTGCTAAAATCGACTGGAAATCTACCAGGCCTCAACATCAAACAGGGAAACTGGTAGTCAGACTTATCTCAATGAGGGAGATCTGTCTCGCCAAATGGAAAGCGCACCATGATACACAAATCTTCGATTAATCAGATTCCCAGTGAATAACCTCCGGAAAGGTAAGATATCAGCTTTTAGGCCTGATGAACCTCAATCTTTATGGTTGACTTAACGGATTAGATGATTACCTCATGATTATCGATGATATCTGGATGTAATGTGTATCCTCCTAAGCATATTATTTTCTTACCGACATCTCACGATGTTAGGTACTGTGGGAGGCATTGGCTTGACCAATTGAAGGGTAGCCCATGCGTTCTTTTTGGCACACATGTTCGATAGCTATATTTTTGGTGCTCGGTTCTCACTTGATTCACGGTTCCTTTGAAGACTTACATTATGGTTCGAGACTCTCTGCTTCATTTTATTTGGTACGCTATTCGAGATTATGTTTAGCTACTTTGTTCATATTATTTGCTTGAGGTTTGAGAAGTTAATTTCGGGGGAATGCAAGTGGGAGGTATGGTTGATATTTACTCCAAATCGTGCCCATGCTAGTTTTTGGTTTGTTGATTATTCATTTGGTTCTACAAACATGTTGAAGAAGTTATTATATGGTAGAGATTATTTTCGAGTTCTATTGCTTGAGGACAAGCAAAACTCTAGTGTGGGGTGGTTTGATATCGCATATTTTATACACGTTTTCCTTAGCGATATCGATCACATTTTAGTCTGCTCGGATACGATTTGGCGGTTATTTTGATGACATTGAGAGCGTCCAAGTTTAAAGTGTTTATTGTAAAAGAGTGGCATTTTATAGAGTTTTTTAGGCATGTTGTTGATCGATTATTATTATTGGTGCTTATGGGTTGGAAATGTTAAGTACATATCTGGTATGTTGGTTTTAAGTTAGTATTATTGTCGAAAAAGTGCAAAGAAAGGTGAGAACCAGAATACGTTGAAGGCCGCGGCGCGGAGACCTAGGCCGCGGCGCGGTAATCAAAAGGTTTCGACATCATGAAAGGGTTTAAAGAAGGGTCCAGAATCAGCTATATGTCGAGGCGCGAGAATCTAAGCCGTGGCGCGGCGATTGCCTATTTTCAAATTCAGAAGAGGATTTAGGAAGGTCCCAGTTTACGTTGTTTGTTGCGGCGTAACAATAGAGGGTCGCGGCGCGGCGGTAGGTCGGTCTAGGTATTTTTGGCAGGTATTTAAGGCCCGAAAAATACCCTAATTATTCATTCTTTCTCCCAGACGATTTGCAGCAGCTTTTGGACGAAAAAGTTGATTTTTGGGGAATCCTAAGATCATTCTAACGCTTCAATCATTACGGGAACGTGCTTTGATTCATTCATCGTTCAAGATTCAATCATTAATTAGGTTTATCTCTTTGTTTCAAACAATGAATTCTTCTATTATTTTGATTGTGATTTTGGTTAGCTATGAGTGTTGGCTAAGCACGTTAATGTTTGTCTAGATTGAATATTCGTATGTGTTTGGATGATACTTTAATGTTTAATTTGATTAATGCATGATAATTATGAGTTTTGATTAAGAACCATTCTTGTGGGTGTTGATTATTGTTACTAGGCTTGATTAGTGATCTTGTTTGAACAAAGGGAACCCTGTTTCAATTTAGTACACTAATTTTGTCACGACCCGGAAAATTTCGACTAATTTTGAACCAAACTCTCAATACGATTTAATATCTTTAACACAATAAGCAAAGTCTGTTAGGTTGAGTCTCAAAAATTTTGAACTGTTTTCATATATTCAATTGACCTTCGACTGCTCTCGACGATTCACGAACAATTAATTGTAAATAGATATGTGAGTATATATATATATATATATATATATATATATATATATATATATATATATATATATATATATATATATATATATATATATATATATATATATATATATAAATAATAATTGGAAGTATGATTGGTAATATTAAATGTTGTTGTTATGAAATATGATTATAATTATTATTTAAAAAAAACATATCTATATATAAATAAAAGTATATTAAAAAAATAAATATTAAATGATGGTAATACTTGTTTAATGTTCCGATTAATATTAAGCAAGTTAAATCCGAACTTATATGATTCTAAAATAAACGGTGATCCGAAAATGAGTTCTATAAATTATAGACTTATTGAAAATGCATTTAGGAGCTGTTTATTAAATTTTGGAACTTTTTATATTTTACCCAGAATTGAGAGGGACAGTTGATGTAATTTTTATGTAATAAATTAATGATCAAATTTTATACCATAATGACTGAAATAAATAAAGACATTTGATTTAAAAATATGAGATTTTTCAGAGGATTTTTTTTATCCGCCATTAATTAAACAACGGAGCACGATACTATACTCCGTGTAATCTGTCGGTAGATGAAAACTCCAAAAGGGGCGGCTGCTTAATTGTGTGATTTATTTGTCAGGTTTTAATTTAATTATATATTACACTATCGTTCTCAATTAGTTAAACGTATCCGTGATTTGTAAAGAAAAAGAGAACACCTACTTTTATCTTATATCATCCGTGATTTAAGTGGAAGATGCTAGTGGATCACTGTACTAGTTTTGTTTGGATCTCTGCAATAAAATCTACATTTATATATACATAACCTATAGATATATAGACATACATAGATTAAATACACAATATTTTCTCATCTCCTTCATCTTCTTCCATCCTTGAACCGCCATGGCAACACCATCAAATCCATATTCTATCACCACCTGCACGACAACTACATCATCATGTACAAACCACCATCGAACCCCATCATACTCGGCCACTGTCGTACCACCTTCGTGAACAACCCCATCATGTACAAACCACCATCGAACCCCATCATACCACAACCACCGTAGGACATTACAACCGCCACCCTTGAACCACCACCGAGAACAATCACCATGAACAACCACGGTCTCTCTCTCATTCTCTCCCTCTCTTAATTTTTTTTCCTTTCCTTCGAAACCCATTTGTTATCCGTCAAGGACCACCCCTACATTGTTGTTTCTTTCTTGTTTGACGAAACCACCAACACCCTTCCTCTACCTACAATCACCATGAAACCCATCACCACCATAAAATCACCCCAATCGACACCATTAACTATGCTTTTTATTCCTATTGCTCGATGTAAATCTCAGACCCAAACACCTTCGAACTGCTATGCGTATGTTCTCTATATTTCTGTTTTTAATTCAAGTAACCATCGGACTCATGAGATCATCACCATATATGATCACTACCTGCTGCTGTAGCGTTTCTGTCTATGCTACTGTTTTGATCGAGCAACCACCACCATTTTTACCATCGCTTTTCATTACTTCTACTTCAAGTTATTAATTCAAGGTACCACCTCAAAACACAATTAAACCACCATCAAATAAACACCATTAACGTTACTTCTACAGTAATATTGATATATCCTTTCAATTCATGTGATAAGAATGATGATAATGAATAAATATTAATACTAGTGAGCAGACAAGGAAATCAAGTATGTTTGGTGTTCCTTTTCCTTTTGCTTTTAAAAGTGAATTGGACTCTTTCTTTTAGTAGGCCATTTATGTTTTCACGAGATTGCATCATGAATTTATGGACTGTTCTTGAGCCGAATGAATGGTGATATAAGTATAATAAGAGTGGATGATCATAAGGAAAAGATGATGATTATGATGTTAGGATAGGATGAAGGTAATTATGATTTTTTTTTTGTGATGATTCGGTGTTAATGATAATAATAACCGTAGGATAATAACATAAGAACAAAGACGTTAGTATATGATAAATAAGGTTGATGATGATTGATAATTAAAGGTGATAACGAAAGGGATTAACATTACAAAGGCCACTCAAGAAAAACCGTCGGTGCCAAAATAAATGATGATGAAGATTTTTTTTTATTTATCCCACTTGCAACTACCAATCGGTATTAATATTTTATGGGACCAAAACTTTAATCAAGATGCTGTCGTATTTTTTTTCTAATAAAGAGAAATGGGGCGTAAACTTGAAGTGTTGTTGGGCTACCAAGTTTCATTGGGCCGAGATAATGTTTGGGCCGTACATGAACTAAAAGGATGGAACTGTTGGGCCAATATTTGGTTATATTACATAGTTTCGGTAATAATTCAGGAAAATCGGAAATAGAGGAGTGGTTAAGGGATGATTCAGGTTAGGCCCTGTCTGTGGCATTTTTTTTTGGGAAAAACTCTTTAAGGTAGTATTTGACTTCCATTATTATTATTATTATTATTATTATTATTATTATTATTATTATTATTATTATTATTATTATTATTATTATTATTATTATTATTATTATTATTATAGGTATTAATATGAACATTAGAATTTAAGTTATTATTAGTATCATTATTATTATTTTTTTTAATATATTATTATTATTATATTATTATTACAAAATAAAATGACTAAAGTTATCATCAAAACTATTAGAATCAATATTACTACTAATATTATTATCATTATTACAATAAAAGTTAGTAATATAAAAATATACTTAACAAAACTATATTAATATTTTTTTATTAAAGTATACAAAATAAATACATTTAATTAAATTATTAATGAAACACATAATTTATTAAGATAACATTTATAATATATAAATTTGTTCGAATACCATTATATGTGTTAATATACATATAAATGATATAGGTTCATGAATCCGAGGTCAAACCTACACTTGTTAAATGACGTCATATGTATTTTTACTACAAAATACAGTATGGTGAGTTTCATTTGCTCCCTTTTTAATTGCTTTTGCAATATATATTTTTGGGCTGAGAATACATGCGCTGCTTTTATAAATGTTTACGAAATAGACACAAGTACTTAAAAATACATTCTACGTTGAGTTGTACCACTGGCATACTTCCCTGTAGCTTGGTAACTACTATTTACATGGGTATTGTAAACGCGAATCCTGTTGATAGATCTATCGGGCCTGACAACCCCAACCGGGCTGGACGACCAGTATTCAACGGTTGCACAGTACTTCATTTCGTGACTACACTTGGTATGGTGTAGTGAGATTTCATAATAAAGGGAATATGCGACGTTGATTAAATGTTAAGTATAGTTACCAAGTGCTTAACCACTTAGAATATTTTTATTAAATCGTTTGTGTATATGAAATCTTGTGGTCTATTAAGGTATAGAAATGATTGTTATGATAAACCTATGAACTCACCAACCTTTTGGTTGACACTTTTAAGCATGTTTATTCTCAGGTATGAAAGAAACCTTCCGCTGTGCATTTGCTCATTTTAGAGATATTACTTAGAGTCGTTCATGGCATATTTAAGTCAATGCCTCGCAATGGGACCAAATGTTGATGACTTCGTCCAGGAGGATTAGGACGGGGTGTTTGACAGAATGGTATCAGAGCGGTGGTCGTAGCGAACCAGGCCTTGCATTAGTGTGTCTAACAGGTAGTTGTTAGGATGCATTAGTGAGTCTGGACTTCGACCTATGTAGTTGTTAGGTTATATTAATGAGTCTAGACTTGAACCTGGTCTGCAAGTTAAAAGTGTTTGCTTACCACCATTTGTCGAAATATATCTACTTATCATTTTCAGTCTCGACGCGTCTTATTGCAATTATTGCATAGACGGTGTACAGACAAATTCACATCCCATCACATTAAGTCTTGTCTGACACATTTCCTTAATTCCCTCCGTAATCTACGGGATCTCCTGTACTATGTATAGGTATTCTATGTAATTAGAATATCATCCGATATCCGAAAATCATTTCATATCGAAAACTCTTTATCTAATCGTACGAAATGGAACTCACCACTAGTTCAAGTCCCTCGGATTCTGATATGGATTTTCACCTAAGCTCCGAAAGCAGCATCACCAGAATGAATCACCAAGTCATCCATCCCCAATTCATCTGATGTGTTCATAGTTGACTTAATCAATGGAGACGAGGAGAAGGCGATCCTTTCCTTCCACCAACCGAATTCACCTCTTAGCGAAAAACCTGAAGCACTTACCGACGAACCAGCTCGAAACACCATCTTCACTCTCATTTCCAGAATATCTCGCAATGATTATATAATATCTCAAATTCTAAACCTTATCCATCCCCTTGTTCAAACCACCAATCATCTCGGAATAATAGAAGAAGTCAACGAATTTCGCGCTCGAGTTGTAGCTTTGGAAAATATGGTGCAGAACCTACCAGCTTCAGCAACATCACCGGCACCAACAGTACCACCAACATCAACACCAGTACCACCAACAACCCAAGTTTCAACATCACACGCCTCAACATCTCATTCTGTACCTCGAGCATAATCATCGTTCTACGTATCGTTTTATCTACTTTATCTTCGTTCTACATATCGTTCTACATCGATTATCTCCCCTCAACATGGCGATTATGTAATTTTTAAAGTTCTAGAGGTTATGTAAACTAGTATTAACGATAAATCAAATGAGTTTAATATCTTATTGACTCATTAAATCCATGATTACATCTGAAGAAAATATATATGTATGTATATTTTCATAAAGATTGTAATTAAAAATTCTTTTGTACAGACTGTTAATGGTGAAAATATTTTAACGGGTAGGTAATACCCGAGGAATATTTAAATTTCACATTAATCAGTTACACGGTACATTCTGCGAATCTGATTCAACAGTCATTTACTATCCTACTTATATACGAATCTGTTCACCACAGAATAACCATTTTTATTCAATTTCATATTTGGATTTTGACTTATCATAATCCAACAAGTGGCATAATGAAGAAAAACATTGGACAAAATAAAATTTGATAGAAACAAACGAATTAACTAATTGAAATTTTGTTAGGAATCCACGCTAACTGTTCCTAGCTAACTTATTACATTTTATTTATCACAATTTATTTATCGTAATTTTATTTATTGTCATTAATTACTGTTATTTATTTTACGCACTTTACATATCGTCGGATAAATCGGGACACATGTACACAATACGTCGGATTAATTCTGAGACAATAAGTTGTACACGGTTCATGATACGTATTTATTAATTCGAATATTTGGTACATCCTAACACAATAAGTATACAATACGTTTTGATAAATCCTAAGACAATACGTACACAATACGTCTTAGTTAATTCTAAGACAATACGTCTACAATACGTCTATGGGTTGATGCAAAGACAATACGTATACAATACGTCGTGGGATAATTCTAAGATTATAAATATATATATAAATCGATTATTGGACTATCAACATTGGACAATTAAAAATGAATTTAAAATGTTGATTATAACATATGAAACTAAACAATTCTTCAAGTTTGCCACTTGATTTCATCTTAAACCTTAATTGTATCTTGACGAATACAATCAGCGTTCAAATCTTTCATAATTCTTGAAAACACCTCGATCGAGAGGATGAACCAGCCGCACTTCATCTACGTAAGAAGAGATTGATGCATATAGCTATACACCTGAAAACTCTCGGAAACTGAATAAACGTTTAACACATAGCTGTGTTAATTCCTTTAGTGTTATTATTACCCAAAATAACTTTGCAATCCCTTTCCAAATTAGCCAATTTTGTCACAGCTCCAACAAGTCAACTCCGACTTTTCATCCGAAACAACCTTATTAGAACCTTGATATATATGCGTACTCTTTTATTGTTATCGGGGAACCTTTTATATTCCACCATACTACCATCAGCGTTTAATCATCTAAAAACACAATTCTCCTGAAAACACCTCGGTTTGATAACCGATGATCCAGATCCGTTAAATTTTAAAATGCTGACGAAGCAGCATGTTGTAGATGGTCTTAATGGCCAAAAGTTGATGATAAAGAAGGAAGTGTTAGGAACGCTCGATAGAAAATTTGGTACTGAAAATCGGATTGAGCACACCATGAAGGAGTCTGTAGACAAATCACCAGGATTAAACCTGTACTTAACGAATCCAGACGATTCAGTATCTGACGAAATCTCTAGCTCCTTAATTAGTCCAAATCCTTGCAGACGAATTTCTTCATCATCTTCTGATCTTAAATATTTTAAATTCTAAGATATCATCGTATCTTTAGTTATAAATATCTTAGATATTTCTGAAGATACCTTCATAAATATCTTTATTTGAAATTATCTATCTCTTCGTGCTATCCGTGTTACGTCATAAAGAAAACTATTTTAGTTTCTAAATTTCTTTAAAATTCGAGTTTGAATTATGAATGATTTCCTAGAGAAGTGTTGGGAACTGAGGCATGAGTTAATATAATATAATGCGCTTGGCCAACGTGATTATATTACAGTAAGTCATGCTAAATTTCTAATGGAATGTGATGATGGTTTACAGATCTTACCCTCATCATGTGCCATGTTACACAACTCTTTCATTCTACTTAATTTCTAAGCATATCACGGAAATATTTCCTTTGATATTCATGTTCTTCCGTAATTCCATCAGTTTGCTAATTAATCGTGCTATTCCATTTTCTTTCTGATTAGAAGATTTCTTTAAATTCTTTGAATTCCGAAAATCCACCATAACTACATCAAAAGTTAAGACGAAACTTTCACTCTTTTGTGATAGCTTCACTCGTACGCTACACATGATCGAATCGTTTTATCTATATTAATCAATAATGATAAAACTCTAACTCATATTCGTCATGAAAATATTTTTATTGTTAGCCGTGACGACCTCACTCAAATTTCGGGACGAAATTTCTTTAACGGGTAGGTACTGTCACGACCCGGAAAATTTCGACTAATTTTGAACCAAACTCTCGATACGATTTAATATCTTTAACACGATAAGCAAAGTCTGTTAGGTTGAGTCTCAAAAATTTTGAAATGTTTTCATATATTCAATTGACCTTCGACTGCTCTCGACGATTCACGAACAATTAATTGTAAATAGATATGTGTGTATATATATATATATAAATAATAATTGGAAGTATGATTGGTAATATTAAATTTTGTTGTTATGAAATATGATTATAATTATTATTTAAAAAAAAACATATCTATATATAAATAAAAGTATATTAAAAAAATATATATTAAATGATGGTAATACTTGTTTAATGTTCCGATTAATATTAAGCAAGTTAAATCCGAACTTATATGATTCTAAAATAAACGGTGATCCGAAAATGAGTTCTATAAATTATAGACTTATTGAAAATGCATTTAGGAGCTGTCTATTAAATTTTGGAACTTTTTATATTTTACCCAGAATTGAGAGGGACAGTTGATGTAATTTTTATGTAATAAATTAATGATCAAATTTTATACCATAATGACTGAAATAAATAAAGACATTTGATTTAAAAATATGAGATTTTTCAGAGGATTTTTTTTATCCGCCATTAATTAAACAACGGAGCACGATACTATACTCCGTGTAATCTGTCGGTAGATGAAAACTCCAAAAGGGGCGGCTGCTTAATTGTGTGATTTATTTGTTAGGTTTTAATTTAATTATATATTATACTATCGTTCTCAATTAGTTAAACGTATCCGTGATTTGTAAAGAAAAAGAGAACACCTACTTTTATCTCATATCATCCGTGATTTAAGTGGAAGATGCTACTGGATCACTGTACTAGTTTTGTTTGGATCTCTGCAATAAAATCTACATTTATATATACATAACCTATAGATATATAGACATACATAGACTACATACACAATATTTGCTCATCTCCTTCATCTTCTTCCATCCTTGAACCGCCATGGCAACACCACCAAATCCATATTCTATCACCACCTGCACGACAACTACATCATCATGTACAAACCACCATCGAACCCCATCATACTCGGCCACTGTCGCACCACCTTCGTGAACAACCCCATCCTTTTTTTTTTTTTTTTGATATATTCGGCAACCACAATCACCGTAGGACATTACAACCGCCACCCTTGAACCACCACCGAGAACAATCACCATGAACAACCACGGTCTCTCTCTCTCATTCTCTCCCTCTCTTATTTTTTTCCGTTCCTTCGAAACCCATTTGTTATCCGTCAAGGACCACCCCTACGTTGTTGTTTCTTTCTTGTTTGACGAAACCACCAACACACTTCCTCCACCTACAATCACCATGAAACCCATCACCACCATAAAATCACCCCAATCGACACCATTAACTATGCTTTTTATTCCTATTGCTCGATGTAAATCTCAGACCCAAACACCTTCGAACTGCTATGCGTATGTTCTCTATATTTCTGTTTTTAATTCAAGTAACCATCGAACTCATGAGATCATCACCATATATGATCACTACCTGCTACTGTAGCGTTTCTGTCTATGCTACTGTTTTGATCGAGGAACCACCACCATTTTTGCCATCGCTTTTCATTACTTCTACTTCAAGTTATTAATTCAAGGTACCACCTCAAAAAACAATTAAACCGCCATCAAATAAACACCATTAACGTTACTTCTACAGTAATATTGATATATCCTTTCAATTCATGTGATAAGAATGATGATAATGAATAAATATTAATACTAGTGAGCAGACAAGGAAATCAAGTATGTTTGGTGTTCCTTTTCCTTTTGCTTTTAAAAGTGAATTGGACTCTTTCTTTTAGTAGGCCATTTATGTTTTCACGAGATTGCATCATGAATTTATGGACTGTTCTTGAGCCGAATGAATGGTGATATAAGTATAATAAGAGTGGATGATCATAAGGAAAAGATGATGATTATGATGTTAGGATAGGATGAAGATAATTATGATTTTTTTTTGTGATGATTCGGTGTTAATGATAATAATAATCGTAGGATAATAACATAAGAACAAAGACGTTAGTATATGACAAATAAGGTTGATGATGATTGATAATTAAAGGTGATAACGAAAGGGATTAACATTACAAAGGCCACTCAAGAAAAACCGTCGGTGCCAAAATAAATGATGATGAAGATTTTTTTTTATTTATCCCACTTGCAACTACCAATCGGTATTAATTGAAATGTCCCGTTCTTATTGATTAAAAACGTTCCATATTAATTGATTTCGTTGCGAGGTTTTGACCTCTATATGAGACGTTTTTCAAAGACTGCATTCATTTTTAAAACAAACCATAACCTTTATTTCATAAATAAAGGTTTAAAAAGCTTTACGTAGATTATCAAATAATGATAATCTAAAATATCCTGTTTACACACGACCATTACATAATGGTTTACAATACAAATATGTTACATCGAAATCAGTTTCTTGAATGCAGTTTTTACACAATATCATACAAACATGGACTCCAAATCTTGTCCTTATTTTAGTATGCAACAGCGGAAGCTCTTAATATTCACCTGAGAATAAACATGCTTTAAACATCAACAAAAATGTTGGTGAGTTATAGGTTTAACCTATATATATCAAATCGTAACAATAGACCACAAGATTTCATATTTCAATACACATCCCATACATAGAGATAAAAATCATTCATATGGTGAACACCTGGTAACCGACATTAACAAGATGCATATATAAGAATATCCCCATCATTCCGGGACACCCTTCGGATATGATATAAATTTCGAAGTACTAAAGCATCCGGTACTTTGGATGGGGTTTGTTAGGCCCAATAGATCTATCTTTAGGATTCGCGTCAATTAGGGTGTCTGTTCCCTAATTCTTAGATTACCAGACTTAATAAAAAGGGGCATATTCGATTTCGATAATTCAACCATAGAATGTAGTTTCACGTACTTGTGTCTATTTTGTAAATCATTTATAAAACCTGCATGTATTCTCATCCCAAAAATATTAGATTTTAAAAGTGGGACTATAACTCACTTTCACAGATTTTTACTTCGTCGGGAAGTAAGACTTGGCCACTGGTTGATTCACGAACCTATAACAATATATACATATATATCAAAGTATGTTCAAAATATATTTACAACACTTTTAATATATTTTGATGTTTTAAGTTTATTAAGTCAGCTGTCCTCGTTAGTAACCTACAACTAGTTGTCCACAGTTAGATGTACAGAAATAAATCGATAAATATTATCTTGAATCAATCCACGACCCAGTGTATACGTATCTCAGTATTGATCACAACTCAAACTATATATATTTTGGAATCAACCTCAACCCTGTATAGCTAACTCCAACATTCACATATAGAGTGTCTATGGTTGTTTCGAAATATATATAGATGTGTCGACATGATAGGTCAAAACATTGTATACGTGTCTATGGTATCTCAAGATTACATAATATACAATACAAGTTGATTAAGTTATGGTTGGAATAGATTTGTTACCAATTTTCACGTAGCTAAAATGAGAAAAATTATCCAATCTTGTTTTACCCATAACTTCTTCATTTTAAATCCGTTTTGAGTGAATCAAATTGCTATGGTTTCATATTGAACTCTATTTAATGAATCTAAACAGAAAAGTATAGGTTTATAGTCGGAAAAATAAGTTACAAGTCGTTTTTGTAAAGGTAGTCATTTTAGTCGAAAGAACGACGTCTAGATGACCATTTTAGAAAACATACTTCCACTTTGAGTTTAATCATAATTTTTGGATATAGTTTCATGTTCATAATAAAAATCATTTTCTCAGAATAACAACTTTAAAATCAAAGTTTATCATAGTTTTTAATTAACTAACCCAAAACAGCCCGCGGTGTTACTACGACGGCGTAAATCCGGTTTTACGGTGTTTTTCGTGTTTCCAGGTTTTAAATCATTAAGTTAGCATATCATATAGATATAGAACATGTGTTTAGTTGATTTTAAAATTCAAGTTAGAAGGATTAACTTTTGTTTGCGAACAAGTTTAGAATTAACTAAACTATGTTCTAGTGATTACAAGTTTAAACCTTCGAATAAGATAGCTTTATATGTATGAATTGAATGATGTTATGAACATCATTACTACCTTAAGTTCCTTGGATAAACCTACTGGAAAAGAGAAAAATGGATCTAGCTTCAATGGATCCTTGGATGGCTCGAAGTTCTTGAAGCAGAATCATGACACGAAAACAAGTTCAAGTAAGATCATCACTTGAAATAAGATTGTTATAGTTATAGAAATTGAACCAAAGTTTGAATATGATTATTACCTTGTATTAGAATGATAACCTACTGTAAGAAACAAAGATTTCTTGAGGTTGGATGATCACCTTACAAGATTGGAAGTGAGCTAGCAAACTTGAAAGTATTCTTGATTTTATGAAACTAGAACTTTTGGAATTTATGAAGAACACTTAGAACTTGAAGATAGAACTTGAGAGAGATAAATTAGATGAAGAAAATTGAAGAATGAAAGTGTTTGTAGGTGTTTTTGGTCGTTGGTGTATGGATTAGATATAAAGGATATGTAATTTTGTTTTCATGTAAATAAGTCATGAATGATTACTCATATTTTTGTAATTTTATGAGATATTTCATGCTAGTTGCCAAATGATGGTTCCCACATGTGTTAGGTGACTCACATGGGCTGCTAAGAGCTGATCATTGGAGTGTATATACTAATAGTACATACATCTAAAAGCTGTGTATTGTACGAGTACGAATACGGGTGCATACGAGTAGAATTGTTGATGAAACTGAACGAGGATGTAATTGTAAGCATTTTTGTTAAGTAGAAGTATTTTGATAAGTGTATTGAAGTCTTTCAAAAGTGTATAAATACATATTAAACACTACATGTATATACATTTTAACTGAGTCGTTAAGTCATCGTTAGTCGTTACATGTAAGTGTTGTTTTGAAACCTTTAGGTTAACGATCTTGTTAAATGTTGTTAACCCAATGTTTATAATATCAAATGAGATTTTAAATTATTATATTATCATGATATTATCATGTATGAATATCTCTTAATATGATATATATATACATTAAATGTCTTTACAACGATAATCGTTACATATATGTCCCGTTTAAAAATCATTAAGTTAGTAGTCTTGTTTTTACATATGTAGTTCATTGTTAGTATACTTAATGATATGTTTACTTATCATAGTATCATGTTAACTATATATATATCCATATATATGTCATCATATAGTTTTTACAAGTTTTAACGTTCGTGAATCACCGGTCAACTTGGGTGGTCAATTGTCTATATGAAACATATTTCAATTAATCAAGTCTTAACAAGTTTGATTGCTTAATATGTTGGAAACATTTAATCATGTAAATATAAATCTCAATTAATATATATAAACATGAAAAAGTTCGGGTCACTACATTAATATTTTATGGGACCAAAACTTTAATCAAGATGCTGTCGTATTTTTTTTCTAATAAAGAGAAATGGGGCGTAAACTTGAAGTGTTGTTGGGCTACCAAGTTTCATTGGGCCGAGATAATGTTTGGGCCGTACATGAACTAAAAGGATGGAACTGTTGGGCCAATATTGGGTTATATTACATAGTTTCGGTATTAATTCAGGAAAATCGGAAATAGAGGAGTGGTTAAGGGATGATTCCGGTTAGGCCCTGTCTGTGGCATTTTTTTTTTGGGAAAAACTCTTTAAGGTAGTATTTGACTTCCATTATTATTATTATTATAGGTATTAATATGAACATTAGAATTTAAGTTATTATTAGTATCATTATTATATTTTTTTAATATATTATTATTATCAATATTATTATATTATTATTACAAAATAAAATGACTAAAGTTATCATCAAAACTATTAGAATCAATATTACTACTAATATTATTATCATTATTACAATAAAAGTTAGTAATATAAAAATATACTTAACAAAACTATATTAATATTTTTTTATTAAAGTATACAAAATAAATACATTTAATTAAATTATTAATGAAACACATAATTTATTAAGATAACATTTATAATATATAAATTTGTTCGAATACCATTATATGTGTTAATATACATATAAATGATATAGGTTCATGAATCCGAGGTCAAACCTACACTTGTTAAATGACGTCATATGTATTTTTACTACAAAATACAGTATGGTGAGTTTCATTTGCTCCCTTTTTAATTGCTTTTGCAATATATATTTTTGGGCTGAGAATACATGCGCTGCTTTTATAAATGTTTACAAAATAGACACAAGTACTTAAAAATACATTCTACTTTGAGTTGTACCACTGGCATACTTCCCTGTAGCTTGGTAACTACTATTTACATGGGTATTGTAAACGCGAATCCTATTGATAGATCTATCGGGCCTGACAACCCCAACCGTGCTGGACGACCAGTATTCAACGGTTGCACAGTACTTCGTTTCGTGACTACACTTGGTACAGTGTAGTGAGATTTCATAATAAAGGGAATATGCGACGTTGATTAAATGTTAAGTATGGTTACCAAGTGCTCAACCACTTAGAATATTTTTATTAAATCGTTTGTCTATATGAAATCTTGTGGTCTATTAAGGTATAGAAATGATTGTTATGATAAACCTATGAACTTACCAACCTTTTGGTTGACACTTTTAAGCATGTTTATTCTCAGGTATGAAAGAAACCTTCCGCTGTGCATTTGCTCATTTTAGAGATATTACTTGGAGTCGTTCATGGCATATTTAAGTCAAGCCTCGCAATGGGACCAAATGTTGATGACTTCGTCCAGGAGGATTAGGACGGAGTCTTTGACAAATTTCCAATTGATTTGTCTTAACCAATTGGGTGCTTACTGGACCAAGGGGGTAAACCGGGTAACATAGATTGAACGAAATAGGGGTGAATTGTGTGGAACGAACGTGTAACCAATTGAATCTTAATCTTATAATTAGTTAATTACTAAGTCACAAATGAAAGAGGTCTTTGGTGAAAGGGAACCCTAAGCCAATAAATCCTAGTTTGACGTGTTTGTTAAAAGAGAACTCTGGGTAAACCGACTCTGTAGTTGCATGTATTGATAAATTGAACTAGTGCTTAATAACAAATCATCTGACACTGTAAATAGGAAATCTAGGCGAACATTTTTTTATCTATTGAATTCAAATATATTTACTTTTCGTTGAGTCTGCATTTATTTCCTATAAACTTAAAAACACAAAAATATTGTCTTTTACTTTTAATCAATCTTTGATTTGGCTAATCGTTAAATAGCCGCAAAACAAATTATCTCGTACTTTCAATTTTCATAGATTAACTTAGTTTATTTTTATTAGTTGCAATCTTAATTCTCATGTTAAACTGTCCTTGGAACGATTTCGGAATTACCAACTTTATACTATTGCTCGATCGGGTACACTGCCCGTTAGTGTGTAGTAATCTTTAAACCGGCATTTTCCAAAGATAAATTATATACTAGATTTCACACATCACCCTGCCATCTACCTCAGCTTAAAATTTCGGGACGAAATTTTCTTTAACATGTGGGTAATGTAACGACCCGACTTTTTCGACTTATATTTATACTTTATACTTTCACGGGTCTGCGTATTTGTACGTACTGAGCAAGATAACATTCTGGGATCATAATCCATGTTAATTACTTTTGTTAATATCTTAAAACGTGTTATTAAGTGCTTAATCACTTAACTTGATCGTCGAATGTTTTTATTACCGTTAGTGTCACTAGTCATTTAGAACGAGATACGTACTTGGTACACGTTAAACTTTTTTCATAATTGAAGTGTTATGACTACTTGATCTTGAATGTTATTTCCTAATGACAATTAATTAGCTTGATGGTTGCTTAATTATGCTTAGTGTTTTACTAATGCACACTAGTTAGTCTTAATGGACTTATCACCTTAATGGACTAGGACTTCCATGGCCCAACCTACTCAAGTTAATGGACTAATTTTAGTGGGCTAATTAATGGGTTGATTAGCCCATTTAACTAAAGACAAAACCCATTAAGTATTAAGACAAGATTCATGCATGCTTATGTACCATTTCTTACACCATGCTACATGGGATCCCAACATGCATACATCACCTTGAACCACCACACCACATGAAGCCAAAATGGTCCCCCTATCCCCACCCTAAACCGTCGGCCTACATACCTCACCACTACCATTTCATTTTTTTAACTTCACTCTCATTTCTCAAAACACACACACAAATGCTCTCTTGTTTTCTCTCTAGTTTCTCACTCTAAAATACTTAAGAAAACTTGTAAGTTTTCTTGAATTTCTATCTTCTTTTTCCTTCTTATTTTCGTAAATCATCATCATCATGTTCAAAGATTCAAGTTTTGTAACTTGAATCTTCATATATCTTGTAATTTCAAACTTTAGTTGAAGAAGATGCAAGAACATGGAGGATTCAAGCTCTTTAGCTTTGAATCTTCATTACTTTTCTTAGATCTAAGCTCGTAGCTTAAGATCTCTTTATTTTTGTTAAAAGATCAAAACTTATGTTTATGATCTTCATGTATTTGCAGATCTAGCTTTTTGCTTTAAGGATCTTCAAGAACATTAAAAATCCAATCTTTTTAGCTTTAGGTTTCTACAAAAAGTTTGTTAAAAGATCAATTTTATTAACTTATGATCTTCTTTAATTTGTTTTACATCAATTTTGTAACTTGTGTTTTCATTAAACAAAGATACAAGCTTTCTAGCTTGAAGTCTCATAAGTATTGTTAAGAGTTCCAAGCTTTCTAGTTTAGGGTTTCATTATTTTGTTTGATCTAAGTTATGTAACTTATGGTCATCCAAGTTGTTAAAACAAAAGCTCATTAGCTTATATTCATTCTACTTTGCAAAAATCTAAGTTTTATAACTTAAGGTTTTGTAAAAGTTGAAAGTCTAAGTTCTATAACTTAGGATTTCACCTAGAACACAAGATCTAGACTTTCTAGTCTAAGGTCTTTAATATTTATCTAAGATCTAAGTTCTATGACTTAAGGTCTTGCTTGTTTGGTTTGAATCCAAGTTTGTAGCTTTAAATTCCAAATAGAACTTATACGTAAGTCAAAACTAAGAACTTGATGTAACTTTGGTTCATCATCCTTCTAAAACTCTTAAGTGATTTGTATTTCTTTTCTTAGTCTTGACATCGTGTGTTGATAGTTAAAAATTGGTCAAAATGATGCTAAAACATCAAAGAGTTGTACACTTGAGGCTTATACGCATCAAGGATGAGAACCGTGATAAGCATCAAACACCAAGAAACCCACCAGAGCACTTGAATCTGTTTTTCAGGGTCTGATCAGACTCCTGGAGCTTCTGGAAAGTTGATTTCCAGATAGTTCTGTTTGTGTAGATGACTTTTCGTTTAAGACTCGTCTAAATTCGATATACGGTTTAGGATATATAGTCTTCCGAAGTTCACTACACCTTCGTAACGACTTGCTGAAATTTCTGACATACTCGCGCTTTGACCGTCGCCACGGTCAAACAACATCGAGTTAGGATCTGAATTTCGTACAGCGGTAAGAGGACTCACAAACGGAGCCTTGGCCACTAGCCGCGTGTCATTTCAGTTTGTGTAGAGGTCGTAGCGCTGTTCGAATTCAGCTTTTCGTTTCGACCTCTATTCTTATTGAAAACTTACTTTATCTTTTACGTATGATGATAATGATGATACTTAAGACTCAACTTAATTACTTTTAAACTTTTTGGGACGATTTACTGACTTAGCAACCATTGACTTAGGTTGATGACTTTTGGACCGACTTACTACTTGCTTACGTTTTCGTATCGACTTTACCATACATTCACTGTGAGTTATAGCTCCCTTTTTTACTTTAACTATTTTTGGGACTGAGAATACATGCGCTTTTTATGTTTGACATACTAGACACGAGTACTTTAACTTTATATATGTGTGGGTGACATACCGACACAAACTTTCCCCTTAGCTCGGTAACGTTTAGTCATTGGTTTATGAACCGGTGAACGCAAATCTTAGATATGGATCCATAGGGTTTGACATCCCCACTCGGGCTAGTTGCGCTAGCATTTAACGGGTGTTTAATACTTCGTCTGTTTTAACGCACTCGCCAAGTGTACTTTTAGGGGGTGATATATTATATTTCTTTGTTAAGTTAGTTACCAAGTGCCCACGGTTAAGCATATACTTTTCATACTATTTTGAATACAAATCTCGTGGTTTACATTACATTATTGTTTACAATAAAACTATAGCTCACCAACATTCGTGTTGACTTTTTAAAGCATGTTATTTCTCAGATGCTTAGATGAAATTGCTTCCGCTGTAATAGACTTGCTGTGTTAGACTTTCGCTGTACTCTGCATTATTAGAGATGTCTCTTAAGCATGGACTTTTATTTTGCATTCACTACTTATGTTATATTCGAACCATGGTTTGTAATGACCTAAGTGTCACGTACTTTTATTAATGCTTTCTATCCGTAGAAGCACGTCACTTTTGTAAAACATTTGTCTTTGGAAAGATGTTATCTTTTATGAATGCAAAACTTTGTTTTTAAAACAGCATGTAGTGTTATACCGTATAATGGACCTGTTGTTGATGATCCGTACATGATGGTTTTGGACGGGGCATCACACCAAGACACTTGGAAAATATAAACTGTGTTCCCTAGGACACATAACAAGTACATAATGGGTTCTTTACATTAAAAGAGCACCAAGATACTTGGAAAATATAAACTGTGTTCCATAGAACACATAACAAGTACATAATGGGTTCTTCAACATAAACGGAACACCAAGATACTTGGAAAATGTAAACTGTATTCCCTTGTGCACAAAAAAAATTCCTAATGGATTCTCCACTTAAAAAGAACCAAAATAACTTACTAAGTTATCCCTCCTAAAGGGATATCCTATAGGTTCTTCCGGTGAAAAGAACACCAACAAAACAAATCCTACATATTCTTCGTAAAAGGGGAACACCAAGGTATTCACAAGAAGAGCGAATATAGCTCACGAATAGATACCTAGTGAACTCCTCACAAAAGAACACTTTTGAAGTGTTCCCAAAAAGAAGACAACGCTACAAGCTGTCTGATTTCATAAATATACAATCATGCAGAAACGACATAAATATAAAACGAAAACGACAAATTACCTAAAAGCACTAGGCCACAAATTGGTTACCACATACGGTCAAAACATAAAGAGGACAAGAGTCAAGGTAGGTTACCATTAGCACAAAGCTTCATCAACTAAACTGGCTTCGCATCAGGGTGAGCAGCAATAACAGCAACATAGTCAAATTGAGCATCAACCAGTTTGGCACAAGCTGTGTCAACAAAAGCATTACCCTGGTAAGTGTATTCAGAATAATCTTCTAAACGAACGGTGCCCTTTTCAGCCAGTTCCCCCAGAAGGGTACATCTCTCATGTTACCTAGCTGCGAGAACAATCTCAGTAAGATAATTGCTCACCTCTTGGTTGTTTACCAACTCCTTGCACACATGGGGAACAACCTGAGAAACAACCTTAGCATAAACGGACCTCAACCCATCAAACCTCTTCTTCTGATCACCACATCCCTTAGCTTCTGACGAAGGATGAGTTAGATATGGTCTTTGAAAGTTAACCTTTGGTTTTGCTCATACTTAAAAACTTTTGTTATCATTCTGCACATAAAAGTAACCTAAACAAGTTTTTGAAATCAAGTGAATTTTTTATGTTAAAATATAACTTAATACACAACGTTTGGTAAAATATTGACGGTAAATGAGTAAGTTTACTATTAGTATTTTTAGTAATAAATCATATTTTTTAGGTCAAAAAGTAAGCATTTTGACCCCTAGTGAGAAATCCAACTCTAGACTAATGAATACTTGGAGTCAAGTAGAAAACATTACTTTTTTGAAAACCTTAGTCATAGAACTAACTTTTAGAATTGGGTTCACTTTAAAAGAATTAAAATTGAGTGAGATACACTCTACCGAAGTTGACCATTCTAGACAGTCTACTTTAAGACTAAAACTCTAAACAACGAAACCGTAACTACTAATCAAACATGTAAACTTGAGGAAACGTAACCTAAAACAAACTTACTAATATATAATGGATATTTTTAGTCTTCGACCCACCAAATTGACCTATGTACCTTGTCTCGGATTACATTCGTTGGCTACTACACTGCGACCGACAACAAGAACACTTGACATTTGAATTGTGAGTATTATAACCCCTTTTTACTATTTTTCATCTTTATGGTGAGAATCATGCTTGTCTCACGTTCTATTTTCTTTGTGGACACATGTATTTTGAACTACATTCTATTTGTATAACCGAGTAACGTTTATAATCCATTGAATCCCTATTCTGATATCGTTAATTACTGGGTAAGTATACACAAATAATGGGGATAGATCTATCTGGAAATGAAGATTCACATCCGAATTAGTCTCAACTAATCAGATGCTCATGCGTCATTCTTGTTACTTTAGGATTATTAGTGACTAGGTTTTTCGGGTACGGCTTGGTTAAGTTCTATATGGGAGTTCATGTTTGTGGAATGTATTTTACAAATATATTATAAACTGTGAAACCTTATGATCTATTTACTTTATATGTCGTATTAAACATATGAACTCACCATCATTACGTTGACTGTTTTTATGCACATATTCTCATGTCATAATGGTAACTCTTTCGCACTATGGTCAAGTTCATGGATTCTCGTATCATGGGAGTCTATAGACTAGACCCACCGATGACAGCTTGTCGTTGTGCTTTAAATGAATGTTAAGAACATGTATTTTGTGTATCTCATTTGTAACTACCATATCCATGAACCAATTATAAAATTTTATATAAACTTAAGTATTGCATGTAGAAGATTGTTTAGTTATTGTTGAGACACACGGTTCGTACCATGGACATCGGGCGGGGTCGTGTCACCTTCATTTTCGAAACTGATTTCTTCGTGTATAATACACGGACGATATAAAATTTTGATTCATATTTGTATATTTTTTTATTAGAATCTGCTAAACAAACACAAACTTTGATGTTATGGAGCATTTATTTTGTTAATTTGGTTGATTGCTAATCATGGACTTACATGACATTACATTAAGTTAAAATTGTAATTTTGATAGTCTTTAACGGAGGCATCAACAATATTCTTGTTTGGTTGACAAATGAATTGACATTGAAAAATAGTGATAGATGTGAAAAATATAAAATTAAAAAATATGTTTCTAAATTTCTAAAAAATATATATTTTCTTTTATTTTGAGTATGGCTTTATACACATAATAGTGCAAAACACGTTCTTAAGTGTTTTTCTCACAAGCTGGAATCGTTGCATCATCAATCGTTGATGTTTTATGGAAATGAATAAGCTTTTTTTTTTTTTTTTTTTTTTTTTTTTTTTTTTTTTTTTTTTTTGTTGAAAGGCAATGTTAGTGGTTAGCTCACGAAGTTAATTCACGAAAATCCCCCCCCCGAGACTCGAACCCTGGTCTCCTCGAACACCATGTTAACATGGTGACCAATGAGGCAAAGCCCCATTGGCGGATGTCAATGTCTAGAACAACCGTCGAGTACCGAAAAATTAGGACAGGGGAGTTCTTCAAAGTTCACTATTTCAAGATTCTCTTTGTTTTCGAAACTGATTTATTTGTGTTTAATGGATTATACACGGAAGATATAAATATTTTATTCATATTAGTATATCATTATTCATTAGAAAATGCTTAACAAACAAAAACTTAAATGCTATGAAGCATTTAGTTTGTTAATTTAGTTAAATGCTAATCATTGAATTACATTAAGTAATAACTATTGTGATAAAAATTTATAACTTTGTTAATCTTTAGCGGAGGAATCAACAATATTCTTTTTTTATGAGCAACTAAATTGACAACGACAAATTGTTTTAGATGTGCAATGTCCGGTGGCGGTAGAAGATTCATATAGATCTTTACAAACTTTATCACAATTCTCTTCAACACACTGAGGAACTCTATAATCCGCCTTACATATCTTGGCATCATTACGCGACTCCATTCCTGTAAATGTAGAAACAATGGTTTTTGTTAACTAAATAATACTAATTGATTAGTGAGATAAGAATTTAATCTAATAGTACATCCAACGAAACATAAAATTTTAATATGAACGAAATCGTCCTAAAAAAATTAGAAAAATTAAAATAAAACTACCTGTTATCAAAAAAAGTACAAAAAACGCAATGAAGATTAAAGGTCGTGCCATGATAAAATGTCTAGTCATTGGTAGATTGAATGACATTCACTCTGATATTTATATACACGAGAAACAGAAAGTAGCATGTACATTTATTTATTCAAGAAAGTAAGGTAGGAAATTTATTGAAATTATTGTATGAATTACATCATATCATATTATGTCAAATTACATCATATCATATCATCTATTATATCAAATTACATCATATCACATTGTATCATAATAGTATTGTATCATATTGTGTCATATTATATTATATTATAATTATATAAATATAATTATATTATATCACATTATACCATATCATATTATAGTATATATACCATATTAGCTTACATTGCATCATATCATAGCTTACTATGTATATTATATTATGTTATATTGTATTATATTATATCGTATCATATGGTATTGTATTATATTACACAGTATATTGTATTGTATTATATCGTATTGTATTTATTGTATTGTATTGTATTGTATTGTGTTGTATTGTATTGCACGGTACTGTATTGTAATGTACAGTATTGTAATATACTGTATTGTATTGTATGTGTTGCACTGTATTGTACTATACTGTGTTGTATGGTACTTTACTATATTGTACTATATTGTATTATATTATATTATATTGTATTATATTATATTTGTTATATTATATAATATTGTATGGTAACTGAGTTCAAATTGTATTGTATTATATTATATTATATTATATTATATTATATTATATATTTATGGCCGCTGATGAGTGAAATTTAACTTTTAAATTTAAATTAGAAAGTACCACTAAAACTACCACCCATATAGGCAATTACCTTATCTGTGTAGTAGAAGTAAACAGTAAGTCCCGATTCGTTCCACAAAAAGCAGAGGTAATTAAGAAAATTTAAAACTAATAGTTATCCTAAGTAATTTCGGGATTTTTCTTTGTATTCTATAAGAGAGTATAGTAGATTCACATTAATTACATTTTGCTCATATTTAATTTGAAAATGAACAAGGAAAAAGATCAATGTTAAAGCTAGAGAAACAATTATATCCGATCAGTGTTAATTTTCGTTCGACGAAGTCTAATTTAGTTAAGAACTTAGAGCTAAGGTCATTTAATTCATGTGCTAGATCTTCACTGACAGTGATACGAGAAACATGCTTAGGCGCAGATTGGGCAGATGTAAAAGGTAAAGCAAGTTGATCAGGTTGATTTCGTCTCCCTGGTGCCGCCTACATGGCTATACAAACGCCCACAAACGCCTGTAATGGGACGTTTGACGATCGGCGTTTGTCAGTCGACGTTTGTCAGTCTGCGTTTGTCATCCAGAAGAAGAAGAAGAAGGTGACATGGCGATGTGGGATTGGCTGGGATATATATCCGTTGAAACAAGTAGCCGTAATATTATATTATATTATATTATATTATATTATATTATATTATATTATATTATATTATATTATTGGGTTAAAGCTACGAATATATCATATACTTTCGTTTTTGTTTCAATGTAGGTTCTATACCCTAAAAATAATAGTGTAGACTTTGAACTTATTGTTTATGTGTTATTATTAACACATATAAAGTTTCAACATGATAAATATGGTATTTGTTAAACATGCTAGTGTAATTAATTTTTTCCGTTAAAACATACAATGTGAGGGACTAATTTTTTCAGTTAACATAGGAACTAATTTTATACATAATCTAGTTGATTAATAACACTGAAAACATTATTGATGCAATTGACGATCTCGCAGTGAAAGTTTTAGGATACATATCTAACAATGAATTAAGCAATAAATTTCTGAACCATTAATCAATATACTTAATTAATTATAACCCTTTTCTAAATCCGGATCGATTGTTTTTAATCCTTTTCTAGATTTGATGAATTATTACTACTTGAGAGAGAAACATGTGGGGTGGGGGGGGGAGAGAGAGAGAGAGAGAGAGAGAGAGAGAGAGAGAGAGAGAGAGAGAGAGAGAGAGAGAGAGAGAGAGAGAGAGAGATTCCAATGGAGAGAAGTGAGGAAAAAAAATCCACAAGCACGAATAGAGTTCGGGAAGAGTATAGCGGTAACTTAGGGGGTCGACGAAATCTGTATTTAACCGGAAAACACTTGAAACCGTTTATATTCTTCAATTTCCCGGATGAATGGAAAGTTGTGGAACTATGGAAAATGTTCAAACATTTCGATTGGGTGAGAGATGTGTATGTGGCAAAAAAGACACTAAAATGGGAAAAGATTTGCTTTTGTTCGTTTTGGGGAAGTGGATGATGAAGAGAGGTTACTAAGTAAACTAAGGGATATTGGGATTGACGGACAGATCCTTAAAATCTTCAAGGCAGGGGAAAGAACAGGTAACCCGGAGGGTAACCACAACGAGGTCAACAAGGATGAAGTTCAAGGTAACAACACCATGAAGAACAAGGTCCACGACAACAATAGTAGAAGCTCCAACCCATCACTTAAATCCTTTAGAGATGAACGGAAATTCAGCGATGTAATTGGAGGAAGGACAGTAGTCTTGGGTCCGTATGACTTGAGGGATACGGTCCTTAACAAAAGAACGGAGCATAACACAAAAACTAGTGTTCAGGATGCCCCTAAATCCAATGAACGGGTTGTCCACATACCGAAAGATGTTGATAACACCAGTATCATGGAGAAGGCGATAATTGGAGAGGTAAAGAAGGTTGAATACTTAGAAAACCTACGTTCATTTTGTGAAGCTGAGGGTCTAATTTACTTCGATTTGAAATATCTCGGTGGGCTAGAAATGATGCTTATGTTTGAAGATGTTACAACAGTAAAGAATGTTCTTGAAGATGAGAATCATTTTTTGAAAAATTGGCTCACAAATGTCAGAAGTGGAGTTAACCCTACCACACCTGCCGGAAGATTAGCGTGGATTAATATCATAGGGGTTCCTGTAAAGTACTAGTCAATGAGTACGTTTCAAAAATTTGGTCAGTGGTGGGGGCAAATCTATCAAACTGATAACTGTGATCTTAAAGGTAATCAAAGTCTAGTGGCCGGAAGGATCCTGGTTGAAGTCTGGGGATGTGGTCTTATAAATGAAACCATCAATTTGAGAATAGGAACAAGTCTTTTTTACGTGAAAGCCATTGAAGAAGTTGGGAATATTATAGAGATTGATATGGAAGACTAAAAATCTAGTAATTGGGGTGACGATGAGTATAGTTCTGAAGACGAAATTTCCAACTTCAGTTCTGATGAAGATGAACATCAGGTGAACGGTAAATCTACCGGAAGAAAGATGCCGAAAAAACCATTGGAAGACTTGGAATCGGGAGCTGCAGGAGCCGCAATGGATAACAACAACAGTAATGATGGTGACTCTTCTATTCCCGAGACAAAAAAACATGGGACATGGTGAATTGCCTGGAGATACAGCGAACGTGGGAAATGAAACGTCAGGGCAATCTTCTAGCAACCCTAACGGTCCAAATGGTAAGGAAATTGGGCCTGACGAGCCCAGTTCGATGAAAACGACAGATGGGCTAAAACGTAATCCGGAGCCTAGTAATGAGATTGCACGTGATCCAATCCAATCTAGTCACGAGCCTGTTAATAATTACTTTAACCCCAATGAGTTGTCTAGAGATAACAATATGGAAGCCCAGGCCCAAGACATGCACAATAATTAACCCAAAAGCAAGGGTATTGATGCAGGTTCAAATAATGAACCCAAAAGCAGGGGTATCGATGCAGGTTCAAATGTGAAAGGGGATAAAAATAGCATCGATGTGTCAATTGAAGGGGATACGACCGATAGCTATTATGAAGATGATCTTACTCCCTTCACAGCAGATATCCGGGATGATGGGGTAAACATTGAAATCCCTAAGAACGGAGTTTCAAACTCAAGGGATGACACTCAATTAAGTGGTAACTGGAGGGCATCCTTTGTTCTAAGAGGAAAGTGCTTTGCTCTAAGAAAAAATCTGATAAGAAAGGCAATATGAAGAAAAGCAAAACTTCAAAAAGTGACAGGATTTCTGACCATGACTCAAAAGATAGAAGATCGAAGAATTCAATTTCCAGGAATTCTGTTTTGATTGAAATTGGTAAATAGGGAGCAAAATTAGAAAACAGTGCTGAATTAGGTGCCTTCGCAAATCAAATTGGACTCGTCTGGGATGAAGGTCAAGTTTAACCTTCCCTTCCTGCCTTCCTTCATTTTTTATTTGTTTTTATGAAAATTCTTTCTTTGAATATACGTGAATTTGGGTCAGGTAAGGAAAGCAAAGTCGGGGACTTTAGGAAAATCATTCTTCGTGAAAAACCTTATGTGATTGCAATTCAGGAATCAAGGCTGAAATTGATTGATAAGATAATGATAGACATTTTATGTGGGACTGAGGATTTTGATTTTATCCAAAAGGAGGCTATAGGAAAATCGGGGGGTTGTCTGCTAATGTGGGACACAAATGAATTCATTGCTGGAGTTCCTTTCATTGATGAATTCTTTATCGAGGTTAAAGAGAAATGGAAAGGGCGGGATGAGGATTCCATTATAGTTAATCTTTATGGCCCCCATCATGATGCTAATAAATTGAAAATGTGGGCGAGCCTTGAAAAATTTGTAGGTGTTTATGACGTGGCTTGGGTACTTTGCGGAGATTTCAACGAGGTCCAAGATGAAACTAAGAGGCTAAATTGTGAATTTGTTGAACGGCGTACTGGTGTAGCGACCCGACAAAATCGTCATTGACGGCGCCGTCTACTTAGGTCCCGTTACGTGGTCATAAGTCCTTAAAATGACGTTTGACCAAAATGTGTCGCATTCATTTCAAATGTAAAAGTATTTCAAGTTTACAAAGGTAGTTCCACGACTAGTTACATTACAATGTTTAACGTACAAATGAAACCTATGCAACACAATTTTGAAAGTAATCCAAAAGATGCTCCATGTATGCATATATACTCGACATCCAAGCAACTAACAAAAAGAGTGCGGAAGCATGTATCACATAGCATTTACGGACCTGAGAAAACATTTAAAAACTGTCAACGAAAAACGTTGGTGAAATCATAGGTGTATTAGTAACGTTTGTTTTTGAACCACAAGATTTAATATAGTGATTATCTAAATCGTTTGTATTCCAAAAGTATGTTCGCGAGCACCCAATTATCAAACTTAACTGTTTTGTACCCTGTTATGTAGTGTTAGAACATACACTATACTCGAAAATATATTTCATCCGCTAACGGTAACGAACCGTCCGAATGAGGCTCGTCAAGCCCATGTGATCACATAATATAAGTTCTCGTTTACACCCTGCAAGTGTAACTAATGATAATTGAATTGAGGCTTTTTGTTCAAACTCGCACGTGGAATGTTTGTTTTCGTACTTGTGTTCAAACCATAAAAGTATGATACGTATATGTTTCTCATCCCCTAGTTTAAAAGTAAAAGTTGTTGAAAAGGTGGGACTATGATCTCACCTTGAGTGCAAGCGTATAAAAGTACTTCACAAGTAAACGTGTGCAAGAACGAATGCTAGTCTTGACCTAAACAAGTAGGTCGTATCAATAACGGTAAACACGATAGGTCAAGGTGTTCAATTAGTCCTATGGCTCGTTACAACTCGATTATTATAGCATGTGAATTAAATTGTCAAGTTTCATGCAAGGTACAAGTATAAAAGCATGTTAGAATGATTGCATAATTATTTGATTAAATTTGAACAAAAGTCAACTTTGGTCAAGTCAAAGTCAACGAAAAAGTGAACACGTTCGGGTCGGGTCCCGAACTATTTTTCTGAGGTTTTTATTCATATATAAGCATGTTAGAACAAGTTACATGTGAATCGGAGGTGCGTAGCATAGCAAACATTTTTCGAAATTTGACCATGTAGTTCAGAAGCCAAACACGGAAAATGCCGCGCCGCGACCAAGGAGGGCCGTGCCGCGACATATAACGTGGTCTGGTGCCTGGTCAGTTTCAATTGTTCAAGTCTAAATTAAATCTTCAATTTAGCACAATTCACAAACCGTAAACACTTACGACACGTATCTTATATCGTTGGAAAGGTAATTTGACAAGGAACACAACTAAACATGTTTCATCAATCAAAAACATCATTTGCAATAATCGAAATTTCCAAATTAAATGATCAATTAATTCTCATCATAAATGCTTCAATTTCATAAATGCATAATTATGATTCGGGAAATAAATGCACACATATGATACGCCGTTTCGTAGATAATTACGCATACAATGTAATTAAACACTTACAAACAACATTGCAAAGCATTCAATGCATCAAAGGTTCATTTTACTCCTATCAAACCCTAACCCAAATTCACAAATTTAACAATTTTACTTATGAAGCTAATCCATGTCAACCTACGTATCAAATTGAAGCTAGTGATGTTAGGAACACATTTAATACATGCATTTATAACATCTAACAACATTTAAGCAACCAAAACTCAAAATCAAAAACACACTTTTCAAGTTCATGCTAGTTACATTTAAACAGCGAGATCAAGCATATAAATCATATATTCATGTTAGACTTGGGCCATAGACACTAATTAACAACTTTATAAGTTAAAAACATCAAGAACACAAAATCTAGTGATTTTAGAAAGTTACCCAAATGAGATGTAATCGGTATGGATTCGAAGAGGAAGATGCAAGGATTCCGAATATGTAATTTGTTTGGATTGATGCTTGCTCGATTTGATTTAGATGATGAATCTTTGTATTGGAGATTTAGAGAAAATGGTGAAAGTATGAAAAGAAAAAGGAAATGAAAATGGATAAATGAATGGATGAGGAAGAGTGTTGACTCTTTGACCTAGTCACCTCTTTGCTCTTTTGACAATCTTAGTCCCTCAACTTTGGAAATGGTGCGTGAATTACCTAAACGAGATAATTTTAAAATGCGTGTCAACGGGAGATGTTATAAATATATAACGGACTTTAAAATAGTTAAACGGAAAGTAAACAGAAAAAGGCAGGATGTTACATTACCTACTCCTTAAAAGAAATTTCGTCACAAAATTTAAGTAGGCGTAGTAGTCGTTGTTTCTTCCTCGAGATCTTGCGTTTCCGAATCCGCGAATAAATGAGGGTATTTCTTTTGCATTTGATCTTGTCTTTCCCATGTAAACTCGGGTCCCCTTTTGGCATTCCAACGGACCTTAACAATCGGGATTCGGCTTTGTTTTAACGTTTTGACGGTGGAGTCCACAATTTCAACCGGTTCCTCCACAAAATGAAGTTTGTCATCAATAGTAAGTTCTTCGAGAGGGATGACGATATCGGGTTCGGCAAGACACTTTTTCAAGTTGAATACATGGAAGGTAGGATGAACGGATCTCAATTGAGGTAGGAGATCTAAACGATAAGCAACGGTTCCAACACGCTCCAAGATTTCGTAAGGACCAATATACCGCAGATTTAGTTTCTCGCGCTTCCCAAAACAGATCACACTCTTCCAAGGTGCGACTTTTAAAATTACGCGGTCACCGACTTGAAATTCGAGGTCGTTGCGTCTTTTGTCGGTATAGCTCTTTTGATGACTTCGGGCCGTCCGGAGTCTATCTCGGATTTGAACGATCTTCTGGGTCGTTTCGTGAATAAGTTCAGGTCCGGTGATTTTCACGTCGCCTACTTCGGCCCAACAAAGAGGAGAACGACATTTTCGGCCATATAGTGCTTCGAATGGTGCGGCGTTAATACTCGCGTGATAGCTATTGTTGTAAGAGAACTCGGCTAGTGGCAAATGCTTTTCCCAAGATTTTCCGAAGTCGACAACGCAAGCTTGTAGCATATCTTCCAAAATTTGAATTGTGCGTTCGCTTTTCCCATCGGTTTGTGGATGATATGCGGTGCTCATGTCCAATCGCGTTCCCAACGCTTCTTGTAAGGTACGCCAAAATCTAGAAACAAAACGGCCATCTCGGTCAGAAATAATCGATAAAGGTACATCGTGACGGGCTACGATATCTCTGATGTAAAGTTGTGCGAGCTTTTCCATTTTGTCGGTTTCATTCATGGCTAGGAAGTGGGCGGATTTGGTGAGACGGTCAACAATAAACCAAATGGTATCGTAACCGCCCGTCGTTTTTGGTAGCTTGGTGATGAAGTCCATCGTTATTCTTTCCCACTTCCATTGCGGGATTTCGGGTTGTTGAAGTAACTTGGATGGCCTTTGGTGTTCGGCTTTGACTTTGAAGCAAGTTAGGCATTTTCCAACATAAGTAGCGACGTCCCTTTTAATGTTTGGCCACCAATATTGTTCCCTGAGGTTGTGGTACATCTTATTGGCACCGGGGTGAATCGAATATCTTGACTTATGGGCTTCGTCTAAAATAAGGCTTCGTAGGTCCCCATAACTAGGTACCCAAATCCTTCCGGCGAAATATCGGAGTCCGGTTTTTTTAACTTCGAATCGAGAGGTGAGGACGTTCAAGTGTTCGAGAGAGATGTTTTCATCCTTGAGAGCCTCGTCTTGGGCTACACGAATTTGACTATTGAGGTTGGTGTGAATGGTGATGTTTAAAGCTAGGACACGAAGAGGCACCGCTCTTTCCTTACGACTTAAGGCATCAGCCACTACGTTTGCCTTCCCGGGATGGTAACGAAGCTCACAATCATAATCGTTTAAAGTTTCAATCCACCGGCGTTGTCTCATGTTTAGTTGCTTTTGGTCGAAGATGTGTTGGAGGCTTTTGTGATCGGTGAAGATAGTACTCTTGGTTCTATAAAGATAGTGTCTCCACATTTTAATTGCAAAGACAACGGCTCCGAGTTCAAGATCATGTGTCGTGTAGTTTCATTCATGAATTTTTAGTTGTCGAGAGGCATAAGCAATGACTTTATTTCGTTGTATCAATACACACCCAAAACCATGTTTCGAGGCATCGCAATATACAATAAAATCATCATTGCCTTCGGGAAGAGACAAGATAGGAGCGGTGGTTAGCTTTGTCTTCAAGACTTAAAACGCGGATTCTTGCTCGGTCGCCCAAATGAATTTCTTTCCCTTGTGAGTCAACGCGGTTAAAGGACGTGCAACCAAAGAGAAGTTTACATTGAATCTACGATAGTACCCGGCGAGACCCAAGAATTGACGTATGTGAGTAGGAGTAGTAGGAGTCTCCCATTTGCTAATGGCTTCGATTTTTGAGGGATCTACCTTAATACCTTGATCGCTTACAACATGACCAAGAAATTGAACTTCCCTCAACCAAAATTCACACTTGGAGAATTTGGCGTAGAGTCGTTCTTGTCTAAGGAGTTCGAGTACGAGTCGGAGGTGTTGTTCGTTTTCTTCTTCGCTTTTAGAATAGACCAAGATGTCATCGATGAACACAATAACGAATTTATCTAGATACGGTTTGCACACGCGATTCATAAGGTCCATGAACACCGCCGGTGTGTTAGTGAGACCGAATGGCATTACAAGAATTTCATAACTACCATAACGAGTCCGGAAAGCAGTTTTGGAGACATCTTCCCCCTTAACCCTTAATTGATGATAACCCAAGCGGAGATCGATTTTCGAATATACATGAGACACTTGTAATTGATCAAAGAGGTCATTGATGCATGGAAGAGGGTATCGGTTCTTAACCGTCAATTTGTTTAGTTCACGATAGTCGGTACACATTCGTAGGGATCCATCTTTCTTCTTAACGAATAAAATCGGAGCGCCCCATGGTGAATGGCTAGGTTGGATAAAACTACGGTCAAGTAGTTCTTGGATTTGACTTTGCAATTCTTGCATTTCGAATGGAGCAAGTCTATATGGTGCACGTGCTATGGGCACGACTCCCGGAATAAGATCGATTTAGAATTCAACCGGTCGATGAGGTGGAAGACCCGGCAATTCGTCGGAAAATACATCGGAAAAGTCACTAACAATAGGCACATCATCGATATGCTTCTCATCGGACTCGACTTTCTTAACGTGGGCTAGGATCGCAAAACAACCCTTACGGAGTAGTTTTATAACTTTAAAGCACGAGACGAGGTTGAGTCCGGTGCAACTCTTATCGCCATAGACAATCAAGGGTTCACCGTTCTCGATAGGAATCCGGATTGCATTAAGATCTCAAAGAATGTGAGATTTCATTTTGGCTAACCAATCCATACCGATTATTACATCGAAGCTCCCTAGTTCCATGGGTATCAAGT
Source organism: Rutidosis leptorrhynchoides (assembly GCF_046630445.1). Lineage (NCBI taxonomy): Eukaryota > Viridiplantae > Streptophyta > Magnoliopsida > Asterales > Asteraceae > Rutidosis > Rutidosis leptorrhynchoides. The sequence goes on from NC_092336.1 coordinate 163,557,069, forward strand.
CAATTTCAAACTCATTTCCCAAAATATTTAACGTACACCCCCGGTAATATGTGTTGGCACTCAATAGGTTCCCGTTGGCCACCTCAATGGCATAAATAGTATCTAGGGGGAGTGATGGAGTGCTAAGAGTATGAACCAAAGTCTTGGATATAAAATATTTATCGGCACCCGAATCGAATAAGCAAGAAACATAAGTTTTGTTGAGAAGAAACGTACCCGTGACTAGTTCATTGTCATCTCGGGCCTCTTGGGCGTTAATGTTGAAAGCTCGGCCGCGTGTGTTGGGGTTAGCCTTCTTCTTCGGACATGCATTTCTAAAATGACCCGTTTGGCCACATTCAAAACAAGCACCCGGTTTTGGTGCATTGGGCCCCTTTTGAGCGACGGGGGCGGCAATTCTACAATCGTTGGCCACATGACCACTCCTTTGGCACTGGTCGCAAAATGATTTATCACATTCACCATAGTGATGTTTGTGGCATTTGTTACAAAAGGGTTTATTTCCGCCATAAGTTTTCTTGGTGTCGGAGGTGAAAGGCTTTTTGGTGAAGTTGTTATTGTAGTTGCTTGATGGAGTGGCTTCCCATTTTCTTTTGTTGCTACCCGACTTATCCTCGGCTTTAGGTACCGGTACTACGATTTCGTCCACCGTTTCTATCAATTTTCCGGCCATGTTCAAAGCTTCTTGATGATTAGTGGGTTTGGATGATATTACTCCGTGTTTGATGCTCTTTGGAAGACCATCCATGTAAAGTTCAACCCTTGAAGACTTGGGGTTCACAAGGTTTGGGCACATCAAGGCTAATTCGGAAAATCGTTGATTATAAGCCTTGAGATCGTTTCCGACCGCTTTTAAAGTTCTTAGCTCTTGTTCGAGCTTTCGGGTTTCTTCACGAGGGAAATATTTGATGATCATCTTTTCCCTTAAATCGGCCCAAAAGAGGGCGTGGGCTTCATCGGTACCCACCGATTGTACATAGGTGTTCCACCAAGTGAGAGCGACACCGGCGAAAGTGTGAGTGGAGTATTTGACCTTATCTTGGTCCCTACAACCGCTTATGCTAAAAACGGCTTCCGTTTGCTCAAACCATCGGGTGAGCACAACCGGTCCTCCGGTTCCATCAAAAGTGTGAGGTTTGCACCCCATGAAAGCTTTATAGGAGCATCCCTCGTTTGAGTTACCGGCTCCATTGTTGTTGTTGTTGTGGTTGTTGTTATTGTTGTTGTTGTTGGATGAGTGTCCGGCCATGGCCGCATCCACAGCGGTGGCTATCATTCGTTGTAGAGCTTGTTCGGGAGTCTCATGATGCGGTACACGGCGAGGAGGCATTGTTCCATTCAAAACACAAGAATACCGTTGATTAGTATTTTCAATAATACTAATCATGATATGGAATAAGGATAGAGAGAAAATTTTCCTTGACTCGCCTTAAATTCTTCATGTCATAATGTCGGAATGTTCATATGAGTCACCGTAATATAATCCCAGAAATTATATTACCCTAATTCATATGTGCATTCGACATTATTTCACGAAGTCAAGGTGGCGTGCCAATTAATTTAAACAACATGAGATTTAGATAGAATATAAGTTAGATATGAATAGAAGAGTTCGAGTATAAATGCACAAGTAGTCAAGTAATTCCTACTTCAAGTCAATATGTCGGTTGTAGTCTAGACTCACTAATGTACCCTACGACTCGAGGTTGACACCAATGAACTCTAAATCCCTACAACCAACGCTCTGATACCATCTGTAGCGACCCGACAAAATCGTCATTGACGGTGCCATCTACTTAGGTCCCGTTACATGGTCATAAGTCCTTAAAATGACGTTTGACCAAAATGTGTCGCATTCATTTCAAATGTAAAAGTGTTTCAAGTTTACAAAGGTAGTTCCACGACTAGTTACATTACAATGTTTAACATACAAATGAAACCTATGCGACACAATTTTGAAAGTAATCCAAAAGATGCTCCATGAATGCATATATACTCGACATCCAAGCAACTAGCAAAAAGAGTGCGGAAGCATGTATCACATAGCGTTTACGGACCTGAGAAAACATATAAAAACTGTCAACGAAAAACGTTGGTGAAATCATAGGTGTATTAGTAACATTTGTTTTTGAACCACAAGATTTAATATAGTGATTATCCAAATCATTTGTATTCCAAAAGTATGTTCACGAGCACCCAATTATCAAACTTAACTGTTTTGTACCCTGTTACGTAGTGTTAGAACATACACTATACTCGAAAATATATTTCATCCGCTAACGGTAACGAACCGACCGAGTGAGGCTCGTCAAGCCCATGTGATCACATAATATAAGTTCTCGTTTACACCCTGCAAGTGTAACTAATGATAATTGAATTGAGGCTTTTTGTTCAAACTCGCACGTGGAATGTTTCTTTTCGTACTTGTGTTCAAACCATAAAAGTATGATACGTATATGTTTCTCATCCCCTAGTTTAAAAGTAAAAGTTGTTGAAAAGGTGGGACTATGATCTCACCTTGAGTGCAAGCATATAAAAGTACTTCACAACTAAACGTGTGCAAAAACGAATGCTAGTCTTGACCTAAACAAGTAGGTCATATCAATAACGTTAAACACGATAGGTCAAAGTGTTCAATTAGTCCTATGGCTCGTTACGACTCGATTATTATAGCATGTGAATTAAATTGTCAAGTTTCATGCAAGGTACAAGTATAAAAGCATGTTAGAATGATTGCATAATTATTTGGTTAAGTTTGGACAAAAGTCAACTTTGGTCAAGTCAAAGTCAACGAAAAAGTCAACACGTTCGGGTCGGGTCCCGAACTATTTTTCTGAGGTTTTTATTCATATATAAGCATGTTAGAACAAGTTACATATGAATCGGAGGTGCGTATCATAGTAAACATTTTTCGAAATTTGACCATGTAGGTCAGAAGCCAAACACGGCAAATGCCGCGCCGCGACCAAGTAGGGCCGCTCCGCAACACTTAACGTGGTCTGGTGCCTGGTCAGTTTCAATTGTTCAAGTCTAAATTAAATCTTCAATTTAGCACAATTCACAAACCGTAGACACTTACGACACGTATCTTATATCGTTGGAAAGGTAATTTGATAAGGAACACAACTAAACACGTTTCATCAATCAAAAACATCATTTGCAATAATCAAAATTTCCAAATTAAATGATCAATTAATTCTCATCATAAATGCTTCAATTTCATAAATGCATAATTATAATTCGGGAAATAAATGCACACATATGATACGCCGTTTCGTAGATAATTACGCATACAATGTAATTAAACACTTATAAACAATATTGCAAAGCATTCAATGCACCAAAGGTTCGTTTTACTCCTATCAAACCCTAACCCAAATTCACAAATTTAACAATTTTACTCATGAAGCTAATCCATGTCAACCTACATATCAAATTGAAGCTAGTGATATTAGGAACACATTTAATACATGCATTTATAACATCTAACAACATTTAAGCAACCAAAACTCAAAATCAAACACACACTTTTCAAGTTCATGCTAGTTACATTTAAACAACGAGATCAAGCATATAAATCATATATTCATGTTAGACTTGAGCCATAGATACTAATTAACAACTTTATAAGTTAAAAACATCAAGAACACAAAATCTTGTGATTTTAGAAAGTTACCTAAATGAGATGTAATCGGTATGGATTCGAAGAGGAAGATGTAAGGATTCCGAATATGTAATTTGTTTGGATTGATGCTTGCTCGATTTGATTTAGATGATGAATCTTTGTATTAGAGATTTAGAGAAAATGGTGAAAGTATGAAAAGAAAAGGGAAATGAAAATGGATAAATGAATGGATGAGGAAGAGTGTTGACTATTTGACCTAGTCACCTCTTTGCTCTTTTGACAATCTTAGTCCCTTAACTTTGGAAACGGGTGCGTGAATTATCTAAACGAGATAATTTTAAAATGCGTGTCAACGGGAGATGTTATATATATATAACTGACTTTAAAATAGTTAAACGAAAAGTAAACGGAAAAAGGCGGGATGTTACAACTGGGTGGTTTAATAACTTCATAAATCATTCACGTTTAATAGATGTTCCTATGGGTGGGAAACGGTTTACCAGGATTTTTGATAATGGCATCAAGTTTAGCAAACTAGATCGGTTTTTGATTTCGGAAAAATTCAGTCTCATGTGGGGAGATGTCTCGGTTTTGGCTTTGGAGCGAAAACTATTGGATCATTGACCCATTGTACTTAGAGATAGAGAGATTGATTTCGGGCTGAAACCTACAAAGGTCTTTGATGAATGGTTAAACACGGATGGGTCGGAATACATTGTAAGAAATGCTTGGAACATAGAAGTGAAAGGCCGGAGGTAAGATTGTATCTTTCGTAATAAATTGAAGAATGTCAAGATGGATCTTAAAGAATGGAGTAAAGTGTCGTTTGGAAATATTGACAAAGTAATCGAGGAGTGTAGGAGTAAAGCAAGTGAATGGGAACTTATGGCGGAAAGTCGGGTGTTATCTAATGAAGAAAGGGCAGAATGGTTGGGGTGTAGAAAGAAATGGGTAGATAATGAGAAAATTAAAACAAGTATGGCCAAGCAAAAGTCACGAGCTAAATGGATTGCCGAGGGAGATGAAAATACAAAATATTTTGACTCCTTTATTGAAAGGAGATACTCAAAGAGAAATTTAAGGGGGCTTAGCATTAACGAAACATGGTGTGAGGATCCAATTGATATCAAACAAGAGGCGTTTAACCATTACAAGTCATTATTCATGAAACACGATTTTAACAATTTGAAGCTAGAAGACTCTTCCATCCTTCCTTTGAATAGGCACTTGACGAACGAACAAGCAAATGAGCTCGAGGTAGTCTTTACAGAAAAGCGGGTGTTAGAGGAAATTAACGAGTATAGTTGCCCAAAAGCTCCGAGACCCGACAGTTTCAAATTTAACTTCTTTAAAAAATATTGGGGGTTGATTAAAGACGATCTAGTCTTGGCACTTAATTGGTTTTGGGAGTCTTGCGAAATCTCTTCCGGATGTAACGCCTCCTTCGTCACTTTGGTTCCAAAAGTCTCGGACCCCGTTGGTGAGTTTCGGCCTATAAGTCTAATCGGTAGTTACTACAACATACTTGCAAAAATCCTTTCTATCCGTATCCGGAAAGTTGTCCCGGATCTCATCGATGTAGAACAAAACGCGTTCATAAAAGGTATATATATTCTTGACGGAGCACTTATTGCGAACGAGGCTATTGATTTCCTTAATAAAAGCAAAAGAAGGAGTCTTGTTTTTAAAGTTGATTTTGAGAAAGTCTTTGATAGCTTAGGTTGGGAATTTTTGATTGAAATCATGAAGCGAATGGGTTTTGGTGAACGTTGGAGGAAATTGATACACGCGTGCGTCAAATCGGCCACTATCTCTATTCTTGTTAACGGGTCCCCGACGAATGAATTCAATATCGAATGTGGAGTTAGACAAGGAGATCTGTTATCACCGTTTTTATTTATTATCGCGGCGGAAGGATTAAACTTGCTCACTAAAAAGGCAATAGACGTCGGGCTTTACAAGGGAGTGAGTATTGGTTCGGATAATGTGTCGATCTCGCATCTTCAATATGCGGATGACACAATTTTCTTCGGGGAATGGAGCCGTCAAAACTTTTGTAATCTCATAAAATTGTTGAATTGTTTCGAAAAGGTCTCGGGCTTGAAAATCAACTTCAATAAAAGTAGTGTCTTCGGTATCGGGGTGTCGTCAATCAAAACTAATCATATGGCTCTTCGTGTTGGGTGTAAAGTTGGAGAGTTCCCTTTCTCATACCTCGGGATACCAATTGGTAAAAACATGAATCGAGTTGAAAATTGGAAACCCGTAATTGAGAAATTCAATTCGAGGCTCGCAAATTGGAGGGCTAAAACGATCTCCTTTGGAGGAAGGTTAACTCTTTTTAAATCGGTCCTTACTAGTTTACCGCTATACTACTTCTCTCTCTTTCGTGCGCCTTCGAGTGTTATCAAAAACCTTGAGTGTATTCGTAGGAATTTTTTTGGGGCGGTTCCGGGGATTTTCACAAAATTTCGTGGGTCAAATGGGAGGATTGTCTTCTACCTTATGAGGAAGGCGGTCTAAACATTGGATCGTTAAGGGCGAAAAATCTTGCTCTTTTAGGGAAGTGGGTATGGCGGGCTATTTCGGAGCCCAATTCACTTTAGGTTAATATTTTAAAGAGTATTCATGGTGCTAACGGGCTTCTCGTTCCTTCGGGTCTTAACGGGCCAAAAGGAAAGAGTGGCGTATGGCTTAATATTTTGCGTGCAGGCACTGACATTGAAAAATCAGGCATAAGTTTCGTGACTTCTTTTATTAAACAAATTGGGGACGGCTCGCGTACAGACTTCTGGCTTTCTCCTTGGTTATGCGATGAACCCATATGCAGCAGGTTCAAGCGTCTCTTTAACCTGGAACAGCAGCCTCAAGCGACGATAATGGACAGAATCAGATGGACTAAAGGATCGTGGGAGGCAACGTGGAATTGGTATTGGGAAGTTACAGGTAGATCACGAACAAAATTTTACTACAAACCAACTCACATCGTTATTGGACGAAAAGCTGCTACATTTTAATGGCTCGAGATAGGCGGACGCAAAAAAATCAGTTGGTTCCCTTAAAAGTTGGAATCTTCATATGGAGGGTGCTAAAATGATGTATCCTGGTCCGTACCGAACTCGACAAAAGAGGTATTGACCTCGATACTGTTAGGTGCCCTCTATGTGACGATGACGTGGAAACAACTGAGCATTCTATGGTCTTTTGCCGGGTTTCGGTAGACATATGGGATAGGGTATACAAGTGGTGGAAGTTAGGTTCGTTCACTAATCTAAGTATTAACGAGGCGTTTTGTGGAAAAAGTGGTTGTACATTGTCTCCAATCGGTTCAACTATATGGCAAGCTGTGGAATGGATTTGAGGATATCTAATTTGGAAGAATCGAAACTAGAAAATTTTCTCTAAAGAGTGTTGGAATGGGCCGAGAGCTTTAATGGAAATCCAATTAGTCTCCTTTGATTGGATATCTTCTCGGATCAAGAACAAAAATATCGTTTGGTTAGAGTGGTTGTCAAATCCTATTCAATATTGTATAGATTAGTCTTCTTTAGATCGGTTGTTAGTATTAGTTATACGTTTCTCTCTTTGCAACGATCGTTCGTGTCCATAGAACCCAATTGATATGTAATGGGTTTCTAAGTCGTGGTGTACTTTTCTTCTCGTGCTAATGAATTGTTGCCTTTCGAAAAAAAAAAAAAAAAAGATTTGATGATGATGAAAAATATTATGAAGATGTATGATGACGATGAATAACGGGGCGATGAAGAATAAGATGGCGATGAAGAAGATGATGTTGCACCTTTGATGACGAAGATGATGACCATGTCCTTTTCCAAATCTGATGACAAAGAAGGAGATGATGTTGCAGGTGAACTTCAGTGACGATGAACCTATAGTATCACCAGAACAGGTTACGATATGTGTGATGAAGAACATGTGATAATGCAGAACAGATGATGACGAAGAATATGTTCGGATGTTTTTTTTCCTTTTTTCTTTTTAAGTAAATTAACTTAATAATTAAAAGGGTTATAATTAATTAAATAAGTCTCGTGCAGGTGTTTTTCAAATCAAAACCAACACATGCTTGCTATGTGATTTAATTTAACAAATTTTTTTAACATTCGTTTATTTTAGGGATTGCACATGCTAAATGAGCAAACCACAGTGTTTGTTCGTGTAATTTTTTAAAGCTCAAAAACTGACGAATAATTGATTTTATTGGTCTAGCAGGTAACCGGTCACAGTTTATTTACATTAGCACACTTTTTATAAATTTATGACATATGCTATTTTTTAGGGTATATAGTTTACATTGAAATAAAAATAAAAGTATATGATCTATTTGTAGCTTTAACCCTATATTATTTTTGAGAGGCATGGAATTCGATTACTAAAACTATCAAGATACAAGTGATACAAAGAAATAGATTACACAACTAGATAGACCCACGACAAAACCAAATCGCCCATTGGACTAGACTAAAACAAACAAATACAAAAGGTAAACTAGAACACGAGTAACAGCTGCAGAGATAGCAGCCAACATATATACATTGTCAGAGCTCTGCGTATGTGTTCGGTCTTGCTAGCCAAGTAAGCCAAACGATTTTATACTTACGAAGTTTTCTCGCGATCCATTCAAAACTTCTAACCTGGATTTCATTTGGAGCAACCGGGCCATTCCATTTTTTGTTGTTGAACACTTCAAAATTTCAATTTTTTCAAATTAAATACCCACAAATATATGCAACCACTTGCCAGATTTGTCGACCCACCATTGACTTAGCTTTATAACCCTATAATATATTATGTAAAGTTCATTTAAACCCTTAACTTATGTATGTATAACTAAAAAATATGTAAAAAGTAAAGATAAACTATAAATTAAAGAAAAAATACGATGTAATGATGCGATTTTTTAAACTGTATGTTTTTTTTGGACTATTTATCTGTGATGAAGGGAGAATTAAATTACATTATATTATATTATATTAAATTATATTACGTTATAGTATATTATATCATTGTATTGTATTATATTATATTGTATTGTACTGTATTGTACTATATTACTATACTATACAATACTATGCTATATTATATTATATTATATTATATTATATTATATTATATTACATCACCTTACATTATTATGTTACATTATATTTACATACATTACATTAATCATATTATACCATATTATATCATAAGTTATTCTATAATATTGTATCATATCGTATATCGTAGCATATTCTATCGTATCATATCGTATCGTATCATATTATATTATATTATATTTTATTATATTTTATTATCTATATTATATTATATTACACTCTAATGCAAGTCAATGTGCTTTATTTTTGTGTGCTGGACAGGATTACAAGAAATTGTAATCACTCCTAGAGTAACAATATATCCGAAGTTTCTTAAAATTAAACTCGTAGTCCGTTAATTTTGTTTTCATCCATAAAATTTGTGAACAATAGCTAGCTGCCGCAACATATTCGACTTCAGTTTTAGACAGGGACACACACTTTTTCTTTTCGAGGACCAACTAACCAATTTGTCTCCAAAAATTGTACACTCCAAGTGGTTCTTTTTCTATCCAATTTACACCCTCGTGGTCTGCGTCTGAATATGCAATTAAGTCAAACCAAGTTCCTTTAGGGTACTACAATGAAGGTTCACTGAACCTAAATATGATTTATAGGTTGAAGATGGAATGCCATCGGATTAGACTAATAACGTGCACACAAATATTTAACAAAAGTAATATCAGGTCGAGTTGAAGGTACAGCAAGAAACCAATCAACTATGATATTTTGTATGATTGACGGCTTTTCAATTTCAGATATGCATTTAACTTTTTATTTCACTCCATTAGTGTACCAATGAATTGACAAGATTCAAATTCATATTTATTTAACATTTCCAAAATATATTTAATTTGATTGATAAAAATTACGTCTCACAATTGTTGTACTTACAAACCTTAAAATAATTTTAATGGACCCATCATACTCATTTTGAAATGCTTTTCCATTAAGGAAGAAAATTCTCTGCAATAGTTTTGGTTGGTCGAACCCAATATAATGTCATCCACGTAAAGTTAAATCAAGATAATATCTGATAATGCGTAAAAGTCATGTTTTTATTAACGATATCTACTTGAATTCCACATGAGTTTAAGCAAAATAGATTTATAAACGCACTAACCCACTAAATTTTGCTATTCATGACTTAAAATCACAAATTGCGGAAAACCCGGAAAAGAGCCTAAATTAGGGTTTTCTAGCCTTAATCTCAATACCTGCCCTAGAAGGTCACCACGGAAGCTTAAGATTACCAACTGAGGCTGCCAACACTTATTTAAGAGACGTATATGAAGATCTACCAAGGACCTAGAAGCTTATCTTATTCATATACAAAGATCAAGACGTTCCAAGACTTACACACACTGAAAAAAAAAAAACCCTGATCACACCATACTTTAAATACAGCTACAATGAACATTAAGAAGTGTTTCGGGGAATTGTGTGTAGTGACCCGAACTTTTCCATGTTTATATATATTAATTGAGATTGATATTTACATGATTAAATGTTTCCAACATGTTAAGCAATTAAACTTGTTAAGACTTGATTAATTGAAATAGGTTTCATATAGACAATTGACCACCCAAGTTGACCGGTGATTCACGAACGTTAAAACTTGTAAAAACTATATGATGACATATATATGGATATATATATATATAGTTAACATGATACTATGATAAGTAAACATATCATTAAGTATATTAACAATAAACTACATATGTAAAAACAAGACTACTAACTTAATGACTTTTAAACGAGACATATATGTAACGATTATCGTTGTAAAGACATTTAATGTATATATATCATACTAAGAGATATTCATACATGATAATATCATGATAATATAATAATTTAAAATCTCATTTGATATTATAAACATTGGGTTAACAACATTTAACAAGATCGTTAACCTAAAGGTTTCAAAACAACACTTACATGTAACGACTAACGATGACTTAACGACTCAGTTAAAATGTATATACATGTAGTGTTTTAATATGTATTTATACACTTTTGAAAGACTTCAATACACTTATCAAAATACTTCTACTTAACAAAAATGCTTACAATTACATCCTCGTTCAGTTTCATCAACAATTCTACTCGTATGCACCCGTATTCGTACTCGTACAATACACAGCTTTTAGATGTATGTACTATTGGTATATACACTCCAATGATCATCTCTTAGCAGCCCATGTGAGTCACCTAACACATGTGGGAACCATCATTTGGCAACTAGCATGAAATATCTCATAAAATTACAAAAATATGAGTAATCATTCATGACTTATTTACATGAAAACAAAATAACATATCCTTTATATCTAATCCATACACCAACGACCAAAAACACCTACAAACACTTTCATTCTTCAATTTTCTTCATCTAATTGATCTCTCTCAAGTTCTATCTTCAAGTTCTAAGTGTTCTTCATAAATTCCAAAAGTTCTAGTTTCATAAAATCAAGAATACTTTCAAGTTGCTAGCTCACTTCCAATCTTGTAAGGTGATCATCCAACCTCAAGAAATCTTTGTTTCTTACAGTAGGTTATCATTCTAATACAAGGTAATAATCATATTCAAACTTTGGTTCAATTTCTATAACTATAACAATCTTATTTCAAGTGATGATCTTACTTGAACTTGTTTTCGTGTCATGATTCTGCTTCAAGAACTTCGAGCCATCCAAGGATCCGTTGAAGCTAGATCCATTTTTCTCTTTTCCATTAGGTTTATCCAAGGAAATTAAGGTAGTAATGATGTTCATAATATCATTCGATTCATACGTATAAAGCTATCTTATTCGAAGGTTTAAACTTGTAATCACTAGAACATAGTTTAGTTAATTCTAAACTTGTTCGCAAACAAAAGTTAATCCTTCTAAATTGACTTTTAAAATCAACTAAACACATGTTCTATATCTATATGATATGCTAACTTAATGATTTAAAACCTGAAAATACGAAAAACACCGTAAAACCGGATTTACGCCGTCGTAGTAACACCGCGGGCTGTTTTGGGTTAGTTAATTAAAAACTATGATAAACTTTGATTTAAAAGTTGTTATTCTGAGAAAATGATTTTTATTATGAACATGAAATTATATCCAAAAATTATGGTTAAACTCAAAGTGGAAGTATGTTTTCTAAAATGGTCATCTAGACGTCGTTCTTTCGACTGAAATGACTACCTTTATAAAAACGACTTGTAACTTATTTTTCTGACTATAAACCTATACTTTTTCTGTTTAGATTCATAAAATAGAGTTCAATATGAAACCATAGCAATTTGATTCACTCAAAACGGATTTAAAATGAAGAAGTTATGGGTAAAACAAGATTGGATAATTTTTCTCATTTTAGCTACGTGAAAATTGGTAACAAATCTATTCCAACCATAACTTAATCAACTTGTATTGTATATTATGTAATCTTGAGATACCATAGACACGTATACAATGTTTCGACCTATCATGTCGACACATCTATATATATTTCGGAACAACCATAGACACTCTATATGTGAATGTTGGAGTTAGCTATACAGGGTTGAGGTTGATTCCAAAATATATATAGTTTGAGTTGTGATCAATACTGAGATACGTATACACTGGGTCGTGGATTGATTCAAGATAATATTTATCGATTTATTTCTGTACATCTAACTGTGGACAACTAGTTGTAGGTTACTAACGAGGACAGCTGACTTAATAAACTTAAAACATCAAAATATATTAAAAGTGTTGTAAATATATTTTGAACATACTTTGATATATATGTATATATTGTTATAGGTTCGTGAATCAACCAGTGGCCAAGTCTTACTTCCCGACGAAGTAAAAATCTGTGAAAGTGAGTTATAGTCCCACTTTTAAAATCTAATATTTTTGGGATGAGAATACATGCAGGTTTTATAAATGATTTACAAAATAGACACAAGTACGTGAAACTACATTCTATGGTTGAATTATCGAAATCGAATATGCCCCTTTTTATTAAGTCTGGTAATCTAAGAATTAGGGAACAGACACCCTAATTGACGCGAATCCTAAAGATAGATCTATTGGGCTTAACAAACCCCATCCAAAGTAGCGGATGCTTTAGTACTTCGAAATTTATATCATATCCGAAGGGTGTCCCGGAATGATGGGGATATTCTTATATATGCATCTTGTTAATGTCGGTTACCAGGTGTTCACCATATGAATGATTTTTATCTCTATGTATGGGATGTGTATTGAAATATGAAATCTTGTGGTCTATTATTATGATTTGATATATATAGGTTAAACCTATAACTCACCAACATTTTTGTTGACGTTTAAAGCATGTTTATTCTCAGGTGAATATTAAGAGCTTCCGCTGTTGCATACTAAAATAAGGACAAGATTTGGAGTCCATGTTTGTATGATATTGTGTAAAAACTGCATTCAAGAAACTTATTTTGTTGTAACATATTTGTATTGTAAACCATTATGTAATGGACGTGTGTAAACAAGATATTTTAGATTATCATTATTTGATAATCAACGTAAAGCTTTTTAAACCTTTATTGATGAAATAAAGGTTATGGTTTGTTTTAAAATGAATGCAGTCTTTGAAAAACGTCTCATATAGAGGTCAAAACCTCGCAACGAAATCAATTAATATGGAACGTTTTTAATCAATAAGAACGGGACATTTCAGTTGGTATCCGAGCGTTGGTCTTAGAGAACCAGAATTTTTCATTAGTGTGTCTTATCGAGTTTGTTAGGATGCATTAGTGAGTTTGGACTTCGACCGTGTTTACTTGAAAAATGATTGCTTAAAAATTTTGTTGGAAACTATATATTTTTAACATGTGAATATTATGTGATATATTAATTTCTTAACGCGTTTGATATTATGTGATAGATGTCTACCTCTAGAACAAGTCCCATTGACTCACCTAATAATAATGAAGAGTCAAATGTAAATTGGAATGATTCGTGGACTGATTCACAAGTTCCCGAAGAGGAACCGGAAGAAGAGTCGGAACCGGAAGAAGAATCGGAACCGGAAGAAGAATCGGAACCGGATGAAGAAATAGAACCGGTGGGGGAAATAATAAAACGGTTAAGTAAAAGAAAATCCTCAACCAACCGACCAAGGTTAATTATGGTCAATGGTGTTTCCGCCAAGGAAGCAAAATATTGGGAGGATTACCAATTCTCCGATGAATCGGATTCCGACGAGAATTCCGATGATGTTATAGAAATTACCCCAACTGAATTTAAAAAGGCAAAAGAAAATAATAAGGGAAAGGGCATAAAAATAGAGAAATCTAATTCCAACCCCGATGAACTTTATATGTATCGTCAACCCCCGAAGTCCTTAAGTTGTAACAATGACCCGGGAACCTCTAAACCACCAGGTTTTTCTAAACCAATGTGGATAACGACGGCTCGTATTAGGGGAAAATCATATATCCCTAGAAACTTGGCAAAACGAACCAAAACCGAAGAAGAAGAAACAAGCGAGTCGGAATAAGATAGTTGTATTCATGTGGTGTAATATATGTAATATAGTGTGCTTATGCTTTATGATATATGTAAAAATTGCTTGTATTAATAAGTATTTTTTTTTATGAATCTAACTCTTGTCTATTTTACAGTATAAAAACGCAAAATGGATAGACAACCCAATATTTTAAGAGACCTACCCGGAGACATGATTGATGAAATCTTGTCTAGAGTCGGTCAGAATTCCTCGGCACAACTATTTAAGGCGAGATCAGTTTGTAAGACATTCGAAGAACGTTCCAAGAATGTCTTGGTTTATAAGAGACTTTCGTTTGAAAGATGGGGGATATCACATTGGGAAACCCATAAGTTACGATGTGTTTACTTTGACGCATATATTGCGGGGAACCCAAATGCTATTTTACGTAACGGGTTAAGAAATTATTTTGACTCAATATATCCGAATATTGGACTTCGTGATTTAGAAAAAGCGGCTAACATGCAACATAAAGAAGCATGTTATGCTTACGGATTAGTAATGTTCGCTTCTCACCAAAGTGAGAACAAGAACATCGGGCTACAACTATTAAACAAAACGTTTCCACAAGTGACGGAGTCGGTAATTGGGGTAAGAAATGAGGTTTTTAGATTATTACGGGACTGTTGGACATTACGTAACCCTCGTCCCTTTGATGACGTTACAACACGCTGTCTTATCAACGGCCATAACGGTTATGTTGCACAAGACCAAGGATGGGAAGTAGTCCTAGTAAAACCAGAATGCATGACTTGTTTCTGGACGTATGAATTACGTGTCTTTATTGCCTTTGCTGAACGACTTGTGTACTAGCTAGAATTATCTTCACAACTATCTTGTATCAAAGTTATTGTGTGCTATATTTCATGCTTTATGTAAAATAAGCGGTATTGTAAGTTTGTAAAATATTGTATAAAAGTTTGAACGCGAAATATTATTATAATCAGTTTTTCATATAGAATTGTAGTAGTTGAATTGTATATTAGCTACTAAGTATGAACTTAACGGGTAGGTACTACCCGAATTTAAACTTATAAAACGCTAATATGAAGAAAAAGCTTTTATAAATGAGTTCATATTATGCTACGAAATACTATTAACTACTCTTAATATTCTGTATGATTAACTTGTTCCATTTGACTATTTTGAAGGAAATGGCACCGACTACTCGACACACCGTGAATATGAATGAAGAGGAATTCCGTAATTTTCTAGCTTCAAACATAGCTGCAGTACAGGCTACGCTACATACCAACAATAACCTTGGATCTAGCAGTACAGGAAATCGTGTAGGATGCACCTACAAAGAATTCACTGCCTGCAAACCTTTGGAATTTGATGGAACCGAAGGACCGATCGGATTGAAACGGTGGACCGAGAAGGTCGAATCGGTGTTTGCCATAAGTAAGTGTACTGAAGAGGACAAAGTAAAGTACGCTACGCATACCTTCACAGGTTCTGCGTTAACATGGTGGAATACCTATCTAGAGCAAGTGGGACAAGACGATGCGTACGCACTACCGTGGTCAGCATTCAAGCACTTGATGAACGAGAAGTACCGTCCCAGAACCGAGGTCAATAAGCTCAAGACAGAACTTAGAGGGTTACGAACCCAAGGATTTGATATTACCACGTACGAAAGACGATTCACAGAATTGTGCCTATTGTGTCCGGGAGCATTCGAAGATGAGGAAGAGAAGATCGATGCGTTTGTGAAAGGATTACCGGAAAGAATCCAAGAAGATATAAGTTCACACGAGCCCGCCTCCATACAACAGGCATGTAGAATGGCTCACAAACTAGTGAACCAGATTGAAGAAAGAATTAAAGAACAGACTGCTGAAGAGGCCAATGTGAAGCAAGTCAAAAGAAAGTGGGAGGAAAACGGTGATAAGAATCACCAATACAACAACAACAGCAATTACAACAATAATCGCAGCAATTATCCCAACAATCGCAACATCAATCGCAACTACAACAAACGGCCCAACAACAACAACAACAACAACAACAACAACAGCAACTACAACAATCATCCCAACAATAATAATAACCGCAACAACAACAACAATCAGAAGCAGCTATGCCAAAGGTGTGAAAAGAATCACTCGGGGTTCTGCACCAAATTTTGCAACAAGTGTAAAAGAAATGGTCATAGCGCGGCGAAGTGTGAGGTCTACGGACCAGGGGTTAATAGAACGAAAGGAACAAATGGTGTCGGAACGAGTAATGGCGGAGCAAGTAGTGTCGGAGCAAGTTATGCCAATGTAGTTTGTTATAAATGTGGAAAACCGGGCCACATTATTAGAAATTGCCCGAACCAGGAGAACACGAATGGACAAGGCCGTGGAAGAGTTTTCAATATTAATGCGGCAGAGGCACAGGAAGACCCGGAGCTTGTTACGGGTACGTTTCTTATTGACAATAAATCTGCTTACGTTTTATTTGATTCGGGTGCGGATAGAAGCTATATGAGTAGAGATTTTTGTGCTAAATTAAGTTGTCCATTGACGCCTTTGGATAGTAAATTTTTACTCGAATTAGCAAATGGTAAATTAATTTCAGCAGATAATATATGTCGGAATCGAGAAATTAAACTGGTTAGCGAAACATTTAAGATTGATTTGATACCAGTAGAGTTAGGGAGTTTTGATGTGATAATCGGTATGGACTGGTTGAAAGAAGTGAAAGCAGAGATCGTTTGTTACAAAAATGCAATTCGCATTATACGAGAAAAAGGAAAACCCTTAATGGTGTACGGAGAAAAGGGCAACACGAAGCTACATCTTATTAGTAATTTGAAGGCACAAAAACTAATAAGAAAAGGTTGCTATGCTGTTCTAGCACACGTCGAGAAAGTACAAACTGAAGAAAAGAGCATCAATGATGTTCCCATTGCAAAAGAATTTCCTGATGTATTTCCGAAAGAATTACCGGGATTACCCCCACATCGATCTGTTGAATTTCAAATAGATCTTGTACCAGGAGCTGCACCAATAGCTCGTGCTCCTTACAGACTCGCACCCAACGAGATGAAAGAACTGCAAAGCCAATTACAAGAACTTTTAGAGCGTGGTTTCATTCGACCAAGCACATCATCGTGGGGAGCTCCTGTTTTGTTTGTCAAGAAGAAAGATGGTACATTCAGGTTGTGTATCGACTACCGAGAGTTGAACAAACTTACCATCAAGAACCGCTACCCACTACCGAGAATCGATGACTTATTTGATCAACTACAAGGCTCGTCTATTTATTCAAAGATTGACTTACGTTCCGGGTATCATCAAATGCGGGTGAAAGAAGATGATATTCCAAAGACTGCTTTCAGAACACGTTACGGTCATTACGAGTTTATGGTCATGCCGTTTGGTTTAACTAATGCACCAGCTGTGTTCATGGACCTTATGAACCGAGTGTGTGGACCATACCTTGACAAGTTTGTCATTGTTTTCATTGATGACATACTTATTTACTCAAAGAATGACCAAGAACACGGTGAACATTTGAGAAAAGTGTTAGAAGTATTGAGGAAGGAAGAATTGTACGCTAAGTTTTCAAAGTGTGCATTTTGGTTGGAAGAAGTTCAATTCCTCGGTCACATAGTGAACAAAGAAGGTATTAAGGTGGATTCGGCAAAGATAGACACTGTTGAAAAGTGGGAAACCCCGAAAACTCCGAAACACATACGCCAGTTTTTAGGACTAGCTGGTTACTACAGAAGGTTCATCCAAGACTTTTCCAGAATAGCAAAACCCTTGACTGCATTAACGCATAAAGGGAAGAAATTTGAATGGAATGATGAACAAGAAAAAGCGTTTCAGTTATTGAAGAAAAAGCTAACTACGGCACCTATATTGTCATTGCCTGAAGGGAATGATGATTTTGTGATTTATTGTGACGCATCAAAGCAAGGTCTCGGTTGTGTATTAATGCAACGAACGAAGGTGATTGCTTATGCGTCTAGACAATTGAAGATTCACGAGCAAAATTATACGACGCATGATTTGGAATTAGGCGCGGTTGTTTTTGCATTAAAGACTTGGAGGCACTACTTATATGGGGTCAAAAGTATTATATATACCGACCACAAAAGTCTTCAACACATATTTAATCAGAAACAACTGAATATGAGGCAGCGTAGGTGGATTGAATTATTGAATGATTACGACTTTGAGATTCGTTACCACCCGGGGAAGGCAAATGTGGTAGCCGATGCATTGAGCAGGAAGGACAGAGAACCCATTCGAGTAAAATCTATGAATATAATGATTCATAATAACCTTACTACTCAAATAAAGGAGGCGCAACAAGGAGTTTTAAAAGAGGGAAATTTAAAGGATGAAATACCCAAAGGATCGGAGAAGCATCTTAATATTCAGGAAGACGGAACCCGGTATAGGGCTGAAAGGATTTGGGTACCAAAATTTGGAGATATGAGAGAAATGGTACTTAGAGAAGCTCATAAAACCAGATACTCAATACATCCTGGAACGGGGAAGATGTACAAGGATCTCAAGAAACATTTTTGGTGGCCGGGTATGAAAGCCGATGTTGCTAAATACGTAGGAGAATGTTTGACGTGTTCTAAGGTCAAAGCTGAGCATCAAAAACCATCAGGTCTACTTCAACAACCCGAAATCCCAGAATGGAAATGGGAAAACATTACCATGGATTTCATCACTAAATTGCCAAGGACTGCAAGTGGTTTTGATACTATTTGGGTAATAGTTGATCGTCTCACCAAATCAGCACACTTCCTGCCAATAAGAGAAGATGACAAGATGGAGAAGTTAGCACGACTATATTTGAAGGAAGTCGTCTCCAGACATGGAATACCAATCTGTATTATCTCTGATAGGGATGGCAGATTTATTTCAAGATTCTGGCAGACATTACAGCAAGCATTAGGAACTCGTCTAGACATGAGTACTGCCTATCATCCACAAACTGATGGGCAGAGTGAAAGGACGATACAAACGCTTGAAGACATGCTTCGAGCATGTGTTATTGATTTCGGAAACAGTTGGGATCGACATCTACCATTAGCAGAATTTTCCTATAACAACAGCTACCATTCAAGCATTGAGATGGCGCCGTTTGAAGCACTTTATGGTAGAAAGTGCAGGTCTCCGATTTGTTGGAGTGAAGTGGGGGATAGACAGATTACGGGTCCGGAGATTATACAAGAAACTACCGAGAAGATCATCCAAATTCAACAACGGTTGAAAACCGCCCAAAGTCGACAAAAGAGCTACGCTGACATTAAAAGAAAAGATATAGAATTTGAAATTGGAGAGATGGTCATGCTTAAAGTTGCACCTTGGAAAGGCGTTGTTCGATTTGGTAAACGAGGGAAATTAAATCCAAGGTATATTGGACCATTCAAGATTATTGATCGTGTTGGACCAGTAGCTTACCGACTTGAGTTACCTCAACAACTCGCGGCTGTACATAACACTTTCCACGTCTCGAATTTGAAAAAATGTTTTGCTAAAGAAGATCTCACTATTCCGTTAGATGAAATCCAAATCAACGAAAAACTTCAATTCATCGAAGAACCCGTCGAAATAATGGATCGTGAGGTTAAAAGACTTAAGCAAAACAAGATACCAATTGTTAAGGTTCGATGGAATGCTCGTAGAGGACCCGAGTTCACCTGGGAGCGTGAAGATCAGATGAAGAAGAAATACCCTCATCTATTTCCAGAAGATTCGTCAACACCTTCAACAGCTTAAAATTTCGGGACGAAATTTATTTAACGGGTAGGTACTGTAGTGACCCGAACTTTTCCATGTTTATATATATTAATTGAGATTGATATTTACATGATTAAATGTTTCCAACATGTTAAGCAATTAAACTTGTTAAGACTTGATTAATTGAAATAGGTTTCATATAGACAATTGACCACCCAAGTTGACCGGTGATTCACGAACGTTAAAACTTGTAAAAACTATATGATGACATATATATGGATATATATATATAGTTAACATGATACTATGATAAGTAAACATATCATTAAGTATATTAACAATAAACTACATATGTAAAAACAAGACTACTAACTTAATGACTTTTAAACGAGACATATATGTAACGATTATCGTTGTAAAGACATTTAATGTATATATATCATACTAAGAGATATTCATACATGATAATATCATGATAATATAATAATTTAAAATCTCATTTGATATTATAAACATTGGGTTAACAACATTTAACAAGATCGTTAACCTAAAGGTTTCAAAACAACACTTACATGTAACGACTAACGATGACTTAACGACTCAGTTAAAATGTATATACATGTAGTGTTTTAATATGTATTTATACACTTTTGAAAGACTTCAATACACTTATCAAAATACTTCTACTTAACAAAAATGCTTACAATTACATCCTCGTTCAGTTTCATCAACAATTCTACTCGTATGCACCCGTATTCGTACTCGTACAATACACAGCTTTTAGATGTATGTACTATTGGTATATACACTCCAATGATCATCTCTTAGCAGCCCATGTGAGTCACCTAACACATGTGGGAACCATCATTTGGCAACTAGCATGAAATATCTCATAAAATTACAAAAATATGAGTAATCATTCATGACTTATTTACATGAAAACAAAATAACATATCCTTTATATCTAATCCATACACCAACGACCAAAAACACCTACAAACACTTTCATTCTTCAATTTTCTTCATCTAATTGATCTCTCTCAAGTTCTATCTTCAAGTTCTAAGTGTTCTTCATAAATTCCAAAAGTTCTAGTTTCATAAAATCAAGAATACTTTCAAGTTGCTAGCTCACTTCCAATCTTGTAAGGTGATCATCCAACCTCAAGAAATCTTTGTTTCTTACAGTAGGTTATCATTCTAATACAAGGTAATAATCATATTCAAACTTTGGTTCAATTTCTATAACTATAACAATCTTATTTCAAGTGATGATCTTACTTGAACTTGTTTTCGTGTCATGATTCTGCTTCAAGAACTTCGAGCCATCCAAGGATCCGTTGAAGCTAGATCCATTTTTCTCTTTTCCATTAGGTTTATCCAAGGAAATTAAGGTAGTAATGATGTTCATAATATCATTCGATTCATACGTATAAAGCTATCTTATTCGAAGGTTTAAACTTGTAATCACTAGAACATAGTTTAGTTAATTCTAAACTTGTTCGCAAACAAAAGTTAATCCTTCTAAATTGACTTTTAAAATCAACTAAACACATGTTCTATATCTATATGATATGCTAACTTAATGATTTAAAACCTGAAAATACGAAAAACACCGTAAAACCGGATTTACGCCGTCGTAGTAACACCGCGGGCTGTTTTGGGTTAGTTAATTAAAAACTATGATAAACTTTGATTTAAAAGTTGTTATTCTGAGAAAATGATTTTTATTATGAACATGAAATTATATCCAAAAATTATGGTTAAACTCAAAGTGGAAGTATGTTTTCTAAAATGGTCATCTAGACGTCGTTCTTTCGACTGAAATGACTACCTTTATAAAAACGACTTGTAACTTATTTTTCTGACTATAAACCTATACTTTTTCTGTTTAGATTCATAAAATAGAGTTCAATATGAAACCATAGCAATTTGATTCACTCAAAACGGATTTAAAATGAAGAAGTTATGGGTAAAACAAGATTGGATAATTTTTCTCATTTTAGCTACGTGAAAATTGGTAACAAATCTATTCCAACCATAACTTAATCAACTTGTATTGTATATTATGTAATCTTGAGATACCATAGACACGTATACAATGTTTCGACCTATCATGTCGACACATCTATATATATTTCGGAACAACCATAGACACTCTATATGTGAATGTTGGAGTTAGCTATACAGGGTTGAGGTTGATTCCAAAATATATATAGTTTGAGTTGTGATCAATACTGAGATACGTATACACTGGGTCGTGGATTGATTCAAGATAATATTTATCGATTTATTTCTGTACATCTAACTGTGGACAACTAGTTGTAGGTTACTAACGAGGACAGCTGACTTAATAAACTTAAAACATCAAAATATATTAAAAGTGTTGTAAATATATTTTGAACATACTTTGATATATATGTATATATTGTTATAGGTTCGTGAATCAACCAGTGGCCAAGTCTTACTTCCCGACGAAGTAAAAATCTGTGAAAGTGAGTTATAGTCCCACTTTTAAAATCTAATATTTTTGGGATGAGAATACATGCAGGTTTTATAAATGATTTACAAAATAGACACAAGTACGTGAAACTACATTCTATGGTTGAATTATCGAAATCGAATATGCCCCTTTTTATTAAGTCTGGTAATCTAAGAATTAGGGAACAGACACCCTAATTGACGCGAATCCTAAAGATAGATCTATTGGGCTTAACAAACCCCATCCAAAGTACCGGATGCTTTAGTACTTCGAAATTTATATCATATCCGAAGGGTGTCCCGGAATGATGGGGATATTCTTATATATGCATCTTGTTAATGTCGGTTACCAGGTGTTCACCATATGAATGATTTTTATCTCTATGTATGGGATGTGTATTGAAATATGAAATCTTGTGGTCTATTATTATGATTTGATATATATAGGTTAAACCTATAACTCACCAACATTTTTGTTGACGTTTAAAGCATGTTTATTCTCAGGTGAATATTAAGAGCTTCCGCTGTTGCATACTAAAATAAGGACAAGATTTGGAGTCCATGTTTGTATGATATTGTGTAAAAACTGCATTCAAGAAACTTATTTTGTTGTAACATATTTGTATTGTAAACCATTATGTAATGGTCGTGTGTAAACAAGATATTTTAGATTATCATTATTTGATAATCAACGTAAAGCTTTTTAAACCTTTATTGATGAAATAAAGGTTATGGTTTGTTTTAAAATGAATGCAGTCTTTGAAAAACGTCTCATATAGAGGTCAAAACCTCGCAACGAAATCAATTAATATGGAACGTTTTTAATCAATAAGAACGGGACATTTCATTGTGTGGCACTATTTTAAGTATAAGGAACCCCAAGAAGATGCATTTACTGAACATCAAATCAAAACGTATATCGCTATCCAACTACGTACTATCACAAACCAGTATATGACAACAACGGAATGCACCAACTACAAACTAGCGACTCAGAGGCAGTTTGAGTAATCAAAGTGGCAACCCAGCCTCAAAATGGCGAATCTAGTTACTGGCAACCCGGTTAGCAAACTGGTGACTCGTTTGGAATCTAGCTACACAAACTGGCAACTAGGTTACACAAACTTGCAACCCAGGCTTCAAACTGGTGACTCAGGCCCACCAAACTGGCAACCCAGGAATCAAAATTGGCGACTGAGGGTTACAAACTGGCGACCCGGTCTACAAAACTGGTGACCCATGGTTACAAATTGGCGACCCGTGGTAACAAACTGGCGATTCGTGGTTACAAACTGGCGATCTGGAGTCCCAAAATGGCGACTCAAGTATGACCCTAGCGACCCATATTTTCTATAAATATAAGGCTTCAGACGTTTATTCATTCATTCAAAAAATCATTTGACAGAGCATATATGGCCAAAACGGAAGGTTAATTTTGTGGTGGTGTCGTCAGGTCGTTGGTCGTCTATTTAGGATATTAATAGGAGGGTATGGTTTTAAATTTATAATATGATGGGCTAAATCTACTACTCCTTCCTATGGGTGAGTAAGGAAAGTATGACCTAGGTTCGTTCGTTTAAAAAGACAACAGAATCGAACTATATCTATAGAATTATCCTAATAGCTAATTAGATAGAGGAGTAGTTTTGGGATTTTCTAAAGCTCTAAAGCAAATAGATAAATAAAGGAAAGTAAATGCGATAAAATTTTTAATTCAAATAAGGTTAAGATAAGTGTGTATCATGATTTCATCAGTTACTTGGCTGAGATTGTGAATTGTTGGCTCATGAATAGGCAGTGACTCTATATTTGTGATAATGTACCTAGACGCCCCTATCACGTTAGTGATATGTCACTAGGCAATTACGTTAGGTTTGGTGATTCTGAATAGACAACAATGCCCTCAACCCCCGACGTCTATCAAACACGAGTACTTGTAGACATGGGTGTCTCATCAATAGGCACGCTTGGAAAAGGTGGCATATTAACATTCCACAAGGTCTAAACTTTCTTATGCATAACGGAAGACAAGGTGTTCCTAATTCGAGAGAAGTGATGTGTTTTGAAACTTTCGTTAATTATTGGTTAATACAACGTGGTTAAGCCCTAAAAAGAGTTCAACCAAAAAGAACGCCATGGCCAAGTTACTAGGTGATATTGCTCGATTTACACATGTTTTACCTCGCAATATCTCCCTCGTTTCACTCATTTTTGGGGGATTAATAAGCTTGGAAGGGTTTTATTTGATCAAATTGATGGTTCAAGGCTAGAGATCACTACTTGGTGTAAAATTGACAAAGTTTGGAGAAAAAGTGAACCAAAAAGCCAAAAACCAAGAGAATGCAGAAAATCAGCAAATGCGGCTGATGTGCTGCCTACGATATGGTCGAAACGAACGGTTTTATTCGTGGGGTATCGTTAGGTCGCAGGACGTCTAATTCAGTTGATCAAGGTAGCATACAGTGGTTTTGTTTATTTATATTATGCGGGGGCCTAAATTTACTTTTACTTTGTAAGGTGTAGAAGGTGTAAGTTAACCAAGTGTCATGTTTTTTGAAAGGATTAACGAATTGAAGATCAAGTGGATAATTGTATTTTAGTTAAATTACCTAGATAAAGGATAGTAGTTGGTTTTAGCTAAAAGTCCTAAGTGCGGAAAAAGTAAATAAGTGGGAGGATATCCGGAGTATGCATATCAGGGAAATGTTGACCAAGATATCAGTGTTGGGTTAGGAAAAAGTAATTATGCTTATGTTAAGACTATGTTTAGAATGATGTAGATCTTTTTGGATGAGCCAATTACATAGACCTGCTTGTCTCTGAACTCTCGGAGTTCTCTTTGAGCAGTGAGACTTATGTCACTTGGTTGTATAATTGAAAGGTAGCTATACCTCGAAGGTTATCCTCAGTAAAGTACTAGGTTATTAGTAAGTTGAACTCTAATCCTAACACTCATTATCAGTTTAGTTAGTGAATAACAATGTGCCGTGTTGATTGAACACTGATCACAAACGGAAGGAGTCCGTCAGATTAAGTTGGCAAAACCTTAAATAAAAACTAACAACCATTTCATCATACTAATGAGATCATAAAAATTCAAGCATTATACATCATTACAGTTGATATACTGAAAGTAAAGCAGATAGAAACCTAATAAATACCTAAACAGTTGATATGACTAAGTCCGAAGGCAATAATCAAACAAGAACATGCAATAGGCTGGGGTCACACGGTGAAGGCACTAACTAGATCTTAACAGCTCTAGAGAAGTCTCTTCGGAACAGTCAATAGGCATACTAGGTCATTCATGTCTCAATTCCTAAGTTCCGTGTCCTAAAAGCGCATTAAATGCCTCTCGGGAACTCCGACCATACCGAGTTCATAGAATCTTCAGATACAGTATAACCAGGGGTCTTAATCCTATGAAGTAGCTAATTTCATATAGGTAGACAAGTCCTGATCACAACCTAGGTTTATCAATCCTTAAGATGCTAGCATACAAATCTATCAGACTTCCTAGTTCAGTATTATGACAGTAATCATACTAAATTAACATAATTACGCTAACCCTAACTTCTATCATGGCAACATACAGATTAATTAAGCTATCATGGTAATATCGGAATGCATTATTATACATAAAAAAGTAAGAACACATGTTTAGTACAAAAGATAAGCGTTTCGGATAAAAACCTGAAAAGGCCGAAGAAATCTGCCCGAGATCGCAGGGACTCGCCGGGATATCCTCCGGAAAATAAAAGCTAAGCTAACTACTACTAAAACTAACTAAAAGCTTGAAAATGTAAAGTGAATTACAAATTGAGTGTGTGTTGAAATGGATGGAGAAATCCCTTTAAATAGACTTGGATTTTGCCTGCAAACGGCCGGCAGGCCGTTTGGCAAGCCGTTTGCAGGGGCCGTTTGCCAGACCAAGCTGTTTGTAGGGGCTGTTTGCTAAGGGCGTATGGCAGGCCGTTTGTGAGCCAGGCAGGCCGTTTGGCTGATTTTCAATGGATCGTAACTTGATTTCTTGTCTTTCACCGTTTTCGCTCTAGAATCTTACTTTTAGCTATGTTTTACTTGATTCTTTTTGAATCGCCTTCGTAATTACTTAATCTACAAAATCAACCGAAAAAGCGATAATTTTGCCAACAAAGTTTGAATCTTTATTGTTCTAGGGCTTAATATTGGGTATAAAAATGTGAATTTTTGGCCGATATGAAATACCCCACACTTAGCTTGGCTTGTCTTCAAGCAAAAAGCGGGAATATAAGGTTTTTTCTAATAGACTTTCCCTTGCCCCACCCGTGGATCTTTTTATTATGCCTTTATCAGAAGTCGTCACATCTTTCGAAAGTATTAGAAAAAGTTTCGAGCTTCGATGATTTGTTCGCTAGATTTCAATTGTGTCCATAGTGAAAAAGTGTAACATCCTCAGATCGGGCCTAGACGTAAGATGACTATTTTTCAATTAGGCATATTTGTGCGATTATTATGCCTTTATTTTAGTTGAATAGTTTATATTATTGTATTATTTGGTTAAGACCAGTTTGTGACAAGGGTCACAGAACAGGTTCGTTTATTTAATTTGGACTCCGTTAGGGTAGTCAAATTAAGTACGAAAGATTTTAGATAACTGGTAAATACCCGTGTGTGATGGGGTATGGGATTTTAACCCCAATTAAGTGTATTATGTAGCTCCTTCCCTCATTTTATCAATCTCTCTAGAAAATTACTCAAACCAAACCGTACCTACTTCATCTCCACCATCAAACCCTAGATTGCTAATTTGTGTTCTAGAGCTCAAATCATTCATATTATCTTGTTACTTGCGATTTACAGAGTCTATTGAGGTAAGAATCAAAGAGTTTCAAGCTCTAATCTTTGAGAAATTGAGGTTTTTGTGTCAAGTTTGTTAAAAGTGCAAATTGGGTCAAAATGGTTGATTTTGATGTTGTTAGTGTCAAAATCTTGTGGGTTTGTGTTTATTGATGTTTAGTGTATTCGATTTGGTCAGTTTTGAGGTAAGAAACGAGCTCTAGAGCAAGAAATGGCGAATTTTAGGTTAAACCCGTAGATGTGTTCATCTTCCTCATCAGATGAACACACTCGGCCGAGTGTCTTTTGACACTCGACCGACTATGTAGACGATCGACCGGTTGAGTGACACACTTGACCGAGTGTGTCTGTGTTCTGATCAGATGATTTGACTTAGTCAGTCGACCGTGTGAGAGGACACTCGACCGATTGTGTGGACACAGTCGACCGACTGTGTGAGTCAGTCCACCGAGTGTCTTTATGGGCATAATATTTTACTAAGTGATGTTTCCTAGCCGTTATGTTGTCCGCGTGACTGATGATGATCAGGATGTAAATTCTGAAAATGCACAAGTGTTAGGTGGACTTTTAGCGGCGCTTTTTGTGACTGATTTACTGTACTGTGTTGTTTGGTATTAACAGACAGAAACTAACTTGATTTGCCTTATGTTCAGGTGATAAGGATATGGAAGCCGCTATGTGATAGATTATCTGAGCTAGTTGCTGGTATTCGGTGAGTGGGTCTATCTCCGGATAGAGTATTAAGTAGCTGACACGCTACTTGTTCAGACTCTTTATTACTATGTTTATGTTCAGTCTGATTATCATGCGTAGTTAGATATTTCCATGCTAGTTAGGACGATTGCATGACTGTTTATCTGTGATCTTATATGCAAAATGTTAGTTGGACACCAACCGAGGCAGTAAGGTTGGGAACCCACCGAGGCGGCAAAGTAGGGTTGGTGTGAGGTCGACCGTGGTAGCTTGTGTAGTGACCCGAACTTTTCCATGTTTATATATATTAATTGAGATTGATATTTACATGATTAAATGTTTCCAACATGTTAAGCAATCAAACTTGTTAAGACTTGATTAATTGAAATATGTTTCATATAGACAATTGACCACCCAAGTTGACCGGCGATTCACGAACGTTAAAACTTGTAAAAACGACATGACGATATATATATGGATATACATATGGTTAACATGAGATTATGATAAGTAAGTATCTCCATAAGTATATTAACAATGAGTTATATACATATAAACAAGACTACTAACTTAAGGATTTCGAAACGAGACATATATGTAACGATTATCGTTGTAACGACATTTAAATGTATATATATCATATTAAGATATATTAATATATCATAATATCATGATAATATAATAATTTAACATCTCATTAGATATAATAAACAACGGGTTAACAACATTAATTGAGATCGTTAACTTAAAGGTTTCAAAACAACACTTACATGTAACAACTAACGATGACTTAACGACTCAGTTAAAATGTATATACATGTAGTGTATTTAGATGTATTAAAATACTTTTGGAAGACTTCAAGACATATATCAAAACACTCATACTTAACGAAAATGGTTACAGTTACTTTTCCATTCTTTTCTTTCATCAAGAATTCTAGTCGTATTCTTACCCGTATTATACACAGCTTCAAAACGTACTTACTATGAGTATATACCAATAGGAACTAGCATGGGATTCCACTCTTGATTATGTCATGTATGACTAATCAATTTTAACTTCTACCATGAGCTAGTCAACTAACTAGAACTCCTTTTAACCCCACTCACCACTCACCAATTATCACTCATCATTCACTTCATTTCACTTCCAATTCTCTTTCTAATTCTCTCTCAACACACACACACACACACTATTATGAACGTATTTTTCCAGTAGTTAATCATCATCTTCATCAAAAATCACTTCAAGAATCAAGCTATAATCATCATAGGAAGAACACTTCAAGAACACTTCAAAAATCCCTTCAAGTTTACTAATTTACTTCCAAGCTTTCTAATCCATTCCAAGTAATCATCTAAGATCAAGAAACCTTTGTTATATACAGTAGGTTATCTTTCTTATTCAAGGTAATATTCATATTCAAACTTTGATTCAATTTCTATAACTATAAACTATCTTAATTCGAGTAAAAATCTTACTTGAACTTGTTTTTGTGTCATGATCCTACTTCAAGAACTTTCACGCCATCCAAGATCCTTTGAAGCTAGATCATTTCTTGTCACTTCCAGTAGGTTTACCTACTAAACTTAAGGTAGTAATGATGTTCATAACATCATCCGATTCATATATATAAAACTATCTTATTCGAAGGTTTAAACTCGTAATCACTAGAACATAGTTTAGTTAATTCTAAACTTGTTCGCAAACAAAAGTTAATCCTTCTAACTTGACTTTTAAAATTAACTACACACATGTTCTATATCTATATGATATGCTAACTTAATGATTTAAAACCTGGAAACACGAAAAACACCGTAAAACCGGATTTACGCCGGCGTAGTAACACCGCGGGCTGTTTTGGGTTAGTTAATTAAAAAATATGATAAAATTTGATTTAAAAGTTGTTATTCTGAGAAAATTATTTTTATTATGAACATGAAACTATATCCAAAATTTATGGTTAAACTCAAAGTGGAAGTATGTTTTCTAAAATGGTCATCTAGACGTCGTTCTTTCGACTGAAATGACTACCTTTACAAAAACGACTTGTAACTTATTTTTCCGACTATAAACCTATACTTTTCTGTTTAGATTCATAAAATAGAGTTCAATATGAAACCATAGCAATTTTATTCACTCAAAACGGATTTAAAATGAAGAAGTTATGGGTAAAACAAGATTGGATAATTTTTCTCATTTTAGCTACGTGAAAATTGGTAACAAATCTATTCCAACCATAACTTAATCAACTTGTATTGTATATTATGTAATCTTGAGATACCATAGACACGTATACAATGTTTCGACCTATCATGTCGACACATCTATATATATTTCGGAACAACCATAGACACTCTATATGTGAATGTTGGAGTTAGCTATTCAGGGTTGAGGTTGATTCCAAAATATATATAGTTTGAGTTGTGATCAATACTGAGATACGTATACACTGGGTCGTGGATTGATTCAAGATAAAATTTATCGATTTATTTCTGTACATCTAACTGTGGACAACTAGTTGTAGGTTACTAACGAGGACAGCTGACTTAATAAACTTAAAACATCAAAATATATTAAAAGTGTTGTAAATATATTTTGAACATACTTTGATATATATGTATATATTGTTATAGGTTCGTGAATCAACCAGTGGCCAAGTCTTACTTCCCGACGAAGTAAAAATCTGTGAAAGTGAGTTATAGTCCCACTTTTAAAATCTAATATTTTTGGGATGAGAATACATGCAGGTTTTATAAATGATTTACAAAATAGACACAAGTACGTGAAACTACATTCTATGGTTGAATTATCGAAATCGAATATGCCCCTTTTTATTAAGTCTGGTAATCTAAGAATTAGGGAACAGACACCCTAATTGACGCGAATCCTAAAGATAGATCTATTGGGCTTAACAAACCCCATCCAAAGTACCGGATGCTTTAGTACTTCGAAATTTATATCATATCCGAAGGGTGTCCCGGAATGATGGGGATATTCTTATATATGCATCTTGTTAATGTCGGTTACCAGGTGTTCACCATATGAATGATTTTTATCTCTATGTATGGGATGTGTATTGAAATATGAAATCTTGTGGTCTATTATTATGATTTGATATATATAGGTTAAACCTATAACTCACCAACATTTTTGTTGACGTTTAAAGCATGTTTATTCTCAGGTGAATATTAAGAGCTTCCGCTGTTGCATACTAAAATAAGGACAAGATTTGGAGTCCATGTTTGTATGATATTGTGTAAAAACTGCATTCAAGAAACTTATTTTGTTGTAACATATTTGTATTGTAAACCATTATGTAATGGTCGTGTGTAAACAAGATATTTTAGATTATCATTATTTGATAATCAACGTAAAGCTTTTTAAACCTTTATTGATGAAATAAAGGTTATGGTTTGTTTTAAAATGAATGCAGTCTTTGAAAAACGTCTCATATAGAGGTCAAAACCTCGCAACGAAATCAATTAATATGGAACGTTTTTAATCAATAAGAACGGGACATTTCATTGTGTGGCACTATTTTAAGTATAAGGAACCCCAAGAAGATGCATTTACTGAACATCAAATCAAAACGTATATCGCTATCCAACTACGTACTATCACAAACCAGTATATGACAACAACGGAATGCACCAACTACAAACTAGCGACTCAGAGGCAGTTTGAGTAATCAAAGTGGCAACCCAGCCTCAAAATGGCGAATCTAGTTACTGGCAACCCGGTTAGCAAACTGGTGACTCGTTTGGAATCTAGCTACACAAACTGGCAACTAGGTTACACAAACTTGCAACCCAGGCTTCAAACTGGTGACTCAGGCCCACCAAACTGGCAACCCAGGAATCAAAATTGGCGACTGAGGGTTACAAACTGGCGACCCGGTCTACAAAACTGGTGACCCATGGTTACAAATTGGCGACCCGTGGTAACAAACTGGCGATTCGTGGTTACAAACTGGCGATCTGGAGTCCCAAAATGGCGACTCAAGTATGACCCTAGCGACCCATATTTTCTATAAATATAAGGCTTCAGACGTTTATTCATTCATTCAAAAAATCATTTGACAGAGCATATATGGCCAAAACGGAAGGTTAATTTTGTGGTGGTGTCGTCAGGTCGTTGGTCGTCTATTTAGGATATTAATAGGAGGGTATGGTTTTAAATTTATAATATGATGGGCTAAATCTACTACTCCTTCCTATGGGTGAGTAAGGAAAGTATGACCTAGGTTCGTTCGTTTAAAAAGACAACAGAATCGAACTATATCTATAGAATTATCCTAATAGCTAATTAGATAGAGGAGTAGTTTTGGGATTTTCTAAAGCTCTAAAGCAAATAGATAAATAAAGGAAAGTAAATGCGATAAAATTTTTAATTCAAATAAGGTTAAGATAAGTGTGTATCATGATTTCATCAGTTACTTGGCTGAGATTGTGAATTGTTGGCTCATGAATAGGCAGTGACTCTATATTTGTGATAATGTACCTAGACGCCCCTATCACGTTAGTGATATGTCACTAGGCAATTACGTTAGGTTTGGTGATTCTGAATAGACAACAATGCCCTCAACCCCCGACGTCTATCAAACACGAGTACGTGTAGACATGGGTGTCTCATCAATAGGCACGCTTGGAAAAGGTGGCATATTAACATTCCACAAGGTCTAAACTTTCTTATGCATAACGGAAGACAAGGTGTTCCTAATTCGAGAGAAGTGATGTGTTTTGAAACTTTCGTTAATTATTGGTTAATACAACGTGGTTAAGCCCTAAAAAGAGTTCAACCAAAAAGAACGCCATGGCCAAGTTACTAGGTGATATTGCTCGATTTACACATGTTTTACCTCGCAATATCTCCCTCGTTTCACTCATTTTTGGGGGATTAATAAGCTTGGAAGGGTTTTATTTGATCAAATTGATGGTTCAAGGCTAGAGATCACTACTTGGTGTAAAATTGACAAAGTTTGGAGAAAAAGTGAACCAAAAAGCCAAAAACCAAGAGAATGCAGAAAATCAGCAAATGCGGCTGATGTGCTGCCTACGATATGGTCGAAACGAACGGTTTTATTCGTGGGGTATCGTTAGGTCGCAGGACGTCTAATTCAGTTGATCAAGGTAGCATACAGTGGTTTTGTTTATTTATATTATGCGGGGGCCTAAATTTACTTTTACTTTGTAAGGTGTAGAAGGTGTAAGTTAACCAAGTGTCATGTTTTTTGAAAGGATTAACGAATTGAAGATCAAGTGGATAATTGTATTTTAGTTAAATTACCTAGATAAAGGATAGTAGTTGGTTTTAGCTAAAAGTCCTAAGTGCGGAAAAAGTAAATAAGTGGGAGGATATCCGGAGTATGCATATCAGGGAAATGTTGACCAAGATATCAGTGTTGGGTTAGGAAAAAGTAATTATGCTTATGTTAAGACTATGTTTAGAATGATGTAGATCTTTTTGGATGAGCCAATTACATAGACCTGCTTGTCTCTGAACTCTCGGAGTTCTCTTTGAGCAGTGAGACTTATGTCACTTGGTTGTATAATTGAAAGGTAGCTATACCTCGAAGGTTATCCTCAGTAAAGTACTAGGTTATTAGTAAGTTGAACTCTAATCCTAACACTCATTATCAGTTTAGTTAGTGAATAACAATGTGCCGTGTTGATTGAACACTGATCACAAACGGAAGGAGTCCGTCAGATTAAGTTGGCAAAACCTTAAATAAAAACTAACAACCATTTCATCATACTAATGAGATCATAAAAATTCAAGCATTATACATCATTACAGTTGATATACTGAAAGTAAAGCAGATAGAAACCTAATAAATACCTAAACAGTTGATATGACTAAGTCCGAAGGCAATAATCAAACAAGAACATGCAATAGGCTGGGGTCACACGGTGAAGGCACTAACTAGATCTTAACAGCTCTAGAGAAGTCTCTTCGGAACAGTCAATAGGCATACTAGGTCATTCATGTCTCAATTCCTAAGTTCCGTGTCCTAAAAGCGCATTAAATGCCTCTCGGGAACTCCGACCATACCGAGTTCATAGAATCTTCAGATACAGTATAACCAGGGGTCTTAATCCTATGAAGTAGCTAATTTCATATAGGTAGACAAGTCCTGATCACAACCTAGGTTTATCAATCCTTAAGATGCTAGCATACAAATCTATCAGACTTCCTAGTTCAGTATTATGACAGTAATCATACTAAATTAACATAATTACGCTAACCCTAACTTCTATCATGGCAACATACAGATTAATTAAGCTATCATGGTAATATCGGAATGCATTATTATACATAAAAAAGTAAGAACACATGTTTAGTACAAAAGATAAGCGTTTCGGATAAAAACCTGAAAAGGCCGAAGAAATCTGCCCGAGATCGCAGGGACTCGCCGGGATATCCTCCGGAAAATAAAAGCTAAGCTAACTACTACTAAAACTAACTAAAAGCTTGAAAATGTAAAGTGAATTACAAATTGAGTGTGTGTTGAAATGGATGGAGAAATCCCTTTAAATAGACTTGGATTTTGCCTGCAAACGGCCGGCAGGCCGTTTGGCAAGCCGTTTGCAGGGGCCGTTTGCCAGACCAAGCTGTTTGTAGGGGCTGTTTGCTAAGGGCGTATGGCAGGCCGTTTGTGAGCCAGGCAGGCCGTTTGGCTGATTTTCAATGGATCGTAACTTGATTTCTTGTCTTTCACCGTTTTCGCTCTAGAATCTTACTTTTAGCTATGTTTTACTTGATTCTTTTTGAATCGCCTTCGTAATTACTTAATCTACAAAATCAACCGAAAAAGCGATAATTTTGCCAACAAAGTTTGAATCTTTATTGTTCTAGGGCTTAATATTGGGTATAAAAATGTGAATTTTTGGCCGATATGAAATACCCCACACTTAGCTTGGCTTGTCTTCAAGCAAAAAGTGGGAATATAAGGTTTTTTCTAATAGACTTTCCCTTGCCCCACCCGTGGATCTTTTTATTATGCCTTTATCAGAAGTCGTCACATCTTTCGAAAGTATTAGAAAAAGTTTCGAGCTTCGATGATTTGTTCGCTAGATTTCAATTGTGTCCATAGTGAAAAAGTGTAACATCCTCAGATCGGGCCTAGACGTAAGATGACTATTTTTCAATTAGGCATATTTGTGCGATTATTATGCCTTTATTTTAGTTGAATAGTTTATATTATTGTATTATTTGGTTAAGACCAGTTTGTGACAAGGGTCACAGAACAGGTTCGTTTATTTAATTTGGACTCCGTTAGGGTAGTCAAATTAAGTACGAAAGATTTTAGATAACTGGTAAATACCCGTGTGTGATGGGGTATGGGATTTTAACCCCAATTAAGTGTATTATGTAGCTCCTTCCCTCATTTTATCAATCTCTCTAGAAAATTACTCAAACCAAACCGTACCTACTTCATCTCCACCATCAAACCCTAGATTGCTAATTTGTGTTCTAGAGCTCAAATCATTCATATTATCTTGTTACTTGCGATTTACAGAGTCTATTGAGGTAAGAATCAAAGAGTTTCAAGCTCTAATCTTTGAGAAATTGAGGTTTTTGTGTCAAGTTTGTTAAAAGTGCAAATTGGGTCAAAATGGTTGATTTTGATGTTGTTAGTGTCAAAATCTTGTGGGTTTGTGTTTATTGATGTTTAGTGTATTCGATTTGGTCAGTTTTGAGGTAAGAAACGAGCTCTAGAGCAAGAAATGGCGAATTTTAGGTTAAACCCGTAGATGTGTTCATCTTCCTCATCAGATGAACACACTCGGCCGAGTGTCTTTTGACACTCGACCGACTATGTAGACGATCGACCGGTTGAGTGACACACTTGACCGAGTGTGTCTGTGTTCTGATCAGATGATTTGACTTAGTCAGTCGACCGTGTGAGAGGACACTCGACCGATTGTGTGGACACAGTCGACCGACTGTGTGAGTCAGTCCACCGAGTGTCTTTATGGGCATAATATTTTACTAAGTGATGTTTCCTAGCCGTTATGTTGTCCGCGTGACTGATGATGATCAGGATGTAAATTCTGAAAATGCACAAGTGTTAGGTGGACTTTTAGCGGCGCTTTTTGTGACTGATTTACTGTACTGTGTTGTTTGGTATTAACAGACAGAAACTAACTTGATTTGCCTTATGTTCAGGTGATAAGGATATGGAAGCCGCTATGTGATAGATTATCTGAGCTAGTTGCTGGTATTCGGTGAGTGGGTCTATCTCCGGATAGAGTATTAAGTAGTTGACACGCTACTTGTTCAGACTCTTTATTACTATGTTTATGTTCAGTCTGATTATCATGCGTAGTTAGATATTTCCATGCTAGTTAGGACGATTGCATGACTGTTTATCTGTGATCTTATATGCAAAATGTTAGTTGGACACCAACCGAGGCAGTAAGGTTGGGAACCCACCGAGGCGGCAAAGTAGGGTTGGTGTGAGGTCGACCGTGGTAGCTTGTGTAGTGACCCGAACTTTTCCATGTTTATATATATTAATTGAGATTGATATTTACATGATTAAATGTTTCCAACATGTTAAGCAATCAAACTTGTTAAGACTTGATTAATTGAAATATGTTTCATATAGACAATTGACCACCCAAGTTGACCGGCGATTCACGAACGTTAAAACTTGTAAAAACGACATGACGATATATATATGGATATACATATGGTTAACATGAGATTATGATAAGTAAGTATCTCCATAAGTATATTAACAATGAGTTATATACATATAAACAAGACTACTAACTTAAGGATTTCGAAACGAGACATATATGTAACGATTATCGTTGTAACGACATTTAAATGTATATATATCATATTAAGATATATTAATATATCATAATATCATGATAATATAATAATTTAACATCTCATTAGATATAATAAACAACGGGTTAACAACATTAATTGAGATCGTTAACTTAAAGGTTTCAAAACAACACTTACATGTAACAACTAACGATGACTTAACGACTCAGTTAAAATGTATATACATGTAGTGTATTTAGATGTATTAAAATACTTTTGGAAGACTTCAAGACATATATCAAAACACTCATACTTAACGAAAATGGTTACAGTTACTTTTCCATTCTTTTCTTTCATCAAGAATTCTAGTCGTATTCTTACCCGTATTATACACAGCTTCAAAACGTACTTACTATGAGTATATACCAATAGGAACTAGCATGGGATTCCACTCTTGATTATGTCATGTATGACTAATCAATTTTAACTTCTACCATGAGCTAGTCAACTAACTAGAACTCCTTTTAACCCCACTCACCACTCACCAATTATCACTCATCATTCACTTCATTTCACTTCCAATTCTCTTTCTAATTCTCTCTCAACACACACACACACACACTATTATGAACGTATTTTTCCAGTAGTTAATCATCATCTTCATCAAAAATCACTTCAAGAATCAAGCTATAATCATCATAGGAAGAACACTTCAAGAACACTTCAAAAATCCCTTCAAGTTTACTAATTTACTTCCAAGCTTTCTAATCCATTCCAAGTAATCATCTAAGATCAAGAAACCTTTGTTATATACAGTAGGTTATCTTTCTTATTCAAGGTAATATTCATATTCAAACTTTGATTCAATTTCTATAACTATAAACTATCTTAATTCGAGTAAAAATCTTACTTGAACTTGTTTTTGTGTCATGATCCTACTTCAAGAACTTTCACGCCATCCAAGATCCTTTGAAGCTAGATCATTTCTTGTCACTTCCAGTAGGTTTACCTACTAAACTTAAGGTAGTAATGATGTTCATAACATCATTCGATTCATATATATAAAACTATCTTATTCGAAGGTTTAAACTCGTAATCACTAGAACATAGTTTAGTTAATTCTAAACTTGTTCGCAAACAAAAGTTAATCCTTCTAACTTGACTTTTAAAATTAACTACACACATGTTCTATATCTATATGATATGCTAACTTAATGATTTAAAACCTGGAAACACAAAAAACACCGTAAAACCGGATTTACGCCGGCGTAGTAACACCGCGGGCTGTTTTGGGTTAGTTAATTAAAAAATATGATAAAATTTGATTTAAAAGTTGTTATTCTGAGAAAATTATTTTTATTATGAACATGAAACTATATCCAAAATTTATGGTTAAACTCAAAGTGGAAGTATGTTTTCTAAAATGGTCATCTAGACGTCGTTCTTTCGACTGAAATGACTACCTTTACAAAAACGACTTGTAACTTATTTTTCCGACTATAAACCTATACTTTTCTGTTTAGATTCATAAAATAGAGTTCAATATGAAACCATAGCAATTTTATTCACTCAAAACGGATTTAAAATGAAGAAGTTATGGGTAAAACAAGATTGGATAATTTTTCTCATTTTAGCTACGTGAAAATTGGTAACAAATCTATTCCAACCATAACTTAATCAACTTGTATTGTATATTATGTAATCTTGAGATACCATAGACACGTATACAATGTTTCGACCTATCATGTCGACACATCTATATATATTTCGGAACAACCATAGACACTCTATATGTGAATGTTGGAGTTAGCTATTCAGGGTTGAGGTTGATTCCAAAATATATATAGTTTGAGTTGTGATCAATACTGAGATACGTATACACTGGGTCGTGGATTGATTCAAGATAAAATTTATCGATTTATTTCTGTACATCTAACTGTGGACAACTAGTTGTAGGTTACTAACGAGGACAGCTGACTTAATAAACTTAAAACATCAAAATATATTAAAAGTGTTGTAAATATATTTTAAACATACTTTGATATATATGTATATATTGTTATAGGTTCGTGAATCAACCAGTGGCCAAGTCTTACTTCCCGACGAAGTAAAAATCTGTGAAAGTGAGTTATAGTCCCACTTTTAAAATCTAATATTTTTGGGATGAGAATACATGCAGGTTTTATAAATGATTTACAAAATAGACACAAGTACGTGAAACTACATTCTATGGTTGAATTATCGAAATCGAATATGCCCCTTTTAATTAAGTCTGGTAATCTAAGAATTAGGGAACAGACACCTTAATTGACGCGAATCCTAAAGATAGATCTATTGGGCCTAACAAACCCCATCCAAAGTACCAGATGCTTTAGTACTTCGAAATTTATATCATATCCGAAGGGTGTCCCGGAATGATGGGGATATTCTTATATATATGCATCTTGTTAATGTCGGTTACCAGGTGTTCACCATATGAATGATTTTTATCTCTATGTATGGGATGTGTATTGAAATATGAAATCTTGTGGTCTATTGTTACGATTTGATATATATAG
Source organism: Rutidosis leptorrhynchoides (assembly GCF_046630445.1). Taxonomy (NCBI): domain Eukaryota; kingdom Viridiplantae; phylum Streptophyta; class Magnoliopsida; order Asterales; family Asteraceae; genus Rutidosis; species Rutidosis leptorrhynchoides. The sequence continues at coordinate 163,596,371 of NC_092336.1, forward strand.
GTTAAACCTATAACTCACCAACATTTTTGTTGACGTTTAAAGCATGTTTATTCTCAGGTGAATACTAAGAGCTTCCGCTGTTGCATACTAAAATAAGGACAAGATTTGGAGTCCATGTTTGTATGATATTGTGTAAAAACTGCATTCAAGAAACTGATTTCGATGTAACATATTTGTATTGTAAACCATTATGTAATGGTCGTGTGTAAACAGGATATTTTAGATTATCATTATTTGATAATCTACGTAAAGCTTTTTAAACCTTTATTTATGAAATAAAGGTTATGGTTTGTTTTAAAAATGAATGCAGTCTTTGAAAAACGTCTCATATAGAGGTCAAAACCTCGCAACGAAATCAATTAATATGGAACGTTTTTAATCAATAAGAACTGGACATTTCAGTTCGTATCCGAGCGTTGGTCTTAGAGAACCAGAAAATTTGCATTAGTGTGTCTTATCGAGTTTGTTAGGATGCATTAGTGAGTCTGGACTTCGACCGTGTTTTCTTTAAAAATGATTGCTTAACATTTTTGTTGGAAACTATATATTTTTAACATATGAATATTATGTGATATATTAATCTCTTAACGTGTTTGATATTATGTAATAGATGTCTACCTCTAGAACAAGTCCCATTGAGTCACCTAATAATAATGAAGAGTCAAATGTAAATTGGAATGATTCGTGGACTGATTCACAAGTTCCCGAAGAGGAACCGGAAGAAGAGTCGGAACCGGAAGAAGAATCGGAACCGGAAGAAGAATCGGAACCGGAAGAAGAAATAGAACCGGTGGGGGAAATAATAAAACGGTTAAGTAAAAGAGAATCCTCAACCAACCGACCAAGGTTAATTATGGTCAATGGTGTTTCCGCCAAGGAAGCAAAATATTGGGAGGATTACTAATGATACCGCAGCCCGCATGCGCATGTAACATACACACGGGCATGCGCTATGGTGCGTATACGGGGTGCTCTCATGCGTCATGCGGCATGCGGATCCGTATCTGGTCCCTTTACGGCGGTTGAGCAAATATCTTTTCCATAATTATATCCGTGATTCGGGGGAGATGGTTATGGAAACGATTATCACTATCCTATGACGGTTCTAGAATTAGGGTTTGCCTATAAATACAAACCCTAATAGTCGTTAGCAACATACCACGTTACGTAGCCATCTTCTACCACACATCCTACGTAACTTACATCCTCTATCATCTTCTAAAGGTTAACAGGTGAGTTCTTTATTAACTGGTACCTACAACCTTGCTTGGGGCCTTCTGATCGACGGACGTCATCGAAGGTGGACTTAATCACTTGGCCACCCCGCCGACATCATCATGTCGGCCAGGGTTATTCACGGTAGCCGGACCGGAGAGCCACGTTCTAAGATCCTTAAACCCCTCCTTTACGTTGAGCAAGCATGTTAAGACCCCTCGGTTAAAATATGCATGATCAAGTGGTGCTTTCATTGAGAGAGTGAGAGGCGAGATTGAATGACCGCATGAGGTGTATGCGATTGAGATTGAATGACCGCATGAGATTGAGAGAGTGAGGGATGGACTTGATTGCCTCTTCCGCCTCCAGCAGCGCCGCGGCCGTTCCCTCCTTTAATTTCTTTTGGACAATGTCGGGGAACGGTGGAGTTAGGCCGCATGCCTGGATCACTTCCTGCACAGCCTTGTTCACCTCATGGTCCTTGACCGCATCGACATAGGCATTAAACCGGTCGGACACGGGCTCGGAGTCCATCACTTTCTGTGCAATTGCGGGGAGTGCGGTGCGCAGCTTTGTCATATCTGCCTCGGCCAGCTCGCGGTCGGTAACCGCATCGTCCCTCTCCCTCGTCACCTTTTCCAACTCCAGCCTCACTCGCTCAGTTTCCCCCTTCGCCTGATCAACCGCACCCACAAGCTCTTGATTCTTTTTTCTTTCTTGAATCAAGAGGGTCTTGGTTTCGGCCGCAGTCAATTCAACAGCTTTGCGGGCCTCCTCAGCAGCGTCCCTGTCCTTCTTGACCTGATCTACACCCGCCTGCAGCAAACCCAACTCCACCTCTTTGCGCAGTGCAACATCGTATAGGCTGGAGGATCGACGGGCTTGGTCCGCAAACATCCCAAAGAATACCAGCCCGTTCTGGACAAAGGCGTTGAGCGCCTGGTTAAACGGCAGCGCGGCCAGTTGCTCGCGGAACTCTGCTGGGAAGATTTGCTGCAAGAATGCAGATTGCTCCGCAGCATTTTCTGCGGAGGACTGGCAAAGTTGGCGGAGGTTGGCAACACGGAAGCTGCCTTGCGGAGGAGGTAATGTAGACTCAGACTCGACGGGGATCGCCTTGTCTTTGGATGTGGCAGTGGCCTGCAGCTCGGGGTTGACCCGCGGTGTTGTTGGCTGCGTCTCCTCCACATGCTCTGCAAAATACTCAGATTAGTACGCAGCTTTTTCTACGAGGTATACATGCGAAAAAATAAACGCTCACCATTAATGGGGGGAGGTAGGTCTGCGGACCGCGGCTCGATGGCAACAAAATTGTCATTGCGCATATCCTCCAGCTGCTTAGGAGTCTTCTTCTTCTTCTTCTGAGCCTCGGACGTCCCAGCCGCCTTGCGTTTATTGCCTGACTCCGCCGGCGTTTCCTCCACATGTTCGCTAGCAGCTGCCTGCTCTAGCTGTTTGTCCACATCCTGCTTGCGGAAAGAGATCCCAGCAATCTCCTCCACGGTAAGCACCTTCTTCATCCTCATCTCTGCAAACAATAAACGCCTGCGTTAGAAAATATACAAAAATTTATGTAAGTACGCGTTTATGCTATTCCTACCCTTTCCATCGGGGCCAACTATGGCTGGCCGCACATCCTCCCAAGGCCAATACGCGGAGATCTTCCCCAACCGCAGCATAACATTACCATACGAACGGTGCACCAGTTGTGCGTTGACGCACTGCTTCAACAACTTTTTCTCCTCGTCATCCAACGCTGGCATCTTGTTCACATCTTTTTCTACCTTCTCGCACCAAATAAGCGTCTGCGGGAAGCCAGTGCCTACTACGGTCTGGTCGACGAAGAAAAAAGTTTCTTTCCAACTTCCCGCATTCGATTTCGGGGTTTTTGTGAAATTTTGGCGTGCGAAGAAGGTGAACCAAGATTTATGGTGGTTGGCTAAGCGGAATAGGTGGCAAAAAACCTTCACCAATGGTACTGTGTTGAGTGCAACACACCACATCTCGAATAGAACGATTTTGCCTATCGCATACGGGTGCAATTGCCCTAGCCCTACTTTGAAATGATCTAGTACGCCTAAAAAGAAGTCGGTGGGTGGAACCCTAAAATTACCATGCTTAAAAGCATGTTCGTAGATCGCCACCTTATTCTCTGGTAGCTGATGGGCTCGCTGGCTAGGCAGAGGTGGTACCGGATTATAACCCGCTAGAGGGGGGTATTGCTTAACTAAGTGGTCGATGTTTTTCTGGCCTATGTTGGACTCTACATTCTCTACGAAAGTTTCATTAGCTTTGGTCATTTTTAGATGAATGGAGAACGACTGACCTTTAAATGACGATCGGAATATGACGGAGTTGATCGGAATTGATAGGATTTGAAGGCGAGAGCGTATTTGGGAAGCTTGACACCGGAAAAGTGAAAATGTGTGTGATTTGGGGCTATTTATAGGCAAGATTGGGGGAGCGTGGGTTGGAATGGTGTTATCGTGGCCATACACGTGTAATGCAATCGACGGGTAGCATTTGCTGATCGCGCGTGGTGTCAGTTAAGAATGATTACAAACACGCGCGTGGTTCGCACGCGCCTGCGGCATTGTTACTTTATGTCTTGTCAGCCGAATGGGCTTCTGCGATTGTGACAGGCATCGAGGCGCACGCGAGGACATTAAATGCTCGTCGTCCTTTTATTTTCTCTTTTTCGCTTAATAGTTTGATATCATATGACTTGCGTCATATAACATCAAACTGGGGGGACTTAATGATACCGCAGCCCGCATGCGCATGTAACATACACACGGGCATGCGCTATGGTGCGTATGCGGGGTGCTCTCATGCGTCATGCGGCATGCGGATCCGTATCTGGTCCCTTTACGGCGGTTGAGCAAATATCTTTTCCATAATTATATCCGTGATTCGGGGGAGATGGTTATGGAAACGATTATCACTATCCTATGACGGTTCTAGAATTAGGGTTTGGCTATAAATACAAACCCTAATCGTCGTTAGCAACATACCACGTTACGTAGCCATCTTCTACCACACATCCTACGTAACTTACATCCTCTATCATCTTCTAAAGGTTAACAGGTGAGTTCTTTATTAACTGGTACCTACAACCTTGCTTGGGGCCTTCTGATCGACGGACGTCATCGAAGGTGGACTTAATCACTTGGCCACCCCGCCGACATCATCATGTCGGCCAGGGTTATTCACGGTAGCCGGACCGGAGAGCCACGTTCTAAGATCCTTAAACCCCTCCTTTACGTTGAGCAAGCATGTTAAGACCCCTCGGTTAAAATATGCATGATCAATTACCAATTCTCCGATGAATCGGATTCCGACGAGAATTCCGATGATGTTATAGAAATTACCCCAACTGAATTTAAAAAGGCAAAAGAAAATAATAAGGGAAAGGGCATAAAAATAGAGAAATCTAATTCCAACCCCGATGAACTTTATATGTATCGTCAACCCCCAAAGTCCTTAAGTTGTAACAATGACCCGGGAACCTCTAAACCACCAGGTTTTTCTAAACCAATGTGGACAACGACGGCTCGTATTAGGGGAACATCATATATCCCTAGAAACTTGGCAAAATGAACCAAAACCGAACAAGAAGAAACGAGCGAGTCGGAATAAGATAGTTGTATTCGTGTGGTGTAATATATGTAATATAGTGTGCTTATGCTTTATGATATATGTAAAAAAATTGCTTGTATTAATAAGTATTTTTTTTATGAATCTAACTCTTGTCTATTTTACAGTATAAAAACCCAAAATGGATAGACAACCCAATATTTTAAGAGACCTACCGGACATGATTGATGAAATCTTGTCTAGAGTAGGTCAGAATTCCTCGGCACAACTATTTAAGGCGAGATCAGTTTGTAAGACATTCGAAGAACGTTCCAAGAATGCCTTGGTTTATAAAATGCTTTCGTTCGAAAGATGGGGGATATCACATTGGGAAATCCATAAGTTACGATGTGTTTACTTTGACGCATACATTGCGGGGAACCCAAATGCTATTTTACGCAATGGGTTAAGAAATTATTTTGACTCAGTATATCCGAATATAGGACTTCGTGATTTAGAAAAAGCGGCTAACATGCAACATAAAGAAGCATGTTATGCTTACGGGTTAGTAATGTTGTGAGAACAAGAACATCGGGCTACAACTATTAAACAAAAAGTTCCCACAAGTGACGGAGTCGGTAATTGGGGTAAGAAATGAGGTTTTTAGGTTATTACGAGACTGTTGGTCATTACGTAACCCTCGTCCATTTGACGACGTTACAACACGATGTATTATCAACGGCCATAACGGTTATGTTCCACAAGACCAAGGATGGGAAGTAGTCCTAGTAAAACCAGAATGCATGACTTGTTTCTGGACGTATGAATTACGTGTCTTTATTGCCTTTGCTGAACGACTTGTGTACTAGCTAGAATTATCTTCACAACTATCTTGTATCAAAGTTATTGTGTGCTATATTTCATGCTTTATGTAAAATAAGCGGTATTGTAAGTTTGTAAAATATTGTATAAAAGTTTGAACGCGAAATATTATTACAATCAGTTTTTCATATATAATTGTAGTAGTGGAATTGTATATTAGCTACTAAGTATGAACTTAACGGGTAGGTACTACCCGAATTTAAACTTATAAAATGCTAATATGAAGAAAAAGCTTTTATAAATGAGTTCATATTATGCTACGAAATACTATTAACTACTCTTAATATTCTGTATGATTAACTTATTCCATTTGACTATTTTGAAGGAAATGGCACCGACTACTCGACACACCGTGAATATGAATGAAGAGGAATTCCGTACTTTTCTAGCTTCAAACATAGCCGCAGTACAGGCTGCGCTACATACCAACAATAACCTTGGATCTGGCAGTACAGGAAATCGTGTAGGATGCACCTACAAAGAATTCACTGCCTGCAAACCTTTGGAATTTGATGGAACCGAAGGACCGATCGGATTGAAACGGTGGACCGAGAAGGTCGAATCGGTGTTTGCCATAAGTAAGTGTACTGAAGAGGACAAAGTGAAGTACGCTACGCATACCTTCACAGGTTCTGCGTTAACATGGTGGAATACCTATCTAGAGCAAGTGGGACAAGATGATGCGTACGCACTACCGTGGTCAGCATTCAAGCACTTGATGAACGAGAAGTACCATCCCAGAACCGAGGTCAATAAGCTCAAGACAGAACTTAGAGGGTTACGAACCCAAGGATTTGATATTACCACGTACGAAAGACGATTTACAGAATTGTGCCTATTGTGTCCGGGAGCATTCGAAGATGAGGAAGAGAAGATCGACGAGTTTGTGAAAGGATTACCGGAAAGAATCCAAGAAGATATAAGTTCACACGAGCCCGCCTCCATACAACAGGCATGTAGAATGGCTCACAAACTAGTGAACCAGATTGAAGAAAGAATTAAAGAACAGACTGCTGAAGAGGCCAATGTGAAGCAAGTCAAAAGAAAGTGGGAGGAAAACGGTGATAAGAATCACCAATACAACAACAACAGCAATTACAACAATAATCGCAACAATTATCCCAACAATCGCAACATCAATCGCAACTACAACAAACGGCCCAACAACAACAACAACAACAACAACAACAACAACAACAACAGCAACTACAACAATCATCCCAACAACAATAATAACCACAACAACAACAACAATCAGAAGCAGCTATGCCAAAGGTGTGAAAAGTATCACTCGGGGTTCTGTACCAAATTTTGCAACAAGTGTAAAAGAATTGGTCATAGCGCGGCGAAGTGTGAGGTCTACAGACCAGGGGTTAATAGAACGAACGGAACAAATGGTGTCGGAACGAGTAATGGCGGAGCAAGTAGTGTCGGAGCAAGTTATGCCAATGTAGTTTGTTATAAATGTGGAAAACCGGGCCACATTATTAGAAATTGCCCGAACCAGGAGAACACGAATGGACAAGGCCGCGGAAGAGTTTTCAATATTAATGCGGCAGAGGCACAGGAAGACCCGGAGCTTGTTACGGGTACGTTTCTTATTGACAATAAATCTTCTTATGTTTTATTTGATTCGGGTGCGGATAGAAGCTATATGAGTAGAGATTTTTGTGCTAAATTAAGTTGTCCATTGACGCCTTTGGATAGTAAATTTTTACTCGAATTAGCAAATGATAAATTAATTTCAGCAGATAATATATGTCGGAATCGAGAAATTAAACTGGTTAGCGAAACATTTAAGATTGATTTGATACCAGTAGAGTTAGGGAGTTTTGATGTGATAATCGGTATGGACTGGTTGAAAGAAGTGAAAGCAGAGATCGTTTGTTACAAAAATGCAATTCGCATTATACAAGAAAAAGGAAAACCCTTAATGGTGTACGGAGAAAAGGGCAACACGAAGCTACATATTATTAGTAATTTGAAGGCACAAAAACTAATAAGAAAAGGTTGCTATGCTGTTCTAGCATACGTCGAGAAAGTACAAACTGAAGAAAAGAGCATCAATGATGTTCCCATTGCAAAAGAATTTCTCGATGTATTTCCGAAAGAATTACCGGGATTACCCCCACAGCGATCCGTTGAATTTCAAATAGATCTTGTACCAGGAGCTGCACCAATAGCTCGTGCTCCTTACAGACTCGCACCCAGCGAGATGAAAGAACTGTAAAGCCAATTACAAGAACTTTTAGAGCGTGGTTTCATTCGACCAAGCACATCACCGTGGGGAGCTCCTGTTTTGTTTGTCAAGAAGAAAGATGGTACATTCAGGTTGTGTATCGACTACCGAGAGTTGAACAAACTTACCATCAAGAACCGCTACCCACTACTGAGAATCGATGACTTATTTGATCAACTACAAGGCTCGTCTGTTTATTCAAAGATTGACTTACGTTCCTGGTATCATCAAATGTGGGTGAAAGAAGATGATATTCCAAAGACTGCTTTCAGAACACGTTACGGTCATTACGAGTTTATGGTCATGCCGTTTGGTTTAACTAATGCACCAGCTGTGTTCATGGACCTTATGAACCGAGTGTGTGGACCATACCTTGACAAGTTTGTCATTGTTTTCATTGATGACATACTTATTTACTCAAAGAATGACCAAGAACACGGTGAACATTTGAGAAAGGTGTTAGAAGTATTGAGGAAGGAAGAATTGTACGCTAAGTTTTCAAAGTGTGCATTTTGGTTGGAAGAAGTTCAATTCCTCGGTCACATAGTGAACAAAGAAGGTATTAAGGTGGATCCGGCAAAGATAGAAACTGTTGAAAAGTGGGAAACCCCGAAAACTCCGAAACACATACGCCAGTTTTTAGGACTAGCTGGTTACTACAGAAGGTTCATCCAAGACTTTTCCAGAATAGCAAAACCCTTGACTGCATTAACGCATAAAGGGAAGAAATTTGAATGGAATGATGAACAAGAGAAAGCGTTTCAATTATTGAAGAAAAAGCTAACTACGGCACCTATATTGTCATTGCCTGAAGGGAATGATGATTTTGTGATTTATTGTGACGCATCAAAGCAAGGTCTCGGTTGTGTATTAATGCAACGAACGAAGGTGATTGCTTATGCGTCTAGACAATTGAAGATTCACGAACAAAATTATACGACACATGATTTGGAATTAGGCGCGGTTGTTTTTGCATTAAAGACTTGGAGGCACTACTTATATGGGGTCAAAAGTATTATATATACCGACCACAAAAGTCTTCAACACATATTTAATCAGAAACAACTGAATATGAGGCAGCGTAGGTGGATTGAATTATTGAATGATTACGACTTTGAGATTCGTTACCACCCGGGGAAGGTAAATGTGGTAGCCGATGCCTTGAGCAGGAAGGACAGAGAACCCATTCGAGTAAAATCTATGAATATAATGATTCATAATAACCTTACTACTCAAATAAAGGAGGCGCAACAAGGAGTTTTAAAAGAGGGAAATTTAAAGAATGAAATACCCAAAGGATCGGAGAAACATCTTAATATTCGGGAAGACGGAACCCGGTATAGGGCTGAAAGGATTTGGGTACCAAAATTTGGAGATATGAGAGAAATGGTACTTAGAGAAGCTCATAAAACTAGATACTCAATACATCCTGGAACGGGGAAGATGTACAAGGATCTCAGGAAATATTTTTGGTGGCCGGGTATGAAAGCCGATGTTGCTAAATACGTAGGAGAATGTTTGACGTGTTCTAAGGTCAAAGCTGAGCATCAGAAACCATCAGGTCTACTTCAACAACCCGAAATCCCGGAATGGAAATGGAAAAACATTACCATGGATTTCATCACTAAATTGCCAAGGACTGCAAGTGGTTTTGATACTATTTGGGTAATAGTTGATCGTCTCACCAAATCAGCACATTTTCTGCCAATAAGAGAAGATGACAAGATGGAGAAGTTAGCACGACTGTATTTGAAGGAAGTCGTCTCCAGACATGGAATACCAATCTCTATTATCTCTGATAGGGATGGCAGATTTATTTCAAGATTCTGGCAGACATTACAGCAAGCATTAGGAACTCGTCTAGACATGAGTTCTGCCTATCATCCACAAACTGATGGGCAGAGCGAAAGGACGATACAAATGCTTGAAGACATGCTACGAGCATGTGTTATTGATTTCGGAAACAGGTGGGATCGACATCTACCATTAGCAGAATTTTCCTACAACAACAGCTACCATTCAAGCATTGAGATGGCGCCGTTTGAAGCACTTTATGGTAGAAAGTGCAGGTCTCCGATTTGTTGGAGTGAAGTGGGGGATAGACAGATTACGGGTCCGGAGATTATACAAGAAACTACCGAGAAGATCATCCAAATTCAACAACGGTTGAAAACCGCCCAAAGTCGACAAAAGAGCTACGCTGACATTAAAAGAAAAGATATAGAATTTGAAATTGGAGAGATGGTCATGCTTAAAGTTGCACCTTGGAAAGGCGTTGTTCGATTTGGTAAACGCGGGAAATTAAATCCAAGGTATATTGGACCATTCAAGATTATTGATGGTGTCGGACCAGTAGCTTACCGACTTGAGTTACCTCAACAACTCGCGGCTGTACATAACACTTTCCACGTCTCGAATTTGAAGAAATGTTTTGCTAAAGAAGATCTAACTATTCCGTTAGATGAAATCCAAATCAACGAAAAACTTCAATTCATCGAAGAACCCGTCGAAATAATGGATCGTGAGGTTAAAAGACTTAAGCAAAAAAAGATACCAATTGTTAAGGTTCGATGGAATGCTCGTAGAGGACCCGAGTTCACCTGGGAGCGTGAAGACCAGATGAAGAAGAAATACCCGCATCTATTTCCAGAAGATTCGTCAACACCTTCAACAGCTTAAAATTTCGGGACGAAATTTATTTAACGGGTAGGTACTGTAGTGACCCGAACTTTTCCATGTTTATATATATTAATTGAGATTGATATTTACATGATTAAATGTTTCCAACATATTAAGCAATCAAACTTGTTAAGACTTGATTAATTGAAATATGTTTCATATAGACAATTGACCACCCAAGTTGACCGGCGATTCACGAACGTTAAAAATTGTAAAAACGACATGACGATATATATATATATATATGGATATACATATGGTTAACATGAGATTATGATAAGTAAGTATCTCCATAAGTATATTAACAATGAGTTATATACATATAAACAAGACTACTAACTTAAGGATTTCGAAACGAGACATATATGTAACGATTATCGTTGTAACGACATTTAAATGTATATATATCATATTAAGATATATTAATATATCATAATATCATGATAATATAATAATTTAACATCTCATTAGATATAATAAACAATGGGTTAACAACATTAATTGAGATCGTTAACTTAAAGGTTTCAAAACAACACTTACATGTAACGACTAACGATGACTTAACGACTCAGTTAAAACGTATATACATGTAGTGTATTTAGATGTATTAAAATAATTTTGGAAGACTTCAAGACATATATCAAAACACTCATACTTAACGAAAGTGGTTACAGTTACTTTTCCATTCTTTTCTTTCATCAAGAATTCTAGTCGTATTCTTACCCGTATTATACACAACTTCAAAATGTACTTACTATGAGTATATACCAATAGGAACTAGCATGGGATTCCACTCTTAATTATGTCATGTATGACTAATCAATTTTAACTTCTACCATGAGCTAGTCAACTAACTAGAACTCCTTTTAACCCCACTCACCACTCACCAATTACCACTCATCATTCACTTCATTTCACTTCCAATTCTCTTTCTAATTCTCTCTCAACACACACACACACACACACACTATTATGAACGTATTTTTCCAGTAGTTAATCATCATCTTCATCAAAAATCACTTCAAGAATCAAGCTATAATCATCATAGGAAGAACACTTCAAGAACACTTCAAAAATCCCTTCAAGTTTACTAATTTACTTCCAAGCTTTCTAATCCATTCCAAGTAATCATCTAAGATCAAGAAACCTTTGTTATATACAGTAGGTTATCTTTCTTATTCAAGGTAATATTCATATTCAAACTTTGATTCAATTTCTATAACTATAAACTATCTTAATTCGAGTAAAAATCTTACTTGAACTTGTTTTTGTGTCATGATCCTACTTCAAGAACTTTCAAGCCATCCAAGATCCTTTGAAGCTAGATCATTTCTTGTCACTTCCAGTAGGTTTACCTACTAAACTTGAGGTAGTAATGATGTTCATAACATCATTCGATTCATATATATAAAACTATCTTATTTGAAGGTTTAAACTCGTAATCACTAGAACATAGTTTAGTTAATTCTAAACTTGTTCGCAAACAAAAGTTAATCCTTCTAACTTGACTTTTAAAATTAACTACACACATGTTCTATATCTATATGATATGCTAACTTAATGATTTAAAACCTGGAAACACGAAAAACACCGTAAAACCGGATTTACGCCGTCGTAGTAACACCGCGGGCTGTTTTGGGTTAGTTAATTAAAAAATATGATAAAATTTGATTTAAAAGTTGTTATTCTGAGAAAATGATTTTTATTATGAACATGAAACTATATCCAAAAATTATGGTTAAACTCAAAGTGGAAGTATGTTTTCTAAAATGGTCATCTAGACGTCGTTCTTTCGACTGAAATGACTACCTTTACAAAAACGACTTGTAACTTATTTTTCCGACTATAAACCTATACTTTTCTGTTTAGATTCATAAAATAGAGTTCAATATGAAACCATAGCAATTTGATTCACTCAAAACGGATTTAAAATGAAGAAGTTATGGGTAAAACAAGATTGGATAATTTTTCTCATTTTAGCTACGTGAAAATTGGTAACAAATCTATTCCAACCATAACTTAATCAACTTGTATTGTATATTATGTAATCTTGAGATACCATAGACACGTATACAATGTTTCAACCTATCATGTCGACACATCTATATATATTTCGGAACAACCATAGACACTCTATATGTGAATGTTGGAGTTAGCTATACAGGGTTGAGGTTGATTCCAAAATATATATAGTTTGAGTTGTGATCAATACTGAGATACGTATACACTGGGTCGTGGATTGATTCAAGATAAAATTTATCGATTTATTTCTGTACATCTAACTGTGGACAACTAGTTGTAGGTTACTAACGAGGACAGCTGACTTAATAAACTTAAAACATCAAAATATATTAAAAGTGTTGTAAATATATTTTAAACATACTTTGATATATATGTATATATTGTTATAGGTTCGTGAATCAACCAGTGGCCAAGTCTTACTTCCCGACGAAGTAAAAATCTGTGAAAGTGAGTTATAGTCCCACTTTTAAAATCTAATATTTTTGGGATGAGAATACATGCAGGTTTTATAAATGATTTACAAAATAGACACAAGTACGTGAAACTACATTCTATGGTTGAATTATCGAAATCGAATATGCCCCTTTTTATTAAGTCTGGTAATCTAAGAATTAGGGAACAGACACCCTAATTGACGCGAATCCTAAAGATAGATCTATTGGGCCTAACAAACCCCATCCAAAGTACCGGATGCTTTAGTACTTCGAAATTTATATCATATCCGAAGGGTGTCCCGGAATGATGGGGATATTCTTATATATATGCATCTTGTTAATGTCGGTTACCAGGTGTTCACCATATGAATGATTTTTATCTCTATGTATGGGATGTGTATTGAAATATGAAATCTTGTGGTCTATTGTTACGATTTGATATATATAGGTTAAACCTATAACTCACCAACATTTTTGTTGACGTTTAAACCATGTTTATTCTCAGGTGAATACTAAGAGCTTCCGCTGTTGCATACTAAAATAAGGACAAGATTTGGAGTCCATGTTTGTATGATATTTTGTAAAAACTGCATTCAAGAAACTGATTTCGATGTAACATATTTGTATTGTAAACCATTATGTAATGGTCGTGTGTAAACAGGATATTTTAGATTATCATTATTTGATAATCTACGTACAGCTTTTTAAACCTTTATTTATGAAATAAAGGTTATGGTTTGTTTTAAAAATGAATGCAGTCTTTGAAAAATGTCTCATATAGAGGTCAAAACCTCGCAACGAAATCAATTAATATGGAACGTTTTTAATCAATAAGAACGGGACATTTCAGCTTGGTCTGGTCATGATGTTACTGATTATTCAGTGTAGCATAAAAGGATGCATGTGTTGCGTCTGGACGGTTACGCAGTAGAATCAGTAAAGCGGACTATCGGTAGACTGTAGCTTGATCAACTAAGTCGTGTACTCATACAAGCCGTCGATCCTCATATTATCAGTTGTTGTATGCTAGTTTAGGACGTTAGCATATCTGTGACCTTTGCATGTTCAGTTGCTTATGCTTAGTCTGTTAGATAGTATCCATTCACTTAGCAGTTGTACTAATTCCCCCACATTTCCACCCATTGCAGGTTTAGGTACTGCTGGTTAGAAGGGTGTTACGGACGGGATGAAGACATGTTTGATTATACGTGGGACTCTGATGTTTGCCCTTTTGGATTATTATTATTATGTAACACCGTCGTTTTGGAATACCGTAATAACGTTAACTAAGTTGATTTGATAACTTTAGCTTGTAAATGTTAAACAGAGTATCTGGTTAATTATCTGTACTTCCGCTGTGTTATATAAAAAAAATCAGGGTGTTACAACTTAGTATCAGAGCGTGGTTTAGCAGCAAGTACGTGCGCGTATTTGTTCCTAAACCATGAGTCAAGTCAAACATGTCCGTGGGATGGGGACTAAGTGAATGTAGGATGTTTGTGCATGTTAGTGTTTAGTAATTTGACAGTTATCCACTAAGCTTTTGTGCGAGTGTTTTATAGCACAGATGGCTGATAACAGGGATGCGAATGCTACAAACCCGATCCACCCCGGAACATTCGGTGCTCCCGATGTGGAGGATGAGGCAGAGGTTTATGATGCTGATTATGTGCATGAGCTTGAAAGCAAGTTTAAGGAATCTCAGGAAAAGATTGCTGAGCTTGAGTTAGCTAGACAGTCGGGTAATGAGGATACACCGCCAGGTTTTGCCACTGCACAGTCGCATACCGTACCACAGATAAACCAGAACCAGTATCAATACCCACTCCACAATAAATTCCCTCAATATGTCATGCCACCATAGAATTACTACCAGTATCAAAATCATTCCCACAACAACAATTCTAACAACAATACCAGCCACCAAAAAGATACACCTTTAAACAATTTAGAGATTGTGGACCTTCTTCGTTCTCGGGAAGTTCTGATCCAGCCGTGACTCTTAATTAGTTACGGGAGGTTGAAAAGACATTCGATGCATGTCAGTGTGAAACTGAACTGAAGGTGACTTATGCCAGTAGGTTGTTGAAAGATAGAGCAATGGTGTGGTGGGATTCGGTAATAGCTAGTGTCCCTCCAGAACAAGTTAGAAGACACTTGGGAACAGTTTTACGGTAAGGTATGTGAATAGTACTGCAATGTGTTTGACATTAACAGAATTAAGATGGAGTTCCTTGAAATGCGGATGACACCGCAGATGTCAATTGATGAGGTGATTGAGAAGTACATGGACAAGTTAAGGTTTGTGCAACAATGGGTGCCTGATGAACAATCAAGAATCCAGCATTTTGTGAATATGATCTTGCCAGAATATAGGACGTTTGTGAGGTCAGCACCGACATTATCTCAGGCTTTTGTGATGGCAAAGATAGTGTAAAGTGATGTAAGAGTAGCTAGGAGTATGAACTTTGGGAGTATTGCACCGCAGGGTAGTCAGGCTACCAGTCAGTCAGGCTCTAAGTCTAAGAAGTCGTTTGGGTTTAGATCGAAGGGTAAAGGTAATCAAGGTAACTCTGGTTCAGCTTATGGAAAGAGAGAATGGTGTAAAGGCTGTAAGTCTTCTCACAGTGGGCAGTGTTCAGAGGCAACGAGAAGGTGTTTAAGATGTGGTATGGTAGGTCATGAATCTCAGGGTTGTTCCTTCAGGGAGAATGTGTGTTGGAGTTGTCATCAGTCGGGTCACCGTTCAGCAAGTTGTCAGGCGTCAAAGGGCGCAATTTCCAGGGCAGGGTCAGGGGTGCGTTCGGATTCTGTCGGGGGTTCCACAGCCTTAAGTGGACAGAATAGAAAGAACCCGCCGACTGCGGAAGCCAGGGCTTTTCAGATGACAGTTGAGGCCGCAACTAATAATGATGACATCATAAATGGTATGTTCTTGATCAACTCAATACCTGCTAGAGTATTGTTTCATTCGGGTGCAAATAGGACGTTTATGTCTATAGATTTCTGTACTAAGTTAAGGTTACCTGCTACTGTGGTGCCTGAGCCTGTTAGAGAAGAGGTAACTGATGGTAAGACGGTTCCAATCACAACGTATGTGTCTGGGGCTAGTATAGAAATTGATGGTAGACCGCTTGCTATGTCCTGTTTAGTGTTGTCTATCCCTAGTTTCGACGTAGTATTAGGGATGAACTGGATGAGCCTACATAAGGCCTACATTAAGTGTGATAAGAAGATTGTGACCTTCCATTTGACCGACAGAACCCGTATTGTGGCCCGAGGGGAACGAAGTGGGTTCAGTTTTCCGTTGATTTCTATGATGAAGGCGAAGAAGTCACTTTCTAAGGGGTGTGAATCTTTTATGGCTTATGTTATTGATGCTAAGATAGAGAATAAATCTGTTACTGATATTTCGGTGGTTTCGGAATTTCCTGAGGTGTTTCCTGATGAGTTACCGGGGTTGCCGCTGGTAAGAGAAGTAGAGTATAAGATTGAGTTGGTTCCGGGAACAACTCCAGTAGCTAAGGCTCCTTATAGGTTAGCACCTTCTGAAATCAAAGAGATGATGTCTCAGATACAAGAGTTGTTAGATAGAGGGTTTATAAGACCCAGTTCTTCGTCGTGGGGTGCGCCGGTGTTGTTTGTAAAGAAGAAGGACGGTACTCTGAGAATGTGTATAGATTATCGAGAATTGAATAAGAGGACGGTTAAGAACAAGTATCCTTTACCTAGAATCAATGATTTGTTTGACCAGCTTTAGGGTGCGTCCTATTTTTCAAAAATAGATCTTACATCCGGGTATCATCAGGTTCGGGTTGCAGAATCAGATATACCGAAGACAGCGTTTAGAACAAGATATGAGAATTACGAGTTCTTGTTTATGGCATTTGGGTTAACAAATGCTTCGGCAGTCTTCATGGATCTGATGAATAGGGTTTGTAAACCGTATTTAGATTAGTTTGTTATTGTGTTTATCGATGATATACTGGTGTATTCCAAGACAGAGGCTGATCATGTGACACATCTTCAGTTAGTGTTAGAATTGTTAAGAAAAGAGCAGTTATATGCTAAGTTCTCGAAGTGCGAGTTTTGGCTTCGAGAGGTGCAGTTTCTGGGTCATGTTATCTGTGAGTCAGGTATTAAAGTGGATCCGTCGAAAATAGAAGCGGTAATGGGTTGGAATTCGCCGAAGACGCCGACAGAAGTTAATAGTTTCTTGGGTCTTGCGGGTTATTATCGCCGATTTATAAAATATTTTTCAAAAATAGCGGGTCCATTGACCAAATTGACCAGAAAAGATGTATGTTTTCGATGGAGTGATCAACATGAACAGGCTTTTCAGACGCTCAAACAGTTGTTGTGTCAAGCTCCAGTGTTAGCATTACCAGAGGGTTCAGACAACTTCGTAGTTTATTGTGATGCGTCAATTGCCGGGCTGGGGTGTGTACTGATGCAGAGAGATAAAGTTATCGCGTACGCTTCTCGTCAGTTAAAGACACACGAACGTAACTATCCGGTTCATGATTTAGAAATGGCAGCGGTGGTATTTGCGTTGAAGTTATGGAGACACTACTTATACGGTACAAAGTGTGTGATATGTACAGACCATAAGAGTCTTCAATACATTTTCATGCAGAAAGAACTGAATATGCGAAAGAGACGGTGGATTGAGCTTATAAAAGACTACGATTGTGAAATAAAGTATCACCCGGGTAAAGCAAATGTTCTTTCCAACGCTTTAAGTTGTAAGAAAACTGTGGAAACCGTGAAATTTTTGAGAACTGAAATAGTTTCAGACCTTATTGAACAGATATGACAGGTTCAAGCCCAAGCTTTATTGGAGGAAAATTTAAAGACTAAATTAATGACCAAAATTAAAGACCAATTGACTGACGATTCCCGTGGACTTAAGATGTTTAAGAACCGAATTTGGGTACCTATGCTTGGAGATTTAAGAAAATTAATCTTAAATGAAGCGTACAAATCGAGTTTGACTGTCCATTCGGGTAGTACCAAGATGTATAATGATTTAAAGCCGATGTATTAGTGACCAACGATGAAGAAAGATGTTGCTCAATTAGTAGAAAGATGTCATATTTGTTCTCAAGTTAAAGCTGAACACCAGAAACCTTATGGTTCGTTACAACAATTGAAAATTCCAAAGTGGAAATTGGATCATATTACGATGGATTTTGTAACCAAGTTACCTAGATCTCAGAGAGGTAATGATATGATATGGGTAATTATTGATCAACTGATGAAAAGTGCACATTTCTTAGCTACAAAAGAGACAGCTTCGTTGAGTACTTTGCAGAATTATACTTGAAAGAGATGCTTAGTAGACATGGGGTTCTGTTGTCTATCGTATCCGACAGAGATTCTAGATTTGTGTCTAACTTTTGGAACAGTTTACAGAAAAGTTTGGGAACGTGGGTAAATCTGAGTATAGCGTATCATCCACAGACCGACGGTCAGAGTGAGCTTACAATACAGATAATAGAGGATATGATTCGATCATGTGTGTTAGAGTATGGTGGTCCGTGGGATATACATATACCTTTGATCGAGTTCGCTTACAACAATACTTACCATTCGAGTATTGGTATGCCACCTTATGAAATGTTATATGGTCGCAAGTGTAGAACACCGACTTGTTGGTTAGAAGCCGATGAGAAACAGTTTGCAGGTCCAAAATTAGTTCAGATAACAGCCGATAAGGTAGCGATAGCGCGTGAAAAGTTCAAAGCGGCACGTGACAGACAGAAAATGCACGATGATCCACGAAGACGCCCAGTAAACTTTGAGGTAGGTGATTGATGTTATGCGAGGTGTATATGAAATAGCTTATATTTTACTAGGAAATACTATTAAATACGATACAATTTTACACAAGATATTTATTTATTTATAGAATGGATATACCTAAACCTTGCTACAACACTTATAGGCAGTGTACCTAATCGTACAGTAGTGTAGTTTTTAGTAAGTCCGGTTCGTTCCACAGGGATACACTTAAACAAGCTTAATGCTATATTAGTTTTAACTTATAAAAATACAAATATATATAAGTAATATTATTATTATAAAATGGGGTTTTTACCGTTTAATGACCGGTTTGTCGATTTTAAAACTTTAGTCGCAGTTAAAACCTAATGTAAAATATTAAATAAATAAAAGACTTAATTTAAAGCGTAAAGTAAATAACGATAATGAAATTGCGATAAATAAAAGTGCGATAAAATAAAATTGCGATAATTAAAGAGTACGATAATTAAAAGTGCAATTAAATACAATGACAATAAATAAAAGTGCGGTAATTAAAAGTGCAATTAAATATGAAATAAAAGAAATTAAATATGAAATAAAGGAATTATGCTTATTTAAACTTCCGTAATCATGATGTTTGACGTGTTGATTTTTAGTTTATTCCCATGGGTTAATTGTTCTTTGTCCTGGATTATTTAATATGTCCATACGGATTTGTCCATAATAGTCCATCAGTCATAAATATAAAGTGCGAAAGCCTTCGTCAAATTATTCTTATTCCCGAAGTCAAATATTCCAACTAATTGGGGATTCGAATTGTAACAAGGTCTTAATACTTGGTTTAATGAATGCACCAGGTTATCGACTGCGTGTAAACCAAGGTTTTACTACTTTGTTAACAATTACACCAATTACCCTTGAATGTAATCCACCCCTGTTTCAACAAGTCTATTAACTATTAATCCAATTCCGTGTCCGGTAAAATGAACAATTATTGGTATTTATAGATATACGCCCACCGTACCCAGTCAAGCGTATGTGGTTATATATAAATATGTCAAATTATAAGTCTATATATTAAATTAACGAGGTATCATTTAGTTAATATAAAGCCCATTAATAGCCCATAGTCTAATTTCCACAAGTGTCGTTCTTTTGTCCAAACCCCAATTATGGTACAAAGCCCAATTACCCAATTTTGATATTTAACCCAACATCATGATTACTTCGGCATTAAATAAGCATAATAATAACTTAGCTACGAGACATTAAATTAAAAATAACATTAACCATAACTTACAGTGATTAAAAATAGCGTAGCGTTACACGGACAGAAATTCGACTTACACCGTTACAACATTTGCTAACATACCCTTATTAATAGAAATTAAAATTAAAATTAAAATTAAAATTATAATATAAATATAAATATATATACGAGTGAGAGATTGAAAGGAAAAAGATGTAAAATTCGTGCAGAATTCGATGGCTTTTATAGGCCCACGTTGCACTGTAGAGTTCCGCGAGTGCTGAGGTTTCCTTCACAAAAGTACCGCAAGTGCGGAGGTCTGAAAACAGCTCACATATTAGATCCAAAATGTGGGCTGCGTAAAATTATATTATATAATAATATATATAATTAATTATATATATTATTTTATTCTTATGCATAGTTGACTTGAAATTTTTGGTCCGTCGCGTCGAGCTTTGAGAATTAACTTTGGTTCCGGTTCCGGATTTTCGAACGTCCTTGCGTACAATTTAATATCTTGTATTTTGCGTTTCGCGTCTTGTACTCTTGTAATTTCGAGACGTTTCTCATCAATAATTGGAACCACTTTGATTGTATTTTGTACTTTTGAGCTTTTTGGTCGTTTGCATCTTCAATTCATCGAATCTGTCTTTTGTCTTCACCTTTTATTATTTAAACGAATATCACTTGTAAATAGAACAATTGCAACTAAAATCTTGTCTTTCTTGAGGGATAATGCTATGAAATATATGTTCGTTTTTAGCATTATCAAATATTCCCACACTTGAGCGTTGCTTGTCCTTAAGCAATATAGTCTTGAAATAAAAAATACTAGAATCACTTCTTTATTAGTCACACTTTGTACATCAGTGATTTCTATACAGCGGTATAAACAATGGTAGTAACGTTGTGGTTTACAGTCTCACATGACTATGAAAATTTAGATCCATTAAGGAAATTGGATCTTTATGAAAACATTTAATCTTTTAAAAATTAAATCTAGCTTTTACCCTAGATAAGTTTTCCGGAATAACCCTTTACCGGTGTTTGCAAATTGTTTTTGTGGGTTTGGTGGGTTTCAGATTTGAAAATTTTAGCTCGAAACTTGTGGTTTTGTGTCACCCACTTGCTAAACTTGTATTGGGAAAGCAACACGTCCAGTATACTTGCTCCGTACATTACCTTTCGGTAAACTACCGTCCGGTTGTAAAGGAAAACGTTGAACAAGCAACTGTTAAGGCAATGTCCCCTGACATGCTTTTAATTATGGTCTATAACGTGTCGGATGCAATTACTATCCTTGGTAGGAGCAATAGTAAACCTCACCCTTATAATTTTTCTTCGGTCTGGCACAAGGTCCTGTCTTTGACCATGCTATGCAACCACCGTTCTTACAGTTGACACCCGATTTGGTTCAGGTGACCTAATGAATTCTAGGTGAATTCCTAGGATTTTACGTTCAATGGTAATGAACGCATTAAAAATAGGGTTTTCAGAAAACAAATCGGTTTGTAATTTTGTTCAAAATATTTTCTCGTTCAAGCTTGAGTTTAGATATCATTGAATTCCATGAGTTTGTAATTCTCAATCTTTAAGGTCAATCTCAAGGATTGAGTAATATCAGTCTTAAAAGCTGATTTTTGATCTTTTAAGGATATTATCCTTTCTGGGGATCTGATTCATTAGTCTTATCCAGCTAATTTGCACGGCGTCCTACCTATTTTACAAGACAGATCCTCTCATGGTTAGGATAAGTCTGACCACTTGGCGACCCTGTTTGATGCTGAGGTCCGTGGATTTCCTGTTGATTTTAGAGATGACTTTTCTAAATACTTGATGTTATTTATAGATATCGATTTGATGCAGCGGCGCCAAAAATACTTGATGTTATGCGAGATGTATATGAAATAGCTTATATTTTACTAGGAAATACTATTAAATACGATACAATTTTACACAACATATTTATTTATTTATAGAATGGATATACCTACACCTTGCTACAACACTTATAGGCAGTGTACCTAATCGTACAGTAGTGTAGTTTTTAGTAAGTCCGGTTCGTTCCACAGGGATACACTTAAACAAGCTTAACGCTATATTAGTTTTAACTTATAAAAATACAAATATATATATAAGTAATATTATTATTATAAAATGGGGTTTTTACCGTTTAATGACCGGTTTGTCGATTTTAAAACTTTAGTCGCAGTTAAAACCTAATGTAAAATATTAAATAAATAAAAGACTTAATTTAAAGCGTAAAGTAAATAACGATAATGAAATTGCGATATATAAAAGTGCGATAAAATAAAATTGCGATAATTAAAGAGTACGATAATTAAAAGTGCAATTAAATACAATGACAATAAATAAAAGTGCGGTAATTAAAAGTGCAATTAAATATGAAATAAAAGAAATTAAATATGAAATAAAGGAATTATGCTTATTTAAACTTCAGTAATCATGATGTTTGACGTGTTGATTTTTAGTTTATTCCCATGGGTTAATTGTTCTTTGTCCTGGATTATTTAATATGTCCATACGGATTTGTCCATAATAGTCCATCAGTCATAAATATAAAGTGCGAAAGCCTTCGTCAAATTATTCTTATTCCCGAAGTCAAATATTCCAACTAATTGGGGATTCGAATTGTAACAAGGTCTTAATACTTTGTTTAATGAATACACCAGGTTATCGACTGCGTGTAAACCAAGGTTTTACTACTTTGTTAACAATTACACCAATTACCCTTGAGTGTAATCCACCCGTGTTTCAACAAGTCTATTAACTATTAATCCAATTCCGTGTCCGGTAAAATGAACAATTATTGGTATTTATTTATATCCCGCCCACCGTACTCAGTCAAGCGTATGTGGTTATATATAAATACGTCAAATTATAAGTCTATATATTAAATTAACGAGGTATCATTTAGTTAATATAAAGCTCATTAATAGCCCATAGTCTAATTTCCACAAGTGTCGTTCTTTTGTCCAATCTCCAATTATGGTACAAAGCCCAATTACCCTATTTTAATATTTGACCTAACATCATGATTAATTCGGCATTAAATAAGCATAATAATAACTTAGCTACGAGATAAAAATACTTGATGTTATGCGAGGTGTACTAGGAAATAGTATTATTTTTACAACGAAATACTATTAAATACGATACAATTTTACACAAGATATTTATTTATTTATAGAATGGATATACCTAAACCTTGCTACAATACTTATAGGCAGTGTACCTAATCGTACAGTAGTGTAGTTTTTAGTAAGTCCGGTTCGTCCACAGGGAACTCTTAAACAAGCTTAACGCTATATTAGTTTTAACTTATAAAAATACAAATATATATATAAGTAATATTATTATTATAAAAGGGAGGTTTTTACCGTTTAATGACCGGTTTGTCGATTTTAAAACTTTAGTCGCAGTTAAAACCTAATGTAAAATATTAATTATATAAAAGACTTAATTTAAAACGTAAAGTAAATAACGATAACGAAAGTGCGATAAAATAAAAGTGCGATAATTAAAGAGTACGATAATTAAAAGTGCAATTAAATACAATGACAATAAATAAAAGTGCGATAATTAGAAGTGCAATTAAATATGAAAATAAAGGAATTATGCTTATTTAAACTTCCGTAATCATGATGTTTGACGTGTTGATTTTATTCCCATGGGTTAGTTGTCCTTTGTCCTGGATTATTTAATATGCCCGTCTGATTTTTGTCCATAACAGTCCATCAGTCATAAATATAAAGTGCGAGTGTCCTCGTCAAATTATCCTTATATTCGAAGTCAAATATTCCAACTTATTGGGGACTTAAACTGTAACAAGGTCTTAATACTTTGTTTAATAATTACACCAGGATATCGACTGCGTGTAACCCAAGGTTTTAATACTTTGTTTATCAATTATGCCAAGTGTCCTTGTAGATAATTTCACCCTTGTTTTAATAATTCCATAGACTATTAATCCATTCCCGTGTCCGGTTAAATGAACGATTATTCGTACATATAAATATCCTGCCCATCGTGTCCGATTGAGTGTATATAGTTATTTCTAGGTACGTCCAAATGTAAATCTTTACATTAAATTAACAAACTATCAATTATTTAAACAAATATAAAGCCCATTAATAGCCCATAGTCTAATTTCCACAAGTGTCGTTCTTTTGTCCAAACCTCAATTATGGTACAAAGCCCAATTACTCAATTTTAGTATTTTAGCCCAACATCATGATTACTTCGTTTTAAATAAGCATAATAATAACTTAGCTACGAGACATTAATTTAAAAATAACATTAACCATAACTTACAGTGATTAAAAATAGCGTAGCGTTACACGGACAGAATTTCGACTTACACCCTTACAACAATCGCTAACATACCCTTATTATTAGAATTTAAAATTAAAATTAAAATTAAAATATAAATATATATATAAATACGTTGAGATAGATGAAGGAAAAAGATGTGTTTTTGGTGCAGAATTTGTTGCCTTTTATAGGCCCACTTCGTACTGTAGATTACCGCGAGTGCGGTAGTTTCCTTCACAAAAGTACCGCGAGTGCGGATCTGTGGATTCCAGCTCACTCTTTGATTTAAACGTGGGCTGATGTAATTTTTTAATATATATATATATATATATATATATATATATATATATATATATATATATATATATATATATATATATATATAATATATATATATATATATATATATATATATATATATAATATATATATATATAATTTATATAATTATATATATTATATTATATTCTTGTACATAGTTGACTTGTAATTTTTTATCCGTTGCGTCAAGCGTTGAAAGTTGACTCAGGTCCCGGTTCCGGATTTTCGAACGTCCTTTCGTACAATTTAATATCGTGTACTTTGCGTTGTGCGTCTTGTACTCTTGTAATTTTGAGACGTTTCTCATCAATAATTGGAACCACTTTGATTGTATTTTGTACTTTTGAGCTTTTTGGTCGTTTGCATCTTCAATTCGTCGAATCTGTCTTTTGTCTTCACCTTTTATTATTTAAACGAATATCACTTGTAAATAGAACAATTGCAACTAAAAGCTTGTCTTTCTTGAGGGATAATGCTATGAAATATATGTTCGTTTTTAGCATTATCAAATATTCCCACACTTGAGCGTTGCTTGTCCTCAAGCAATATAGTCTTGAAATAAAAATACTAGAATCACTTCTTTATTCTTCACACTTTGTACATCAGTGATTTCTATACGGCGGTATAAACAATGGTAGTAACGTTGTGGTTTACAGTCTCACATGACTATGAAAATTTAGATCCATTAAGGAAATTGGATCTTCATGAAAACATTTAATCTTTTGAAAATTAAATCTAGCTTTTACCCTAGATAAGTTTTCCGGAATAACCCTTTACCGGTGTTTGCAAATTGTTTTTGTGGGTTTGGTGGTTTTCAGATTTGAAAATTTTAGCTCAAAACTTGTGGTTTTGTGTCACCCACTTGCTAACCTTGTATTGGGAAAGCAACACGTCCAGTATACTTGCTCCGTACATTACCTTTCGGTAAACTACCGTCCGGTTGTAAAGGAAAGCGTTGAACAAGCAACTGTTAAGGCAATGTCCCCTGACATGCTTTTAATTATGGTCTATAACGTGTCGGATGCAATTACTATCCTTGGTAGGAGCAATAGTAAAGCTCACCCTTATAATTTTTCTTCGGTCTGGCACAAGGTCCTGTCTTTGACCATGCTATGCAACCACCGTTCTTACGGTTGACACCCGATTTGGTTCAGGTGACCTAATGAATTCCAGGTGAATTCCTATGATTTTACGTTCAATGGTAATGAACGCATTAAAAATAGGGTTTTCAGAAAACAAATCGTTTTGTAATTTTGATCAAAATATTTTCTCGTTCAAGCTCGAGTTTAGATATCATTGAATTCCATGAGTTTGTAATTCTCAATCTTTAAGGTCAATCTCAAGGATTGAGTAATATCAGTCTTAAAAGCTGATTTTTGATCTTTTAAGGAGATTATCCTTTCTGGGGATCTGATTCATTAGTCTTATCCAGCTAATTTTCACGGTGTCCTCCCCATTTTACAAGACAGATCCTCTCATGGTTAGGATAAGTCTGACCACTTGGCAACCCTGTTTGATGCTGAGGTCCGTGGATTTCCTGCTGATTTTAGAGATGACTTTTCTAGATTTTTCGTCAACCTACAACTGGTCTGGATGACAACTTCCTGACCTAAATCAAGAAGCGTGTTTCTTTTTTCGGAAGTCTTTACTTCCTTTTAATGATGGAATTGATTCATCGTGTAGATCCATCTTTCTTTCAAATAAATTACAGTAAATTGGGTAAAACTGTTTAGATTAGTCTAAAGCAAAAGTATTTTCAATCATTTGTTACAAAAATATGTGACATATGTTCAAAATAACTTGGTAATTTTTCCCACACTTGGCTTTTATTTTCCTTTTTATTGTCCTCTATTCCATTTTAAATGAATTCTAACATTTTGGGTTGTTTCTCAATTTATGTCCTTTCCGAGGTAACAATAATTTCGGTGTTAACACCTAGTTTTATCGTTCATAAATATGTATAAACATGATTTTGAGTTCATTTAATTGAAAATTTTGAAAATTTTTACTAGAATTGGGTAGTCAGTATATAAGACTAGGGCTGTTCTTTATTATCATAGAGCACTAGATTCTAATACAACTACTGCATTACTAGTATTTTTAATGGTAACCAAGTGTTTAAGTTAAAAATTTTAAAAATCCGAAAGAATTTAACCCCTTCCCACACTTAAGATCTTGCAATGCCCTCATTTGCAAGAAATTAGTAACAATTTAAATTATTGAGGGTGATTAGCGTAGAAAACTGATTAAATTTTACCAAAGTTTCCAAACATATTGGCGTTTGTTTGCTGAATGATAAATGGTGCACATCATTTGTTCATTCCGTCTTGTTGTTACATCACATTTGTTTTTCATTTTGTCGTCAAAAGTACTAGCTTTTGCTGAACTTAATGGCAGTCTTTGAAAATGCGCTGTTTTACCCTATTTTGTACATGAGAAAAACTACAAACATATATATACATATTTTTGAAGTTGGGTATATCACCCCACATTCAAAAATTATTAAAAATATAATAATAAAAGTTAGAAAATAAAAACTATTAAAATATCAAAAGAAATATTAAAAGTATAAAATTACAAGTTATCAAATAAATAAAAATAAAAATAAAAGAAATCAGGGTTGATAAGGCTGGTGCCAGTATGGATCCCATTCATAGCCGTATGTACTGTAGAATGCTTGAGCTGGGTCATATGTAGGGTACGGTGGTCGGGTCTGTATAGTCCAAGGAGGAAATACGGGCATTGGAGTCGCAATGTAAGTTGCATTTATGTGTGCACAATGACTCATGATTTAGTTTTGATGATACTGCCAATCTTGAAATGCTCGTTGTCTAGCCATTTCATACTCATGATGAGCCATAAAAAGTTGCATTTCTGTCATCTCATTCCCCCCTCCCGCGTTACCTTGCTGCTAATCTCTTTCGACCTGTGGGTGCGAGCCCTCATATGGTGCTGCAGCGTTATGTTTTTTCTTTAAAACCTTAGCACCATGATATACTTTTAAACCAATTGTATAACGGGGTTCCGGTGCTGCAATTATTAATATCCCCCGATTTCTATCGACACTGAGATACTCAGCAATTAGGGTAACAAAGATACCACCTCCTATTATCCCAGTAGGCCGTATACTCTTAACTATAGCTGATAAATAATAACCCACACAATAAGGTATACTCACAGCGCTTTGTGGGTCTCGAATACACATGAGATAAAATAAATCATTCTCATTTACTTTCTCTTTGTTCTTACCTCGATGTGTAATCGAATTTGCTAAGAACCTATGGATTACTCTTAGCTCAGCTCTATCAATATCAGTATAAGAGTTATTCCCCCCACGAAATCATGTATGCCTAGTCATTCAACTCCATACACCATTCATATCAAAATTCTCATCAATTCTCCTACCATTAAGTATCAACCCTTGACAATCAGTAGATGCCAACTCCTCAGGCGTATATATACACAAAGCCTGAGCCATGTCTAGTAGAGACATATGGCGCATCACACCTCCTAATAAAAATCTAATAAAACTATTATCGGTTAAGGTAGATACCCGATCATTTATTTCAATACTACACAATAACTCCACACACCATTCTCTATATACACGTCTATGTATATTAAACATTCCCAATCAGTAAAAGTAGAATTACCATACCTTTTCGTAAGTAATTCTCTGATTGGACCGGCTAATCCAACTGTTTCTAATGGTTCCCAATCTATGACTCTAGGTACTTCAACAACATTAGACTGAAGGGTGTGCAAGTTCCTCTGGTATTTTGGATAATCTATCCAATGTCAATCAAACCTTAAATTAGGATGTAAATCTGCCAATTATATATTTGAATATGGAATGTATTGATGTGGTAGTTCTTGTCTATATAGGTCATTAATCTCCTGTTCTGCTGCATTCTCAGTGGGAGCATTGTGAGCCTGAGATGCGGATGAAGATTCACCCATTTCAGTTGATTTTCTTGAGTAACTTCTTGGTAGCATCCTTCTCAACATAATTTTAGCAAAAAATTTGATGTTTATCGGTGAAAAATCGCGAAATTGGGAGTGGTTTGTGTGTATTTTTCGCAGAAAAAAAATGGGATGGGGTGTGGAAACTGGTCTGTTCGACCAATTTATCTGACTGGGTTTTGCACCCTCCGCGAGTGCGGATGTGGGTACCCACAAAGTACCGCGAGTGCGGTTGTTTTTTTTTATATATAAAACCTTTAATAATAAAACAATTTATGGAGTAATTTAAAATTTTGTTTTCCTTTTTTATTTAGGATGAGGTTGTTTCGGTATGTTGACCTAGTCCATCCCTCGACAAAATTTTAAAATTTCGTCATTTTAAAACGTTGTTTTAAAAGCA
The DNA here is from genome assembly GCF_046630445.1 of Rutidosis leptorrhynchoides. NCBI lineage: Eukaryota > Viridiplantae > Streptophyta > Magnoliopsida > Asterales > Asteraceae > Rutidosis > Rutidosis leptorrhynchoides. The sequence goes on from NC_092336.1 coordinate 163,625,455, forward strand.
AATATTTTTGGGTTTTTTTAATGTTTTTGGCGTACTTTAAGTCAATAAGATTAAAAATAATGATAATAAAAGTTCTCGTCCCTCCCTTGGGTAGAGCAATTTCGGTTCAACGACCTAGTCTTCAACTCACGACGAATTTTAAAAATCATATTTTTAACTTAACAAAATAAAGTACATTTTTGTTTTTAAATTCACACCAAACTTAAATTTAAAAATGCATAACTTTAAAAATTCATATTAATAAAATTTAAAAATTCACACTAAACTTATATTATATTTTTGGTTTTATATATACAAACTTATATTAAAAATATTAATTTTCCAAATATTTACAAACTTAAATATATTGATTTTAAAAAGTTTAAAATATCAATTTAATATTTATATATTAATTTTAAAAACAAAGTAAAAATAAAATTAAAAATCTTTTTGGCTTTTATCCCACTTTAATCAATCAAATATTATCAAAAATATGCGCCCCTCTTTTCGGTAAAGTAATTTCGGTTTCATAACCTAGTTTAACTCATGACGAATTTTTGAAATATTTTGGGTTGATTGATTAAAGATATTTATACCTTAAGAATAAACGTTAAATTTCGCAGTGATGTAATAAATTTTTGTATGATATCAATAATTTCGGTCGAAAGACCTAATTTTATCAAATACCAATTTAATACTTTATAGAGAACAAATTAGCGTTTATTATCAAAAGGTTAAAAATAAAAATAAAAATCAAAACTGTACATACTTACCTGTGAGATATATTTCTTAGTGATATGCTCTAGCCCACTCATAAGATAGTCGGACTAATTGGTTTTCCATAGCTACATAGGCGTAACCTCGAGCATTCAACGTTTTTTCTTCAAAACATATGAACGGTCCATCTCTGCATAAAGTAACAAACTCGGTATTGGAATATGTCTAATTCGTCGAGCATTTTCCTTCGTGTGACCATTTTCCGCATTTGTGACATCTTTCAAGGTGTCGTGCTCTTCTTTTCGCTGCGGGTTTTGATTTTCCTTTACCAAACTGTAACTTATTATTTTCGTTCCTGGATTCTTTTCTTACTCCGTCCAATTTACCTCTGATTAATGATACTATTTCACTTGGAAGGGTGTCATTATTACGTTTAGTAATTAAAGCGTGTAGCATTAGACCATGGTTTAATTCACAGGAAGTCTTCATCTCGTAAAACCTAAAAAAAAATAAAAAATTCAGAATGGGGGGAGAAGACTAGTTCTTTAGGGTCTGCTAGGGAAAGACCATTCAGATTCCATTCTCGAGAACTAAACGAAAACAGAACATCTAACTCTAACAGAAATACATATTACCCTAAAAAGATTCGAACCTCCCCACACTTAGTTAGATGTGGTGTTGAAATTGTGATTAACGTTATTTTCAATTGGATTATCAACAATTTGTATATCTCTGACTTTTTCTTCAATCCATTTGTTGATTTCCTCCGTAGCTTTCACAAATTCAACTAACATCGCCTTTTCTTTTGGCGATAAATTGGATATTAATCGGTTACATAACTTAAAGTTTCCCTTAATCTTAGCATCATGAATCCGTTTATAAAGTTTCTTCATTGAACTGTTAAAAACGGGTTCATCTAATTTCTTATCATCAACGGGGTTCTTTATGATCGGATCATCATTAAGTGTTTCTTCATCTTCCCCACACTTATGCATTTTTATTGGTCTAACAGTTTTGGTTGGTAGAGATTTAAACTTTCGGTTCACAAAGGTGATCGATTTATCATCATCCCTAAGTGTCATTCTACCTTCTCTTACATCAATGAATGCCTTGGTAGTTGCTAAAAATGGGCGACCTAAAATTAGAGGAATATCAAGGTTTTCCTCCATATTAATCACTATGAAGTTTGCAACAAAGGTCAAACTTCCCACGTTAACAAGTAAATTATTTGCTATTCCAACCGGGTGTTTAATGGTTAGGTCAAATAATTGAACACCTATTTTGGTTGGTTTTAATTTACCCATACCTAATCTTTTTTATAAGGAAAGAGGCATAATATTTGCACTTGCTCCTAAATCTGCGAGTCCATTATATACAGCACCATCATTAAGCAGGCAAGAAATGATAAATTCACCCGGGTTTCCTGCTTTAGTAAGTCGAGTTGGTTTGTAAACCTTTTTTGGGTGTTCTTTTCTTGGTTCTTTCACTTCTATTTGAACTTCTTGTTCACATTTTTCTTCATTTCTTGGAATGGGAGGTTTGTATAAGAATTCTTCTTAATCACTCCAATTAGAATACTCCCTTTTTTCCAATTTTGATTTTTCAAATGTTGTTGATAACATATTTATGTTTTCATTTTTAGGGTTTTCTTGGGTGGTGAAATTATGATTGACTTCATTGTCAATTTCCATCGGACCATGTATGTAATGTTTAACTCTGTGACCATTAACTTTAAATTCAATTCCATTTGAATTTATTCACTCTACTGTTCCATATGGAAAAACTCTTTTGACTATGAATGGTCCAGACCATCTTGATTTCAATTTTCCAGGAAATAGCTTGAATCGTGAATTGAAAAGAAGAACTCTGTCTCCTGCTTTAAATTCTTTTGAACTTTTGATTCTTTTATCATGCCATTTCTTCGTTCTTTCCTTATAGATTAAGGAATTTTCATATGCTTCATGTCTTAATTCTTCTAATTCGTTTAATTGACTTAACCGTAGACGTCCAGCTTCATGTAAATCAAGATTACATGTCTTCAAAGCCCAAAATGCTTTGTGTTCAATTTCTACTGGAAGATGACATGCTTTTCCGTAAACGAGTCTAAAAGGTGTGGTTCCAATTGGAGTTTTGTAGGCTGTTCTAAAAGCCCAGAGTGCATCCTCCAATTTAATGGACCATTCCTTCGGATTTGATCCTGCGGTTTTCTCTAGAATACGTTTTAAAGCTCGGTTGGTATTTTCAACTTGTCCACTTGATTGTGGATGATATGCAGTGGAGATTATATGAGTTACTCCATATCTTTTGAGAATCAAGTTGATTATTAAAGAAATGAGTACCCCGATCACTTATTAAAGCTTTCGGTATTCCGAACCTTGCAAAAAGACGTTTTAAAAAGGTGACTACAACTCGTGCATCATTAGTTGAGAGAGCTTGTGCTTCCGCCCATTTAGATACATATTCAATGGCAACGAGAATTTAGAGATTATTATGAGATTTTGGAAATGGACCCATAAAGTCAATACCCCAAATGTCAAATACTTCACATACTTGAATGACATTTTGTGGCATTTTATCACGTTGACTTATTTTTTCGGCCCTTTAACAAGCATCACAGGATTTGCAAAGAAGGTGTGCGTCTTTGAAAATTGTAGGCCAATAGAATCCAGCATCGTAAACTTTTCTTGCTGTAAGTTGAGGCCCATAATGCCCTCCTGTTGTTCCTGTGTGATAAGGGTTTAAGATTTGACTAGCTTCATCTCCGAATACACATCGGCGTATTATTCCATCGGGACAACTTTTAAACAAATGTGGATCTTCCCAGAAATAGTGTTTTATATCACTAAAGAATTTTTTCGTTTTTGGTACGACAACCCTTTTTCAAGGAATCCACATACTAAGTAGTTTGCATAGTCTGCAAACCATGGAATTTCTTTATAATCTATCTTCAATAGATATTCATCAGGAAAGTTGTCTTGTATGGCCGATTCATTTAGAATTCTAATTCGGGATTTTCTAGACGAGAAAGATGATCAGCGGCGAGATTTTCTGCTCCCTTTTTATCTCGAATTTCAATATCAAACTCTTGTAAGAGTAAGATCCAACGGATTAATCTTGTTTTGACATCTTGTTTTGAAAATAGGTATCTAAGAGCAGAATGGTCGGTGTAGACCACCGTTTTAGCTAGAACGAGATATGAACGAAATTTGTCAAAAGCAAAGACAATAGCAAGGAGTTCTTTTTCAGTAGTTGTATAATTTGTTTGTGCTCCTTGTAACGTCTTACTAGCATAATAAATGGGTTGAAATCGTTTTTCAATCCTTTGACCTAAAACGGATCCCATTGCAAAATCACTTGCATCGCACATTAGTTCGAATGGTAGATTCCAATTTGGAGTTATCATAATCGGCGCATTAGTGAGTTTTTCTTTAAGAATATTAAAAGATTTGATGCATTCATCTGAAAAGATGAATGGAGCATCCTTTTCTAGGAGTTTATTCATAGGAGTGGCAATTTTAGAAAAATCTTTTATGAAACGTCGGTAAAAACCAGCATGCCCTAGAAAACTCCTAACTCCTCTAACATTGGTAGGATGTGGAAGTTTAGTAATTACATCTACTTTAGCTCTATCCACTTCAATTCCTTCCTTTGAGATTTTATGTCCAAGAACGATGCCTTCTTTAACCATGAAATGGCATTTCTCCCAATTAAGTACTAGATTTGATTGTTCGCATCTAATAAGCATTCGTTCAAGATTAACTAGACATGTTTCAAAAGTATCACTGAAGACTAAAAAGTCATCCATGAAAACTTCCATGCATTCTTCTATCATGTCATGAAAAATCGCCATCATGCACCTTTGAAAGGTTACAGGGGCGTTGCAAAGTCCAAATGGCATGCGTTTGTAAGCAAAAGTACCATAAGGGCACGTGAATGTGGTTTTCTCTTGGTCTTCAGGTGCTATTGGAATTTGAAAATATCCGGAAAAACCATCAAGAAAACAATAGTAACTATTTCCGGCTAATCTTTCCAACATTTGACCAATGAAAGGTAAGGGAAAGTGATCTTTTCTGGTGGCGTCATTCAATTTTCTATAATCAATACAAACACGCCATCCTGTTACAGTCCTAGTAGGAATAAGCTCATTTTTCTCATTTGTGATGACAGTTATGCCACCCTTCTTAGGTACGCATTGAACTGGGCTTACCCATGGACTATCAGAGATTGGATAAATTAAACCTGCATCTAGCAGTTTAATAATTTTTTTTAACAACATCTTGCATATTAGGATTTAGTCTTCGTTGGCGTTGCACATACGTTTTATGACCTTCTTCCATAAGGATTTTATGTGTGCAATACGAAGGACTTATTCCTTTAATATCATGAATCTTCCATGCAATTGCTGGTTTATGAGCTTTTAACACAGAAATGAGTTGAGATTTTTCATTTTCAGTAAGAGAAGACGATATTATTACAGGTAATTCAGATTCACCATGTAAATAAGCATATTCCAAATGGTTTGGAAGTGACTTTAACTCTAATGTCGGTGGTTCTTCTATCGATGATTTGTATCGATATCTGTCTTCTTCTTTTAGCATTTGAATTTCTTCTGTTGTTGGTTCATATCCATTAGCCATAAGTGTGGCTAACATTTCAGTTTCATCAATTTGTTCAGTTCCTTCTCCTAAAGAACATTCTCTTGTTCCTTGTAATTCTGAAAATTCTTCTAACAATTCTGCATGTGATTCTATAGTTTAAATATAATAACATGTATCATCTGCAGATTGTGGTTGTTGCATTGCTCTATCAACTGAAAAGGTAACACTCTCGTCCTCTATGCTTAGGGTCAGTTTCTTACCGAACACGTCTATCATTGCTTTAGCCGTGTTTAAGAATGATCTTCCTAATATGAGAGGAACTTGAGAATCTTCTTCCAAGTCCAGAATAACAAAATCTACTGGAAATACTAAAGTACCAACTTTAACTAGCATGTTCTCCATTATCCCTCTAGGATATTTTACTGATCGATCTGCTAGTTGTATACTTATTCGTGTTGGTTTCAATTCTCCAAGGTCTAGTTTAGTGTATAGTGAATATATCATTAAATTTATACTAGCACCTAAGTCTGCCAATGCTTCTATTGAACTAAGACTACCCAGAAAATATGGAAATGTGAAACTTCCTAGATCTGATAATTTTTCTGGTATCTTATTCAACAGTACTGCAGAACAATTTGCATTCATAGTAACAGCTGAGAGTTCTTCCATTTTCTTTCTATTTGTGATCAGATCTTTCAGAAATTTAGCATATCTAGGCATTCCTGAAATCACATCAATGAAAGGAAGATTGACATTTATCTGTTTAAACATATCCAAGAATTTGGATTGCTCGGCTTCAATTCTCTCTTTTCTCATTTTACTCGGGTAAGGAAGTGGTGGTTGGTATGGTTTAACATAAGGTTTAGCCTTAACTGTGTTATCTTCATTAACCTTTTAAACTACCGATTCTGTTTCCTTATCTTGATCAGATTGTGGTTCTTGTGGAGTAGGAATAGCTTCATCAGAAATTACAGGTATTTCAGGTGGTTTAAGTGTAATACCACTTCTCGTGGTAATGGCTTTAGATGTTTCATTCCGGGGGTTAGCATTTGTATCACTAGGTAGACTTCCCGGTTTTCTTTCACCTATCAACCTTGCTAGGTTTCTCACTTCTTGTTTCAAATTTTGAATAGAAGCTTGTTGATTTCTAAATGCTTGAGCATTTTGTTCATTGGTTTGTTTCTGAGATGTGAAAAATTGAGTTTGAGATTCAACTAGCTTCGTCATCATATCTTCTAAATTCGGCTTTTTATCATCGGTTTGTGGTGGTTTGTTTTGAAAATTAGGTCTTTGCTGATTGTAAGTATTATTGGATACTTGTTGATTACTAGGACCTTGTTGATTGTTGTATGGAACATTTCAGTTATAATTCTGGTTTTGATTGTAGAACGGTCTTGGCGGTTGATAATTATTCTGATAATTATTTCCAGGCCTTTGGTTTATGTATGAAACATTCTCTCTTTGTTCCATTGTTAGTTCAATACTGAGACAATCTTTTGTCAAATGTGGTCCTCCACACTGCTCACAACTAATTCGTATTGAGTGGATATCTGTAGTCATCTTTTCCATTCATCTCTCGACAGCATCTATCGATATCTTTTTCTTGGTGCCATTCGGCTCTAGCTGCTTTAGATGATCTAACGATATCTTTTTCTTGGTGCCACTCATGTGAGTGGGAAGCAGTGTTATCAATAATTTTGTAAGCATCAGTTGAGGTTTTCTTCATAATGGAACCACCAGCTGCTATATCTATGTCTTTCCTTGTAGTGATGTCGCATCCTTGGTAGAATATTTGTACTATTTGACAAGTGTCTAAACCATGTTGCGGACATCCTCTCAATAACTTTCCAAATCTTGTCCATGCCTCATATAGAGTTTCATTTGGATTTTGTGTGAATGTAACAATTTCTCCTTGAAGTCTCACGGCTTTAGATGCCGGAAAGAATTGTTTAAGAAATTTTTCAACTAAAACGTCCCATGTATCAATCGCCCCTTCAGGTAACAATTCCAACCAATCTTTGGCTTCTCCCTTTAAATTCCAGGGAAATAACATGAGATATATCTGTTCATCTTCAACTTCTCTTATTTTAAATAGAGTGCAGATTCTATTAAAGGTACAAAGATGTTCATTTGGATCTTCCTTGGGTGCACCACTAAATTGGCATTGATTAGTTACCATGTATAGAATTTGTCCTTTGATTTCATAATCTGGCGCATTAATGTCTGGTTAAGTAATTGCGTGACCTTGGCCAGTGCGTTTAGCTCTCATTCGGTCTTCCATACTTAGAGGTTCCAGATTTTCCATGATTGAATTTGTTGAATCTGAATCACTAGAGGGTTCTGATTTAATGGTTGGTTCCTTGACAATCTCTGTTTGAATGATTGGTGGTTCCGGAGGAAAGATTAATGGTTCAAGATCTCTAAATTTTCCCTGAATATTCTCCGGATTCTCAATTGTGAGGTCGGGTTCAAAAAATGGATTATCGGAAATTTGAATTGGAGTACTTGGTCGACTGGATGACGATTCTAAAGAAAAATCAACGGCAACAATGTTTGCTAGATGTCTTGATCGAGTTACAGGTGGTGAACGTATAAAAGGTGGTGAACGTTTTGCTCGGTGCATTCACTGAATAGCCTATTAGTTATAAAAATAAGAAAAATTATATAAGTTATCAAATTAATAGACTTTTCTGATTTTGCCCACGTTTCGAATAGCCAAAAGATGCAGCAGAGGGGCAGGATTCGTTTGGTCTCAATATAATTGAGTACTGTTTGGCTCCAATAACCCGGTCCACGTACAAATCCAACTATTACAACGAACCAGAAAATTTTGATGTCTATTAATTTAACCGCTTAAAATAATTTTTCGTAATTTAAAGAAATTTTAGAGAAGAAATAGAAAAAAAATCTAAGTCCTAAAACTAGAATGTCGAGAAATAAGAAAGAAAAAGAGTGCATCGAAAAACGTCGAAAAATAAAAAGTCGAAAAATAATAGGCGTCGAAAAATAAAAATAAGAAAGTAGCGCGTCGAAACTTAAAAAGAATTAAAAACTAAGAATTAAAAGTTACGTCTAAAGGTATTAAAGCTTAAAGAAATTCTATATCCAAAACGGCAATAACTTAAAAAGTTACTAAAATATAAAAACTGCGTCGCAAAATTCTAAAGCACCTAAATCTTAGTCTAAAGAAAAAGCACTTAAGGGATTTTACGGAAAAGCATAAAAATCTAGAAATAAAAATACTATGGCAAAAACTATGACTTAAAACTAAAAACGAGCGAAAAATACAAATATTACGCTAAAACAATTAAAAAGATACAAAATATAAAAATAATTTTAAAATTGTGAAAAGTACAATTTTTATAAAAATATTATTTTTATATTATTTATTTATTAAAACTATTAGTTTTATAATTTATTAAAACTAATTAAACTAATTAAAACAAATTAATTAAAAACTAAACTAAATTAAAAATTAAAAACCTAATTAGGGTTTAAATAATAATAATAATAATAAACTCCGCAACTAATGATGTTTTAGGGCAACAGTTGGCGTGTCAGACAGCTTCATGCGATCGCATGAAGTTTTGCCTTCGGGCTCATGCGATCGCATGAGCTAGGGTTTCGGGCCGCTACAGTACTGGGCCGTTTGGTTTTTAATATTTTTTTTTTCTGTTTTTTAATTTTCTGTTTAAAAAAATGTTTTATAATATAACTAAAACTTATATTTTAAATAAAAATCACTTATTAGTATTTTATAACTAAAAATACCTTATTATTATTATTTTTTTTAAAAAAAAACTTAAAGATATATATTTTTTATGTTTTTATATTTTTGATATTTAAAACTTATGTAAATATATTTTTACAAAAATAACGTAAAAACTATATTTTTTTAATAATAGCGTCTCGCTTCGGCGTTAAGTGTTGGTCCCCGGCAGCGGCGCCAGAAATACTTGATGTTATGCGAGGTGTACTAGGAAATAGTATTATTTTTTACAATGAAATACTATTAAATACGATACAATTTTACACAAGATATTTATTTATTTATAGAATGGATATACCTAAACCTTGCTACAACACTTATAGGCAGTGTACCTAATCGTACAGTAGTGTAGTTTTTAGTAAGTCCGGTTCGTCCACAGGGAACTCTTAAACAAGCTTAACGCTATATTAGTTTTAACTTATAAAAATACAAATATATATATAAGTAATATTATTATTATAAAAGGGGGGTTTTTTACCGTTTAATGACCGGTTTATCGATTTTAAAACTTTAGTCGCAGTTAAAACCTAATGTAAAATATTAATTATATAAAAGACTTAATTTAAAACGTAAAGTAAATAACGATAATGAAAGTGCAATAAAATAAAAGTGCGATAAAATAAAATTGCGATAATTAAAGAGTACGATAATTAAAAGTGCAATTAAATACAATGACAATAAATAAAAGCGCGATAATTAGAAGTGCAATTAAATATGAAAATAAAGGAATTATGCTTATTTAAACTTCCGTAATCATGATGTTTGACGTGTTGATTTTATTCCCATGGGTTAATTGTCCTTTGTCCTGAATTATTTAATATGCCCGTCTGGTTTTTGTCCATAACAGTCCATCAGTCATAAATATAAAGTGCGAGTGTGCTCGTCAAATTATCCTTATATTCGAAGTAAAATATTCCAACTAATTGGGGACTTAAACTGTAACAAGGTCTTAATACGTTGTTTAATAATTACACCAGGATATCGACTGCGTGTAACCCAAGGTTTTAATACTTTGTTTATCAATTATGCCAAGTATCCTTGTACATAATTTCACCCTTGTTTTAATAATTCCATAGACTATTAATCCATTCCTGTGTCCGGTTAAATGAACGATTATTCGTACATATAAATATCCCGCCCATCGTGTCCGATCGAGTGTATATAGTTATTTCTAGGTACGTCCAATTGTAAATCTTTACATTAAATTAACAAACTATCATTTAGTTAAACAAATATAAAGCCCATTAATAGCCCATAGTCTAATTTCCACAAGTGTCGTTCTTTTGTCCAAACCCCAATTATGGTACAAAGCCCAATTACCCAATTTTAGTATTTTAGCCCAACATCATGATTACTTCGTTTTAAATAAGCATAATAATAACTTAGCTACGAGACATTAATTTAAAAATAACATTAACCATAACTTACAGTGATTAAAAATAGCGTAGCGTTACACGGACAGAATTTCGACTTACACCCTTACAACAATCGCTAACATACCCTTATTATTAGAATTTAAAATTAAAATTAAAATTAAAATATAAATATATATATAAATACGTTGAGATAGATGAAGGAAAAAGATGTGTTATTGGTGCAGAATTCGTTGACTTTTATAGGCCCACTTCGTACTGTAGAGTACCGCGAGTGGGGTAGTTTCCTTCAAAAAAGTACCGCGAGTGCGGATCTGTGGATTCCAGCTCACTCTTTGATTTAAACGTGGGCTGCTGTAATTTTTTAATATATATATATATAATATATATAATTTATATAATTATATATATATTATATTATATTCTTGTGCATAGTTGACTTGTAATTTTTTATCCGTTGCGTCGAGCGTTGAAAGTTGACTCAGGTCCCGGTTCCGGATTTTCGAACGTCCTTTCGTACGATTTAATATCGTGTACTTTGCGTTTTACGTCTTGTACTATTGTAATTTTGAGACGTTTCTCATCAATAATTTGAACCACTTTGATTGTATTTTGTACTTTTGAGCTTTTTGGTCGTTTGCGTCTTCAATTCGTCGAATCTGTCTTTTGTCTTCACCTTTTATTATTTAAACGAATATCACTTGTAAATAGAACAATTGCAACTAAAAGCTTGTCTTTCTTGAGGGATAATGCTATGAAATATATGTTCTTTTTTAGCATTATCAGTGATCGTGTTTACTTGAAGTTTCGACGTGGAAGGGTGTTATCAGGTTTGGTAAGCGGGGAAAGTTAGCTCCAAGATATATTGGGCCATTCAAGATTATTCAGAGGATTAATGATCAGACGGTTGTATTAGAGCTCCAACATAACACTTTCAACGTGTGTTACCTTAGGAAGTGTAAAGTCGATGATGAGACGCAACTGGTTCCATTAAGAGATTTAAGGGTTGACTTGAATCAAAAGTTAGTTGAAGAACCGGTTAGGATTGTTGATAGAAGAAAGGTTACTAAGATGAGAAAGAAGGAGATCCATATGGTGCTTGTTGAGTGGAAGCATAGCTTAGGATCAAACCTTATGTGGGAGACCAAAGAGCTGAGGAAGGCTCGTTATCCACATCTGTTTGACCTTGACCAGATTCTGAGGAAGTAATCTCTTGGGGGTAGATTTTTAACATCCTCGGATCGGGCCTAGACGTAAGATGACTATTTTTCCCTTAGGAATATTTGTGCGATTATTATGCCTTTATTTTAGTTGAATAGTTTATATTATTTTATTATTTGGTTAAGACCAGTTTGGGACAAGGGTAACAGAACAGGTTCGTTTATTTAATTTGGATTCCGTTAGGGTAGTCAAATTAAGTACGAAAGATTTTAGATAACTGGTAAATACCCATGTGTGATGGGGTATGGGATTTTAACCCTAATTAAGTGTATTTTGCAGCTCCTTCCCTCATTTTATCAATCTCTCTAGAAAATTCCTCAAACCAAACCGTACCTACTTCATCTCCACCATCAAACCCTAGATTGCTAATTTGTGTTCTAGAGCTCAAATCATTCATATTATCTTGTTACTTACGATTTACAGAGTCTATTGAGGTAAGAATTAAAGAGTTTCAAGCTCTAATCTTTGAGAAATTGAGGTTTTTGTGTCAAGTTTGTTAAAAGTGAAAATTGGGTCAAAATGGTTGATTTTGATGTTGTTAGTGTCAAAATCTTGTGGGTTTGTGTTTATTAATGTTTAGTGTATTCAATTTGGTCAGTTTTGAGGTAAGAAACGAGCTCTAGAGCAAGAAATGGCGAATTTTGGGTTAAACCCGTAGCTGTGTTCATCTTCCTCATCAGATGAACACACTCGTCCGAGTGTCTCTTGACACTCGACCGACTATGTAGACGATCGACCGGTTGAGTGACACACTCGACCGAGCGTGTCTGTGTTCTGATCAGATGATTTGACTTAGTCAGTCGACCGTGTGAGAGGACACTTGACCGATTGTGTGGATACAGTCGACCGACTGTGTGAGTCAGTCAACCGAGTGTCTTTATGGGCAGAATATTTTACTAAGTGTTGTTTCCTAGCCGTTATGCTATCCGCGTGACTTATGATGATCAGGATGTTAATTTTGAAAATGCACAAGTGTTAGGTGGACTTTTAGCGGCGCTTTTTGTGACTGATTTACTGTATTTTGTTGTTTTCTGTTAACAGACAGAAACTAACTTGATTTGCCTTATGTTCAGGTGATAAGGATAAGGAAGCCGCTCAGTGATAGATTATCTGAGCTAGTTGCTGGTATTCGGTGAGTGAGTCTATCTCCGGATAGAGTATTAACTAGTTGACACGCTACTTGTTCAGACTCTTTATTACTATGTTTATGTTCAGTCTGATTATCATGCGTAGTTAGATATTGTCATGCTAGTTAGTACGATTGCATGACTGTTTATCTGTGATCTTATGTGCGCAATGTTAGTTGGACACCAATCGAGGCGGCAAGGTTGGGAACCCACCGAGGTGGCAAGGTAGGGTTGGTGTGAGGTCGATCGTGGTAGCCAGGTCGGGTCATGATGTTACTGATTGTTCAGTGTAGTATAGAAGGACGCATGTGTTGTGTCTGGATGGTTACAAAGTAGAATCAATAAAGCGGACTATCGGTACACTGTAGCTTGATCAACTAAGTCGTGTGCTCGTACAAGGGACCGCCGATCCTCATATTGTCAGTTGTTGTTTGCTAGTTCAGGACGTTAGCATATCTGTGACCTTTGCATGTTCAGTTGCTTATGCTTAGTCTGTTAGATAGTATCCATTCACTTAGCAGTTGTGCTAATTTCCCCACATTTTCACCCATTGCAGGTTTAGGTACTGCTGGTTAGAAGGGTGTTACGGACGGGATGAAGATATGTTTGATTATACGTGGGACTCTGATGTTTGCCCTTTTGGATTATTATTATTATGTAACACCGTCATTTTGGAATACCGTAATAATGTTAACTAAGTTGATTTGATAACTTTGGTTTGTAAATATTAAACAGAGTATTCTGTTAATTATCTGTACTTCTGATGTGTTATATATATATATATAAAAAAAATTAGGTTGTTACAAAAAGGCGTACTTTTCAACTCTCAGATGTAGAGTATACATGACCAGGCTTCTTACTAGCAGATCACTCATATCACTCAAGTGTTTAGGGTGTCCTAATCTAATTGTATTGTCGCTCAGAAGCTAGTCGTGTAACAGTTCTTATCATAGGCTTGGTAAAGCATCGATATCTCCACCGGTTAAGTAAGGACGACACTGATCTTCTTCCTAGGCATTCTTTCAAGAGGAAGGCGGGTTGTAGGGTTTGGTTGGGAAATTTTAATGGATGGGTGAAAGGTAGCCAGATCTTTTAATTTCAAGAGAATTGATAGACTTTGATTCTTCAGAGTATCCACTTTTGGATAGAGAACGGCTTGGAATCCGTAAAAAGTTTTCTTCGGAGGAGGCGGATTTTGCTAATACTTTGTGTAGACTTTTCTTTGGCTCCTCCGGTATCCTTCTTTGGGCAACTTCTCGGGGTTTTTCTTTGCCTTTATTCATAGAGACTTACTCTTTAAAAAAAATAAAAATTCGGTATACCCTTTCTACATAACTTTTGTTATTTGTTCCTGGTGCCCAGAGAGGAAGTGATATTTTACCGAAAATAGGTCTTTGACCTATCAAAAACAATCAGGGGTTCGGAATCTTTCAACAAGTGCTTTTGAAGCGAATTTGATCGATCTATCTCTTCATTAATCTATGGATCTTTTGATAAATGGAAAGGGGGATGAAGGTGAATGGGTAGTGTATTTTTGGGAGTGAATTTGGGGTGTATATTTCTGATTCATCAACTCTTTATGTGAGTTGGTCGGTTTAAATTGCGTGGAGTGGAAACAGAAACGGATGGCTTTTTGTCTTCTCTATTCAGAATGATTTTGGAAGGAGTATCGCACCTGCACCACGTATGGCACTTACTAACCATTGGTCTTGAAACGTATGTCCGAACCAAGTTCTAACTTGAACCGTACACGGGCACGCTCATCAATTGAAATGACAAAGTATTGTAGATTTGATGAGTCATACAGATACTTTGGGTCCAAGATTCCTTACCTTTTGGGAGTAGGGGTCGTACTTGATCATGCGTAGCCTTTTACATATTTCCTTAAAAGAAATCTTTTAACACAAAACATCAGTTTCAGCTTAATCGTTCCGTTCTAATGAATATTTCAAAAACCGATTTCTAGCAATTTTATTGGATCTTTTGGGCAAAACAAGGTAAGAATTTTTCGAAATCACCTAATATTCATTGCTTAATTACTTTTTGGACAAAAGAAATTTTCAAAACTTGGCATTTTACGGTTACTCATCCTTTACCCAATACCCCACACTTAGAAGAATATTGTCCCTAATATTCTATTGAAAAGAATATTTTGATACTTTATAAATTAAGGACATTGTTTTCTAAAATTTCCAAGTTAGTTGCTGGGGTGACCCCACACATAGAGATTTTAGTGCGTAATAATTGAAATAGGTTTGAGGAAGGATTACTTCCCTATGGTCATGTTACTTTCCTATTGTTGGGCCTTCCTACGGTCGGTCTCCTAATTGCTAGAAAGGACCAGTCTCTTTTGATAAAATTTCTGCATGAAGAACAAAAAGAGAAAGGCAGCATTTCCACTATATATAACTTTTAGTACAATGCTTTAAAAAGATAAAACTAAGAGTAAATAAAGTAAAGTAGTCTATGGGATACTATCCTGGTCAATGTGCTGAGTCGGCGTTGCGAAGTATCCAAAGAGATCATCATCATCCTTTAGTCTCGGCAAATACTCAAGTGGTTGCCCTATATCCAACTCAGACCTAGTAGTGAATCCAGACAAAGGTCTGACGGCAACTCCAGGTATGATAGGCTCGGGAAAGGCTCATCATCAGGTATGTTTCCGGTAATCTCAAATGCCTGGGTCGTGGGTTGCTCAACTGATATGGGAATTGTGACTAGGTGACAACCCTCTGGTAGCTCAGTGATTGGGACTGGAGCATGTGAGATGGCTAAGACAGGAGGCGTGATGGGAACATGAGTAGTATGTGATGGGATGGCAGCTGAAGCGACTGAGTGAACTGAGGCTGGTGTGGAGTGCCTGGGGGTAGCTTGTCGTGTTGGCTGAACACAGCGCGCTAGCCTAAATGACGATGGGCCCAGAGTACTGCGCGGCATCCCCTCACGTTGAAGGTATGCTCTAAGAGTTCGATAAAGCCTCTCCTGGTCTCTGAGTAATGCCCATGTAACAACTGGGTCATTCAAGGTGGCCCCATAGTGTATCACCGTCTGTGGCTCATGTGTCTCTAGTGGTTGTGTGTTGATGGTACAAGAGGGGCTGGCGGTGCTGTACCAATATCCTCCTCAACATTCTCCAATATCAAACGCCTTGGGCCTAATTGCCCTGTTGATGGCTGGTTCTGATCAGCACTGCTTCCTGAGGAGTAAACTCTAGGGGTCCTCCTCCTACGAGCTGGAATGTAAACTGAAGCTCCTGAACTTGGCATTTTAGCCTGAACACATTCAACAAACTTGTAAGTACTAAGCACAAGTATGGCGCTTAGTTGTTATTACACAGGGATAATATTTATAGACTGAAAATAATTGAAATAAAATTAAATAAAATAAAAATAAATAAAGGATAAGCAAGGGGTGCCTCCCAAGAGCGCTTTGTTTATCAAGTGGTTACAGCTCGACTTTTCTTTGTCAGATCTTCAGAATGGATCAAAGAAGAAGAGGTGCCCCCTCCTTATCGTGGTCTTTTAGATAAGCTTTTAGCCGGTGGCCGTTGACTTTGAAGTTTCCAGTAGGTCCTTCCAATTCAACGGCTTCGTGTGGAAAAGCATGTACAACTTTGTATGGCCCACTCCATCTTGATCTAAATTTTCCAGTGAACTTCTTAAATCGAGAATTAAAGAGTAGAACTTTATCTCTAGGAGCAAACTTTGTAGGGGTCAATTTTGCATCATGTGTCAGCTTCGTTCATTCCTTGTAGATGTATGAAGTTTCTATGCTTGGTCTTTTAATTCAGCGAGTTCGTTCATCTGCATCTTCCAATGCTTGGCGGTAACTGAGGGATCGAGGTTGCAGGTCTTCAGCGCCTAGAGAGCTTTATATTCAAGTTCCAGAGGAAGGTGACAGGCTTTTCCATAGATCATGCGGTAGGGTGTAGTCCCTAGAGGATTTTTGTAAGCAGTCCAGAATGCCCACAGAGCATCGTCTAGTTTCTCGGCCGATTTATTTTCATGATGGCCGACGGTGCATCCTAGGAATCTCTTGAGTGCTCTGTTGGTGACCTCTGCTTGTCTGTTAGTCTGCGGATGGTAGGCAGTGGACATTTTATGGGTAACTCCGTATTGTTGCATCACCTTCATAAATTGATTATTGCAGAAGTGTGTGCCTCTATCACTTATTATAGCACGAGGAGCTCCAAATCGGCAGAAGAGTCTCTTCAGGAAGTTGGTGACGACCTTGGCATAATTAGTTGGAAATGCTTGGGCTTCGACCTATCTGGAGACGTAATCTACTGCTACGAGGACATATTCATTCCCATTAGACTTTGGAAATGGCCCCATGAAGTCTAATCCCCATATATCGAAGATCTCGCAAGCTTGGATATTAGTCTGAGGCATCTCATTCTTCATAGAGATAATACCTTTCCTTTGGCATCCGTCGCAACGCTTTACAAGCTCTTACGCATCTCGAAATATAGACGACCAATAAAATCCTGATTCGTAGACTTTACTTACGGTTAACTTTGCTCCATGATGACCTCCAGTTGGTCTGTAGTGACATTGGTGAAGAATCCCTACTGCTTGTTTCTCATCTATGCACCTCCTGATTATCTGATCAGGGCAAATTCTAAACAGGTACGGGTCTTTCCAGTAGTTGTACTTGGCATCCCCGAAGAACTTCCTTCTTCGGGAGGTGCTCATTCCCTTCTGTACTACTCCGAAAACTAGGTAGTTGGCCATGTCGGCATACCAAGGAGTATCAGTGAATTGTGATCCTATGTGAGTTTGTCCTAAACTCATAAGCTGTTTTTCTAGAAATTTATCTCTGATATCTTGTTCAACAAGTTATTCCATCGCTGGGTTCTCTAAACGACTAAGATGGTCTGCTACGATCTTCTCTACTCCTTTCTTATCTTTGATTTCAATATCGAATTCTTGTAGGAGTAAGATCCATCGTAGGAGTCTTGGTTTAGCATCTTGCTTAGTGAATAGATATTTAAGGGCTGAATGATCTGTATAAACCGTAGTTTTGGGCAGGATGAGATAGGAACGGAATTTGTCGAAGGCGAATACTACAGCTAGCAGCTCCTTTTCCTTGGTGGTATAATTTTCTTGAGCTCCGGTCAAGGTTTTGCTAGCGTAATAGATTGGGTGAAAGTGCTTTTCTGTCTGTTGTCTGAGTACAGATCCAACTGCGAAGTCACTCGCATCACACATGATTTTAAATGGTAGACTCCAATCAGGAGCAATCATGATGGGTGCATGTGTTAGCTGTTCCTTCAGATAGTTGAATGCTTTAATACATTCTTCATCGAAGATAAAAAGAACTTCCTTTCCTAGGAGATGAGTGAGAGGTCGTGTGACCTTCAAGAAATCATTAATGAAGCGTCGGTAGAAACCGGCATGTCCAAGGAAACTCCTTACCGGTTTTACTGTGGTACGTTCTGAAAGTTTAGTAATGGTTTCAATCTTAGCCTTATCAACTTCTATTCCTACTTTTGAAATCTTATGTATTAAAACTATCCCTTCTTTAATCATGAAGTGACATTTTTCCCAATTCAGAACCAAATTTGAATCTTCACACCGGGTGAGCATCTTGTCAATGTTAGAAAGGCATGAATCAAAGGTACTACCAAAGACTGAGAAGTCATCCATGAAGACTTCCATACAACGTTCAATCACGTCGTCGAATATTGCCACCATGCATCGCTGAAATGTAGCTGGTGCATTGCATAACCCAATGGGCATGCGTCGATAGGCAAATGTTCCATAAGGACAGGTAAAGGTTGTCTTTTCTTGCTCCTTTGGATCGAGAGGAATTTGAAAGTAGCCGGAAAAACTGTCAAGAAAACAATAGTATTCATTTCTAGATAGACGTTCCAACATTTGATCGATGAAAGGTAATGGAAAATGATCTTTTCAGGTTGCATCATTAAATTTACAATAATCTATGCAGACCCTCTAACCGGTGACCTCCCGTGTTGGAATAAGCTCATTATTCTCATTTTGAATTATAGTTGCCCCTCCCTTTTTGGGTACCACTTGAACAGGACTAACCCATAGTGAATTGGAAATGGGATAGATCAGACTGGCATCCAGAAGTTTGATTACTTGAAGACTTCTTGAATTATAGGATTAACCCTTCTTTGCCTCTGAACTGATGGTTTGAAATCATCTTCCATGAAGATCTTGTGGGTGCAATAGTTGAGGCTGATTCCTTTTATGTCGGAGATCTTCCAAGCAATTGTCTTCTTATGTAATTTCAAAACTTGAATCAATTTCGCCTTCTCTTGTGGCGTGAGGTCTTTTGAGATGATTACAGTGTAGTGACCCGGAAATTTCCGACCAAATTTAAACTTTAATCTTTATACGATTCCGACACGATAAGCAAAATCTGTAATGTTGAGTCTCGAAAGTTTTGAAATTATATTCATGTAATCAATTATCCTTTGACCATTCCCGACGATTCACGAACAATTAATTGGAAACATATATGTGTGTGTATATGTGATTATATATACATATGTAAATATAAATAAAAGTATATATAATAATTTGAAATGATAAAATACAAATTTATTATTTGAATTGGAAATGAAAAATAGTATATAAGATAATAATGTTGTTATCCATATATATAATTTATATACATAATCATTATTATATGTATATTGTAAATAAATTGTAAATATTAAATATATATATATATATATATATATAATATATAGTTATTAAATATTACAAAATTATTAATACGTGATATTTATAT